>NC_058369.1:30390000-30732500 GCF_018350175.1 Felis catus | reverse complement strand
GAAATATGTGGGGGAGGAGATATCCTCATCCTTTACAGTTTCCGGGTCTTCTCCAGTCACCTACCACCAGCCTGCAGCATCCTGAATCCTCTTACCCCCCTTTCTTCCCAATGGCTTCTTCCTCCTGCGTATTTATGGGATTCTTCTGAGGAGAGGAGACTGAATCAGCAAGTCCAGAATCCTTTTTGGTGGGCATGGGGCAAGTCATATGTCGATTCTTTTAACCCGCCATTGCTGTCACAGGTCAGATTCTCCTTGAAGTGGACTCTGAGGCAGAGTTTCACATGTAAGTAAGGTTTTTTAAAGAAGGGTGTTTGGGACAAACACCTAATGAAGGGAGGGGAAGGAAGCAGGATTGGGCAGGGGGAAAAGTCAAACTGCCGTGCAAGTCCAGTGACAGCCTCAGCTGACCCCAAGGGAGCTCTGGAGTCAAAATGGCCCGTCAGAGCCGACCTGATGGTCCAGCCTTTATAGATTCACCTTGATCCGTCATGCTTGCGCGTCACTGGGGAAAGGCGGCTCTCTGCTGCTGGGGCAAGTCCCAAAGGGCAGATGAGAAAAGGCTGCCTGCCAGCAGCACATCCAGCAGCAGCAGCAGCTTGAAGGGGGACCTGGGTGGCGCATCACCGTGTTTGCCACAATCACACGTGATGTATGTGCCTGGCACCTCACGGGCAATGAATAAATAATAGCCACTAGCTGGCTGTGGCTCCAGGCCTCTTCCTATGGCATTCCTGTGATCTCTCTTACAGTAACCGTGACAGGTTTACTGTCTGAATCTTCAGACTGCAGAGAACCCAGACTGAAACCAGCGGACACAGAGCGAACCTCAGGAAACCCAGACAATCAGAGGAGACTCTGCCCTTTTCATTGTACTGTTGTTTACCGGGCAGGGGGTCTTGTCCTCAGTGGGCCATTTCCAGGAGCTCTAGATCATGCAGAGATTTTGCTGGAATACCCGGGATCTGGTCCAGGGCAGGAAGCACTAGAGGAAGAATGTACCGCCAGGCACTCTGCTTCCTTGCTCAGCTTTTCTTCTTGGCTGCTCACAGCACAGAGCTCTCTACTGGCGGCATCAGACAATGCCCATGACTGTGCAGTGCTCTGTACTCTGAGCCAATAAAGTGAGTGCATGTTTATGCTGGAGGTAGGGATCTCCACAGGCAAAGTCTCCTTTGGGTCTTCAGAAGCAGGCAAGGGCAAGCCTGCTAATCATCCGTCGTAACACTGTGCAGGGAAAATCAGGTCAAATGAAGATCACAGGCAGCCTTGAAGGAAAAGAGAGACGACCAGAGCCGAGCCTCAGGGAGACACAAAGGGAGCGAGGGCAGCTGATTTCCCTTCCCTGGGAATGAAGGGCTTATGGGCTGATTATACTTCGGATCTCATTACTTCTTTTTCTCTGCCTCTCTCAGTCATTACCAGGAATATATGGACACAATCAAGAAATCTCCATTTTGCAACAGCTGAGGGCCAGTCTTGAGCAGACCACCAGAGCAGAAGCTTTTGTTTATTCTTTCATTAAATGCATATTTATTGCAGAGCCAGGTGTTGTTCTAAGGCCTGGAGTATAGCCGTAAACAAATAAGAACCCATATGCTTAGCTACCAGACTGTAATATTATAGGTCATCGGTCTAGAAACTGGAATTTGAACCCCACGTGAAAAGCATTGACCTCAAGTCTATAATCTTCACCGCCACACCATCTACGCCCCTTTATCCACCACTGTACGTCTCTTCTCCTTTCACCGTTTTATTTATTTTTTGTTGTTTACAACATCTAAAGCCCCAAGGTTTGTTGCATGTAAAATTTACTATAGGTAGACAGGCAACCTGGGAATTTCTCAAAAATTCATACGGCCACATTGGATATTTGTTGGAATAATGGAATTATAGACCTTCAGCCCTGGAAGAGACCTGATATGTCATGTGACCCAGTCCACTCCCCCTCCTTCCACCCTGTCTCACATTTCATTTCTTTAACCTGTGTTCTCTTTGAGGATCATCCAGCTTCTTCTACATCCTTGTTCATCAGAAGCCCTGTCCAGTTTTGGACAGAGCTGCGTGCTAGAATTATATTTTTTACACTCAGCTAACATTGATTTGCTTTATCATGGCCTGCCTCTGTGGTCTGCTTTCTGCGTCATTCTGCTCTCTCCTCCAAGGATCCCCCTTGTTATGTAAGCTACCGGCTTTCATTGGTCTCCTTGAAAGTACCAAGTTCTTTGCACTTTTCCACTTACCTCTGCTTGGAATGCTTGTACCCGCTCTTCATTTGGCTATGACAAATGGGAATAGATAGGCAGAGACTTCCCACTCTTCCCACTCTTCCCTCAGGGAACATGTTGCACATCTCTTTGTGTTTGCTTCTCAGAGAACCCCAACTGGAACCTCAACTGACACAAGGAGCCTTTGTGGAGAAAAATAAAGTCATAAATACAATTTTAAATATGCATCCTTGTAAGCAATCCATGAGGAAATGAAAACCTATAAGGCTGAAGCTCTGTTAAATCCACAGCAAATCTACCTCTGGCGAGGTTCTTTCTAGAGGATTTTTGGCCTGGGCTGCACATTGGAATTGCTCGGGGAGCTTTTTAAAAATACAGATACTGTTTCCTATCTGATTCTGGAGTGTGGTTTTGGCATCAGGATTTTTAAGAGCTCTCAGGGTGATTCTGACATTAGCTGTGGTTGAGAACCACAGATCTTCAGGGATACCCAGAGGAGTGACTGACCATAAGAATTTCTGGTTCCTTGGGGCACCTGGGTGGCTCAGTTGGTTAAGCATATGACTCTTGATTTTGGCTCAGGTCATCATCTTGCAGTTTGTGCGTTCAAGCCCCATATCAGGCTCCATGCTCCCCTCAAAATAAATAAATAAACTTAAAAGAATTTCTGGTTCCTTGTCTTCCTTGCTTTGAGGATATGGCAAAATTCTAATGTACTGTTTCTACCTTTAACTGGCTTTGTGATGCTGAGAAAGACCAGTACTGTTTCTGAGGTTTTTCTACCCAGATCTGGAAAGTAAGAATTTCATTATTTTATTCACAGAATCAAATAAAACAGTGAATATTAGAACACTCTGAAGTTGCTTTTGGGTTATTAATGATGGTTATGTAATGTGGGCCTTTCCAAATGCAAGAGTCTTTATAAGCATGGTGTGGGAATAATGATCTTGGTTAGAGATATAAAGTGTCCTGATCACCCAACTCATTGAGAAGATAAACTCTTAGGAGAAGAGTCCATCTTGTCTGTGTGTTTGGTATATTAGTCAGTAACGAGTAAAGACAACACAATATAGGAAGACAGTTAGTTTCTCCACAACGAGCTAGACTGGTATTTCTCAATTTCTCCTGGATATTTCACCTGCATTGGATTCTGTTGAGGATGCTGTTAAAAATGCAGCTGTCTGGGCCCAAGTAAGGCATACAAAATAAGGATGGGGGAAAGTAAAGAGGGGAGGAAGAGTCTGCATTTTTAATAATCATTCTAGGTGATTCTTATGCAAACCAAGATGCCACCTCATCCCTGGTGTGCTTGGAGCCAGAATTTGTCCCTAGTTAAAATGACAACACCCTCCTTTTCCCTGTCGAAGAATTCATTTCATCACAAACCCATTTTGGCACCAAATCCAGCCCACTTGAAAAAATCACTTGATTGCAAATTACCGAGTGGATTTTGTAAGTTAAAATGAGAACAATTTTAAAATGGGTTTTAAGAATGCAAGGGATAAAAAAATAAACAATGAACATATTGTGCAATTTAATAACATAAATCTAAAATTAATTATTCTGTAGCATAAGTCCAGACAGAATCAGGAAAAAAAAAGGGATAGCTCTTCTTAACTTCTAACTCTGCATACTAAGTAAACCTGAGTAATTCCTCTCTTCATCATTTCTCATGTGGATCTTAAAATATCTTCCTAACTGCTCTCCTGCCTAAGTCTTCCTCACCTCCTCTGTCTAATATGACCATCCCAGTACAGCAGGGTGACTTTCTGGAATACCATATTATTCTCCACTTCATAGCCTTCAGTATCCTATCGCTGAAAGCCTTGTTACTCTAAGTTCAGTCTATGCACCAGCTACACAGACATGGCCATAGAGTCTGTTAGAAAGTGCAGACGCTCAAGTCTCACCCCAGGTGTGCTGAATCAGAATCTACATTCTCTCGAGATGCCAGATGATTTGTATCTTACTGCAATGTGAGAAGCCTTAGTCTACAGTATAATACACAGCTGCTTAGCCTGGTAGGCAAAACTCCTTGTGGTTTGGCACCCACTCCTCTCTCTAGCTCTGCACCATACTTGACTCTCCTTCTACCTTCAGGAACTGCAAACCATCCAGAGTTCTGTACACATATCATGCTATTCCACTTATTTATACTTTTACACCTGCTGTTCCCACTACTGGAACTTGCCTAGGCATTCCTCCTCTGTGAAGCCTCCCCTGATCCTTCCTGAGGCAGTCATTGAGTTTTCCCTGTGAAATTCTTCTGTGTCATCTATATCACGTTGAGTTGTGACCACTTTTCATTGGTCTGCTTTCCTAGATTATGACCCTGGGGATCCATTTTTATTTTTATTAAAAAAATTTTTTTTGAACATGTATTTATTTTTGAGAGAGACAGAGACAGAGAGACAGAGCATGAGTGGGGGAGGGACAGAGAGAGAGGGAGACACAGAATCTGAAGCAGGCTCCAGGCTCTGAGCTGTCAGCACAGAGCCCAACGCGGGGCCTGAACCCACAAACCATGAGATCATGACCTGAGTCGAAGTCAGGCGCTCAACCGACTGAGTCACCCGGGTGCCCCATGGACCCATTTTTATTTTTATCTCTGTATCTTAAACCTAGCACAGTCTCTGACCTTGAAGGTCAGTGTCTCTGCCTGTGGTTATATAATGCAAACTAGGAGGTAACTAACACCCCTAATGTTGGGCAATATTTTAAGTGTACATGGCAGCTCTGGTGAAGATTAAGTTTGGTCCTCTGCACTGTCAGTGATGACAAGTGACAGAAACCAACTCAAGCTAGCTTATGCCCAGAAATGGGAATTTATTGTAAGAATAAAGGAATGATTTGGGGACTGTAACCAGAATTTAGAAAAACAAACAGAAACCAGAAATTCAAACACTTTCATCACTTTCTCTCCATTTCTCCTGGCAATTTCCCTTCACATCAGTAGTATTTGTCTTCTAGAAGCAGACAGGTTTTCTTTGCTCCTTGTCACATACAAATGTATGGCCACCCCATGGCCCCCAAGTTTCGGTGTTACTGGTTCAGCCACTCACAAGGATAAGGTATACAAAAAATTCCAGGGAAAATAATCTGATTGGCTCAGCTTGTATTATTGTTGATTCATTGACTAACAAATTATGGCTTGGATAGGACTATGCAGTTCAAATATGACTGCTAGGGGCATATTTTCTGCAAGGCAGTGTCCCCTGAATGATTGGGCTGATCAAATGGTGATTGGAACCATATCACAAAGGAAATGGTGTCCATTATAGTGTAATCATGTAGTGGACTGGCTTTGCCTCCTTAATACTAATAGTATGATTGAGGCAGAGGCCTTGCGTTCCATTTTCATATAAGCCAGGGAGATTTATTTGGTTCTTTGCCAAATATCACACTGAGTCCTGAACTGTTGTCTCAGTAATGCTTTAAGTGAGTCTCTTTCATTCCCTTCCTGGTCTAGCTTCTATAGAGAAGGAATTAGAAATGGGGAGTACAGACTCCAAGATGATAAAGACTAAAATCCCCTGATAGACTCTTACTCACTGAGGGCAAGAAATGTGTCTTATTCACCTTTGTCTTCCTCTCCCTCCCTAGAAACTGAAACACTCCATGGGCCATATGAATCTTCTAGTGGATTGAATTAAAATGGACTGGACTGGGCCATTTTTTTACTCTAGACATAGAGGCCAATTAAACAGTATTGCAAGCAGTATATAAATAGGATGTCATTAGTTGCTGAATATAGAACAATTACATTAGAAACTTTGATTTGGTGGCTTCCAAATGAATAGGACCTTACTTTATTATGAACGTGACAGTGGTTTTGGAATCAGGCACACTAAGGTCTCATTGGCATTGCTGTGTACTAGCTATATGTTCTAGGTAAATTATTTAACCTATCCAAACTTCATTTTTGTCCTCTATAAAATGAAGATGATAATTATACCTACCATATAGGATATTTGTGAGGATCGAGTGGGCAAGTGTATGTATCATGTGGTTGGCACAGTGCTCAGCATATAGTAAGCATTCAATAGTGGTTAACTATTATTATTATTTATGTATGTATTTCAAACATTGGCTAGCTAGGGTAAACTTTGCCAAGACTCTAAGCACCCACATGAGGGGGTTAATATTTCTGGGTTACATCATAAACCCAAAGCATCCATGATGGCTTGGATGCAATAATAACTCTTCAAAACTAGCTAATTTGCCACTAGGGAGCTTACAAAGATAACACTTAATGAGAAAATGTACAACTAATCTGCATGTGTTCTTTCTGGAGCCTGCCCAATTCCCAAGGGACAAAAAGTCCAACTCAATTAAAGTGTTTTTGGAAGCAAAAAACATTGCAGAGTAGAAGCTAATGGCAGAATAACCAATTTTCTCTCCAGTATGCCCCAAGCATCCACCTCTCTCTCTCTAATCTTTAAATCACCTTGACTAAAACCTTGCCACTGTTTGAGTCAGTAGGAAATAAATAACCATCTCTTGTAATTAGAAACTCTGGTATTCCAGAAACCTTGACCAAGCTACCTTGGCTTCATTTTCAGCATCTATCAGGCGAAAGGTCCTCAGTGCATTCTTTAGTCTTTTCAATTATGTCCCCAGACTAGATGCTCCAGTTGCCAATGGGGATGTCTAAAACTAGAAAGCTGAAGTCTGAATGATTTTCTTAATGAAGAATAAGGAGGCAGAGAGAAAAGTCATTGAGCTGAAAAAAGAAAAGTGATAACTGGCTGTCCAACATTCCATCAGCGAGTTCTGTCCAAAGATTCAAAGCAAGTTGGCTTCGGTCAATTTACTGAAGGTATACATAATATTAACCAGTCAACCACAACATAAATGGAAACACTTCTTTCATTCACCCACCTATGCTTATTCATTTGTTTGTGTTTTTTGTCTGTTTCTTCCACCAGACCTCAAGCTCCATGGGGCAGAAACCACAGATAAATTGTTTTACTACTATAATACCACTACTAAGTATAATGTCTGACATAAAATAGGGACTCAAGAATGTGCTGAATAAATATAGATTATTTAATTTTAATGGGAATATAAATCTGTCAAAGGTTGTAATCTCTGGAAGCAGATTCTGAGTCACAGTTTAGTGTGCAAGACTTTTATGAGGGATTAACACCTCTGAAGAGAAGAGAAAGGACCATGTTGGGCAGAGGAATAAGTCAAACTGTGATGCAAGCCTAACAAAACTTGCCAAGTTGGCACGGAATTTTGGGAGCAAATTTTGCCTATTGAGAATGCCTTGAATCACTAAGATGGCTGGCTCTTCCTCTTGCCACCTTGCTGAATCATTCGATGTAGGCTTCCCCAGGCAGGGCATGATCTCAGGTAGGGAGGCTTTCTACAACTGACGGCAACCTTGTCTGCTGACCTTGTTCTCCCACAGCTGGACAGCAAGTCCTTCTTTGATAGGCTAATCGGGCAATGCATCTTTGTGGATGCCACAGTCTATGTTACTTTTCTCTCTGGAGAACAAGGCTCTCTGTTAAATGAGTACATTAATGAATCTCTGGATGTGCAAAGGGAGATTCCAAACTGAATTTAGAAGTTAACCTACAGAGAGATGAACTACTCTTTATAATAAAGTAGGAGGTTTTTTTTGTTTTGTTTTTGTTTTTGTTTGTTTGTTTTTTTCATTTGTTAGAGGTCAGTGAGTCAACAATGGATGAAAACAGAGTCAAGAAATTGAGCTAAAAAAGGCAAGGGGATTAAAAGCAAAAATGAACTATTGGGACCTCATGAAGAAAAAAGCTTATGCACTGCAAAGGAAACAATCAATAAAACTAAAAGGCAACTGATGGAATGGGAAACGATATTTGCAAATGACATATCAGACAAAGGGCTAGTATCCAAAATCTATAAAGAACTCACCAAACCTCCACACCTGAAAAACAAATAATCCAGTGAAGAAATGGGCAGAAGACATGAATAGACACTTCTCTAAAGAAGACATCCAGATGGCCAACAGGCACATGAAAAGATGCTCAACGTTGCTCCTCATCAGGAAAATACAAATCAAAACCATACTGAGATATCACCTCACACCAGTCAGAGTGGCTAAAATGAACAAATCAGGAGACTATAGATGTTGGCAAGGATGTGGAGAAACGGGAACCCTCTTGCACTGTTGGTGGGAATGCAAACTGGTGCAGCCACTCTGGAAAACAGTGTGGAGGTTCCTCAAAAAATTAAAAATAGATCTACCCTATGACTGAGTAATAGCACTGCTAGGAATTTACCCAAGGGATACAGGAGTGCTGATGCACAGGGGAACTTGTACCCCAATGTTTATAGCAGTATTTTCAACAATAGCCAAATTATGGAAAGAGCCTAAATGTCCATCCACTGATGAATGGATAAAGAAGTTGTGGTTTATATATACAATGGAATACTACTTGGCAATGAGAAAGAATGAAATCTGGCCTTTTGTAGCAACATGGATGGAACTGGAGAGTGTTATGCTAAGTGAAATAAGTCATATAGAGAAAGACAAATACCATAAGCTTTCACTCTTATGTGGATCCTGAGAAACTTAACAGAAGACCATGGGGGAGGGGAAGGGAAAAAAAAAGTTAGAGAGGGAGGGAGCCAAACCATAAGAGACTCTTAAACACTGAGAATAAACTGAGGGTTGATGGGGGGGGGGGGAAGTGAGTGATGTGCATTGAGGAGGTCACCTGTTGGGATGAGCACTGGGTGTTGTATGGAAACCAATTTGACAATAAATTTCATATTTAAAAAAAAAAGAAATTGGGCTAAAGACTGATGCCTGGTGTTCAAATTAGCAAAAATGGCTAAAGGACTTGTTAAGCCCAAAAATGCAGATACCTAATTTTAAATTATCTACATACAAACTTGCAACCTCACTTCCCACCTCTAGTGACTATTATTCTGCTCTTTTTATTTAAAAGACAAGCTGTTTATATGTATCTGTTTAATCCATTGGTGTATATTCAAAAGGTCAAGTTCTACACATAGGAAAGTACAAAATATACCTAGTGTTCTTCTTCATCGAACTCTTTTAAAATACGAACATCATTCTTAGATCACAGGCTGTGTAAAAAGAGACCCCTATCTAGATTGGACTCGGGCTGTCTTTTATTGATCCTGACCTTCTCCTACTTTTATCACTCTGTGGTATATATGAAAAATTTGCTGGTTCCTATGATAAAAGATTAACTATGAGATATAAAATAACTCTATATGGTAGAAAAGCTGAGAGAGAGTACCCACAAAAGGACAAATTTGGGCCCCCTTTTCAAGGCTGGGGTTCAGACCCCACTGGAGAAAGTATAGTTGCTGCTCACTAGATGGTAGAAAAGTTCCCTGGTTTGTTAGGCCAGAGCTGGTCTATAATTGCTGGGAATATAGGAAGCAACCCTTGGGGCAAGGTGGGGTGAAACTGGTGACTGGGCATGCAAGCTAGTAGAGGGAGTTGGGGAGGTGTGTATGGGGGAGTCTAAGTGTAAGTGTCATATTGAAGGGACCATCGGAAGGTGAGGCTAACTGGGGCTGTGAGGCCATAGAGGAACCCACATTCTGTGCTCACAATAGGGGCAGATCCCCACTGGATGTCCTCCTACCCATACCAGTGACTTTTAGTACAGCCTTTGGAACTAGCAGGAGAGCCCTTTTCCTCTTGCGGTGTCCCTCCAGTGCCCTTTATTGAGAAAGCTTAACATTGTGCTTACTGTAAAGGAGAAATGCTTAAAGAGGTTCCATCCATTAATGCAGAGCAGGTACTGAAGGGTGAATTTGGAGCTGAGAGGCAATCAATTGATAACTGCCTTATGTGTAATTTTTCATAATCCTTATAATAACCCAGTAAGGAAGGAAGGAATTAGAAATTACTTGAATTTATAGCCAAGGAAGTTGATCTTCAGACAAGTTAAATAATTTGCCCATGGTCATCTGGGTAGCTCAGTCGGTATGCTTAAGCATCTGACTTCGGCTCAGGTCATGATCTCATGGTTTGTGGGTTCGAGCCCTGTCAGGCTCTGTGCTGACAGCTTAGAGCCTGAAGCCTGCTTTGGATTCTGCGTCTCCCTCTCTCTCTCCCCCTCCTGTGCTCCCAGTCTGTCTCTGTCTCTGTCTCTCTCTCTCAAAAACAAACATTAAACAACAATAATAATAAATTTCCCAAAGTCACACATATAGTGACTGGAAGATTCAAGCCCAAGGAGACTGATTCTAGAGCCTATGTTCTTACTGGTAGGCTGTGCCACTGCTCATATACACATGTAAACATAGTACTTCATGTGTGTGCATGTGTATGTCCTTATGCCATATACGTATCATTGGCTAACTCATTGCCAATTGGAGAGAGTTACCTCTTTTTTTTAGGAAGGGGGCATAACCATGGAGCCCTAAAAAATTGCCTCCAAAAAGGAGCAAAGGAGTGGGCTCCTGCCAGCCAGTTCGGCACTGGCCTCTCTTCCCCACTGACTCCTTTTCCTTCTATGTGTGTTTGATGTTGCCACACAGTGCAGCTTTAGGAAACATTTGGAGACCAGAATGGAAAATCACACCACCTTTCTTTTTTTTCTCTTTGGCTCAAGAAACTTTTATTTTTCCTTTAGTCAAACACGCGTGAGATTCTTAACATAAAAAAAGTATAACCTCTTTGAAAAACTTTACCCTTCTAGAGCTTCAAGGGGAAATGATGAAAGAATGCTTTAAAAATTCTGGCCACAGACACATCTATCGTTTTATTCAATTTTATCACTGTCACACATTTTGAAAGTACTAGGAAGCACAAGATGGGTTTCCTGGATTTTTTAGCATCTCTGAGCTTTGGTCTAAAATGTCATTTATCACTCTGTTTATCACTTGGTCCTTGGGCACTCATATCCTGTTTTGCAAACCTCATGAAATGATCATTTCCTCACTTGCTAAGTGCCTTTTTCTCATGAATCTTGCTTCACAAATACCAATAGAAGCTGAAAGTGGACTTTGGGAAGTAATCCTTTGTGGGGGATAAAGTGAATGTCAAGGCCCCTCAATTCCCATGACCACTTTTGTTTTGACATTTGTATTAGATAGGCATTTGTAGACCTGGAATTTCTGTTTCTGAGTTTGTTGGGACTGGGTCCTCTTACTTGTTCCTACCTTAATAAAATTGATTTGCTTTTAAATAAAATCTTCTAAATAAAAACTTAGTAGGTTAAAACGTCTTTTTAAATGTAATACATGCATAGTGTGGAAAATGTAAGCAATGCAGAAAAGTATAAAAAATAAATTCAGCCATATTTTCACAGCCCAGAGGCAGCCATGGTTAAAATTTTGGGGTGTTTCCTTTCAAGCTTATTCTTTAAAAATTTTTTTTAATATTTATTTATTTTGAGAGAGAGAGACAGAGTGTGAGCAGGGGAGGGGCAAAGAGAGAGGGTGACACAGAATCCAAAGCAGACTCCAGGCTCTGAGCTGTCAGCATGCGGGGCTCAAACTCATGAGCGGTGAGATCATGACCTGAGCCAAAGGCAGATGCTTAACTGACTGAGCCACCCAGGCGCCCCTCAAACTTATTCTTTCTAGGTGTGAAAGTTTAGCACTTTTGTGACAAACCTTTCAATATAGTTTTATATTCTGCTTGCCCACAATTAATTTTTTATTACCTCCTCCAAATCTTTACATTGGAACATACATACAGAAAAGTGCTTAGTTCATAGATGTACAATCTGATGAATTTTCACAGTGAACATGCCTGTGTGACCCACATGCAGATCAAGAAACAGAAGGTCATTCCCATCCTTTCCCTGCCATCCCCATGCCCTGTAGTTGTTACCCTGCCTCATGAGAAACCACTATCCTGATTTCTTTTTTTTTTAACGTTTGTTTGTTTGTTTGTTTGTTTGTTTGTTTGTTTAGAGAAAGCACCAGCAGGGGAGCAGCAGAGAGAGACAGAATCTCAGAACCCACAAACCATGAGATCATGACCTGAGCTAAGATAAAAAGTTGGTCAATCACCTGAGCCACCTAGGTGCCCCTATCCTGATTTCTATCCCCATAGAGGAGTTGGCATATTTTAGAACTTTACGTAAATGCAACCATGCAGTATGTACTTTACCTGGTTTGGGTTTTTTTGTTCAACATTTGATGTCTGAGATTTATCCACAATGTAGGGTGTAGTAGCAGTTAGCTCATTCTCATTGCTGGATTTGAACAACTTTTAAGAAATATTTGGTGGGGGAGCTCCTGGGTGGCTCAGTTGATTGAGCATCTAACCTCGGCTCAGGTCATGATTTCATGGGTTCAAACGCAGCTTTGGGCTCTGTGCTGACAGCTCACAGCTCAGAGCCTGGAGCCTGCTTCGATTCTGTGTCTTCCTCTCTCTGTGTCACTCCCCTTCTCTCTCTCTCTCTCTCTCTCTCTCTCTCAAAATTAAACATTAAAATTTTTTTTTAAATATTTGGGGGATAAAACTGGGTGGCTCAGTCAGTTAAGCATCTGACTTTGGCTCAGGTCACAATCTCATGGTTCGTGAGTTCTAGCCGAGCCTCAGGCTCTACACTGACAGTGCGAAGCCTGCTTGAGATTCTCTCTCTCTCCTTCCCTGTCTGCTCCTGCCCCACTTGCACTTTATCTGTCTTTAAAAATAAATAAATAAAGTTTAAAAAAAAGAAGATAGGGACATCTGGATGGCTCAGTCAGTTAAGTGCCCACCTCTTGACTTTGGCTCAGGTCCTGATCTCATGGTTTGTGATTTTGAGCCCTGTGTCAGCCTCTGTGCTGGCATTGCAGAACCTGCTTGAGATTCTCTCTCTCTCCCTCTCTCTCTGCCCCTCCCTGCTCTCTCTCTCTCTCTCTCTCACTCAAAATAAATAAATAAACAAAAAAAATTTTTTGAAAAGATAATACTTAAAAAAATATGTGGGGTAAAAAGAGTCAAGTTTGTGTGTGTCCTCATTCAGGAAACTGACCTCTGCCATCTCCCTGTGCAGCAAGAATTCAGAATTACTTCTCTGATGAGCATCACAATGGTTTTTTATTTGAGTGGAGGGTCGAGGGGGAAACATATGGAAGATAACTCCCACAATGACCTCTAAAGATTATGCATTATGTGTGTCTCCAGGACTCCTGAGAGTTTCTCAGAGTGCAAGTGCTCTGTACCAGCAAGGGTTTCCTTTCTTAGAAAGTTGTGTTAAAAGCAGAATATGTAAAATATCAGGGTTCGAGAAAGCAAGTAAATGAATTCACAAGAACCTCATTGATTCTAGTTGCTTTTGGGGTGTTCACACAACTCCGATTTGTTAACTTATGAGATTAGCTTCTTGATTGATTGGTGCACTCACACTAGTTGAAGTAGGGTCCTCGCCTGGCAGCACTGGGTTCATAGTAGAGCTTGTTAGAAATGCAAAGTGAGCCCTATCCTGGACCTACAGAATCAGAACCTCTGGGCATAGGGCCCAGAGATCTGGATTTTAAGGAGTTTCCAGGTGATTCTGATGCTGATTGTAATTTGAGAAGTCTTGTTTTAGAGTAGGAGAGGGTAGTGGTAAAGAGCACAGGTTTTGAAGTTGAGGAGGGCTGGGCTTAAATTCCACTTCTGCCGTTAACAAATGTATGATATTGGACAAATTACTTAACCTGCTTTGTTATGTGTGCAGTGGGATCATAATCCCTACTTAATAGAGTTTCTATGAATCTCAGACAAAGACATGCACATGGAGGGCTCACCACAGTACCCAGTGAAGAGTTCTGAACATGAGGCCTGACTTTTGGGGGGGGGTCCATATTTGGGCTTTAAGGTTTCCAATACCCATTGGATCGTAGGTGGATAAAAGAGGCTACACTCAGCGGATCAGAGACTCTTCACCTGGGAATTTAGAGTCAAAGATACTAGAGTTTCAGTCTTTACTCAGGCTCAACATATGAATGTCAAGGGCAGGTGAATGAGTCAGGGCGGTGAAGGGGGAAGGGGTGGGAGAACAGACATCTTCTGCTGTGTGCAGAGAGATGGAGATAAAGCAGGAGTGTTGAAATGAGAAAAATGTGAAACTAAGGTGCAGAAATGAGGCGAAATGAGAGACCATATGGTCTCAGAAGACAGAGAGTCGATGTTTGATTTCTCCACCCAGTCTCTTTGGAGGTCATACTATAATTAACACCTCTGTGTTCCATAAAATGCTTCTGTATCCTTCTCCTATTACCCCCTTCGTGTTTAAGCTAATTTGGGAAGGCATTTGTGAATTGTAACAGCAAATAAACCTTGACTAAGACGATGTACAACTTCAACCTTGTCCCAACCCGGTGCTGTCACTCTCTAAACCAGCACCTGGCAACAGGGACGGTCTTACCTGGTACAGTACTCTTCATAACTGCTATCTTCTTGCATCTAGAAAGTAAAACATCTCTGGCCAGCTGCACTAACAATCACAGCAGGGGGAATATTTACATGTTCAACACAGCTGCCTGGAAGAATGAATATGGAGATGAGGTTGTCTATGGTTCATAGAGAAATCCTCCATAATTCTCTCTTATGATAATGAGAGACATTTCCTCCCCAGAGTCTAACAATATTGAAGTGGCAGTTAAGTCTGATCATTAGGCTATCTTTTGGTGAAGTTCTTTTGCTGGGACCTGGGAGGAAAAAACCTTTTCTTAAAGTTGCAGATGAGAGATGTAACACATACTGACAATGAATCTATCTCCTATATCTGCCTCACCTCCTTCCTAACCTGATGGACAGCTGGCAAAACAGGGCAGTGAGCTCCTAGCCGTGCTTACTTGTGCACTGGGTGGTTTTTAGCCAACCTCACAGGTAGGTATTGATTACACCTATAGATTATACATTGAATGGGTGATGGAAAGCAGCTCTTCTCCCTACCCCACCATCTGTGGGCTCCTTGAGAGCAAGGATTCAGAGTCTATATTTAGAATCCAGGAGAGTGCCTGGATTATTCAAGGAGACTCTCTGTAGAGCTCCTGATATCTGATGTGGTTAATTTTCCCTCTCCCTTGCAGGGGCCTGGAATAATATTAACAAAATATGGCCATTAAACTCTATGGGCCCCACCAAAGAAGTTAAATTGGACATAAAAAAGGAAATAAAATATATAATATCTGTAAGATCCCTCTAAAAATTCTCTTTCTTCAGAAATTATGCTTGCTTGCTGTTTAATGTTTCCATTAAGAGAAGTTGCCCAAGTGCCTCAAATAAAATCAGAGAGTTGTGATTGAAAGACAGTATTTCCTAACATTTCTGCTCTTGATAAAATAATAAAAATGGGCTCAGAGGTTGGATGGCCTGCTGACCCTCTGTGTCCACCAGATTGTCCAAGCAACTTTCAGGTCAGGGAAGGAGGAATGAAGAGAAGGGGTGCTCAAAACAATCACACCTTTATCACTGAGCAGACAGTAGTGGCCATAGGATCTCAGTGCAGATTCTGCCTTGGACTCAGAACAAAAATGGAATTAATATCGTGAAAATATTTGATTAGTGTCTATCTTATCTATCTTTCTTTGTCCTGAAATTGTGTTTAAAAGAATCAATAAAGGGGCGCCTGGGTGGCGCAGTCGGTTAAGCGTCCGACTTCAGCCAGGTCACGATCTCGCGGTCCGTGAGTTCGAGCCCCGCGTCAGGCTCTGGGCTGATGGCTCAGAGCCTGGAGCCTGTTTCTGATTCTGTGTCTCCCTCTCTCTCTGCCCCTCCCCCGTTCATGCTCTGTCTCTCTCTGTCCCAAAAATAAATAAACATTGAAAAAAAATTAAAAATAAATAAATAAATAAATAAATAAAAGAATCAATAAGTCTCATCCATGGAATAGAGTCTAGTTTTATTAAATATTAAAACATTAATTCATTTGCATGTTCACTTGTTCTACTATTTCTTTAGAAAGCCCTTAGTTCAACATCTTCATTCCATAGATTTAAAAAAACAAAAAAGAAACCAAACAAAAACCTGAGATGAGGGAACATAAAGCTGCCTTGTCTAAACTAGCAAATATCAGAGACAGGACCCAAAGCTACTCTTCTGTGTCCTCAGGCAATGGTACCTTCTCCTTGGGCCATAGTTGTACTTCAGGCTGAACTTCACTCTGTCCAACATATGATTGATACAGCTTTTTAAAATCCTGCAAATACGATTTTCCAAAGGATTGAAAAGTGCATTGAGAGCTAAGATATATACTGAGAACCTTCTACATCGTGTCTGCATCATTCTCTAGATTAAGTTAAGCTTTGGAACAGCAAGTTCCCTTACTTCCAATACAGAAACAGGGGCAGGTCCCAAGAAGAAAATTTGGAGGCGGCCCCAAGGGCCTTGATCATCTTCTGTCAGATGGAAGCTACATTAAAGAAACCATTTTATACCAAGAAGGTGCCTGTTTCTGAACTTTCTAGAAAGTTAAGAGTTATATAGTTGAAATAGTTTTGCTTTTGGAAAATAGTTTGTCTTGTTTTAAACGCGCAATATACACTTATTTCATATATTTTTTCTTTTTTTTTTTTTTCCTCAATATCCTTTGGGAATTTGACCCTAACTCTGAACTCATGTGATTCTAGTGGGGTGTCAGTCACGGGGTCCAGACCGACCACAAGAATTGACCTGATGACAAATGAAGTCTCTTTCTCCAGGAATTTGAATCTTGAACAGCCACATCCTTGAAGTGGCTGAGGCTGAATGATATGATGGTAGAATCCTGGAGAGACTATTAATGAGTTACTACCCCCAGGACCACTGAGTATGCTTGCTCATATCTCCCTCAACACCTAGGTCTTTCACTCTTCTAATTTATGAGTTGTATGGTATCCTTCTTACTTGTCTGTCTATTTATCTGTTTATTGCTTAACTTAGTACATTGAATAGCTGTTGCTAAGAACTCCAAAGAACTCCAGTCATCCCCAACTACTGAGTAAGGATGTGATCCTGAGCCAGTTCCTTCTCCTCTCTTGGCCTTAATGTTCTTATCTGTATAATGGGCCTGATGAGTTGGATTGGATGGCTTCTCTACACAAACAAGAAAGGGAATATGAATGAGATGGTGACCAAATTTAAAAAGAAATAATCAATATTTTAGGGTTTGTGCTAATCCCTGAGGAATACAATGATAAATGAGATACAGGTGAGTGTTGAGACTCCACTCTGTTGTCTTGGGCTTCTAACTTATTTGTAACTAGCATGGTAGAGCCAGTATTTCCAAACTTTCCTGAATGAAATACAGAAATCGTGAAAAGCCACAAAAGAGCTCACAGAGTGAAATACCCGGAGTGTGGATATTTGCTTCAAGCAGGCCTGTGGTCCCTATTGACCCTCCTGGCATCTCTAGTGGAAGGATGGGCACACTAATGCTGGCTTGATGCTTCTATCACCATTGATTCTCTTGCCCAAGAGCAGCTCCCACCACATGTCTCAAAGCTTTGAGCCTTCACTGATCAACGCTTTGCCTAGCAGGAGTGGCTGTCGATGGTTTGGCACTGTTTTATTCCTGGCCTGGACATTGACATTGATGACATCTTGTAAGGTTTGAAGCCTCTCACACAGCTGTGTACTCAATCTGAATTAAAGGAAGAAAGCCACGTTATTTATCCTTTGCTCCCAAGTTGGTCTTTTTTACTTCTCTTCAGCAGATTCCCAGTGAAATCCACTGTGGGTATACAGCTGAAAGTAGGAAGATGGATGGAGCCTCCTTTGAAAACAAGGTTTATGGCCCCCCAATAACCCCAACCCAAGTCTGGGCCTTCATACATCTTGAGCCTCAAGAGGGAGAATGTATAAGTTTACACTTTCTTTTCTGAATTAATAGGATGAGTCAAGAATTGTGGAACATTATATTTTATGTATCTTATCTCAGTGAGGTGATCACTGATTCTGCCGAATTTTAGATGGGGAGTCTGAGACTTAGCATCTACAATGAGGCAAAGGTAGGATCCGAATCCAGGCTGACTCCAACCTCTTAGCTTGTCTTGTTTCTCTTTGGAAAAGGAAAGGAGGCAAGGAAATATTTAAATACCCAGAGATAAGATTAATAACTGTACTTCTGTGCTCTGTTTGGCATCGTTATGTAAGATCCATTACCAACAAACCCTGGCAGCATTCCTATCTGGGTTATAGGCATAAATATTAGACTTGGTAGCTGAGATCTTGGTGTGACTATCCCAAGAAATAACAGACATTTACCTAAGTCTCCCATTTCCTGCACCTTGAGACATTCAGCTCTCAGTTATCCACAGTAACATTGTGGATTCCAGATGGTTTTACTGTAACACCCAGAGGACTTTGGAGCCAAATGTCTCTCATCCTCTTTTCCCACTAGGACACAAACTCTATTAATTTTCAACTATGAAAAAACTAAATAGAACAGCACACGATGCACTTCTTCTAAATCCTACCATGCATTACAAAGTTGAACAAAAAGGTTTTGAGCAACAAATTCTCTGCCAGTCAATTGTACTGGTAGGAAAAAATGTCCAATCAGACCCCCAGGCTAGAATAACATGAGTATACAAATGCAATTGGAGAAAACCCTTAAGAGTTATTACCATACTAGCGATTGGGTTTTCTTGCAGCCTCCTATCATGGATGTAATTTTCACATATTATAGTTATTACCACTTACTAAGCAGCAACTGCCAGACAGGGTGCAAAATTCTGTGAAAATACCACTGTGTTTATAAGAATAACAAGAAGTAGGCAATAAATGCCTCTAAAACCCTGGGGACTGGGGCATTATACATTTACCCCAGTAAATGGTAAAGTCAGGACTCAAACCCAGGAAGTCTGACTTTTAAGCTTATATTCCTAAGCACTGTGCTAGATGACTCCCATTCTTCCAAGAAAGGAAGCATTTCTGGTTTTATAAATCATTCCACCTATGGGTTCAATGTCATGCACTTTGCAAATATTCAGAGAAATTCCACCTCCCTCACTCCTACTTATCAGGCAATAGTGGAAATGTATAAAAATATCCAGCCACATTTGTCAAACATGATCTGTTTTTCATGAATGCAGTAGAGACTCAGTAGATTTCCACTGATATCAGCTGAGGAAATAATCAATTCTGCTGCAAACTCACCTTGCACTTAATGTCATTCATTTGCCCTTGTAGGTGATTTAATAGACTTTCTGGGGACCTAAGTGTTCATACTATAAAAGGGCAATATTGACAGATGTGAGACTATGCAAGGAAATTTAGACTTTTTTGGAAGTAAGTAGAATCTCTTTATGGCTATGTGAACTGGGTGACTTAATTAACAGGAATAATCTTAGGGACTTCAATTGGACCTAGGGTACTGAGGGCTCTGAACTCTTGGGTAAGCAAGAGGCAGTGCTTCACTAAAAGCTGAGATCTCAGTCAAGCTTCTAGCCTTCATTTTTTGGGATACAAAGTGTTTTCTCTCTTTCTTCCTAATGCATCAATGCTGCAACAGATCCAAAATAAATAGACCCCTTGTAACGCAGCAGGGACACTGTCTCCATTTATGACCTAACTGCTTGATATTTGGTCAATTACCTCCTCTCCACAGAATGTAGTTTAGATTGTCCTCCTATGCATTTGCTGAAAGCAAACACAACCACCTTGACATCTGTCATATCAGGAAGACTTTTTTTTTTTTACTCAAGCAGAACAGCTCTTATTACAGAAAACAATGATAGTAACAAAAATAAAGCAGAAAAACCATGATGTGCTTCAGCAGTGCTGAGTACCAGCATGGGACTGCCTTAAGTGACTCTTGGTATGCCATCTTACATCACCATTTTATTGCCATTGGCTGCTGTGCTGTTAATTGACTCTATTATTCAACTACCAAAAAGTAGCCAAAAAGGGGAGTTATGAGACACATTCTGATTATACAAATGTACCATGCCCATCTTGTCTCCAACAGTTTATTTGTATTTCCGGTGTCTTCGGAATTTGAAAGCTATCATTAAAATGACCCTAAAGGGACTTCTTGGATAAGCTACAGAGAGCTGATGGTACAAGGAAACCTAATGAACGAAATTCCAGAAAATGATAAGGGAGGAGAGAACAAACAGTTATTTCATCTCTGGTAGAACTGTGGGAGGGAGAGGAATCTGTTAAAACATGGATTAAGACAACAAACTATTAATGCCTGGCATGAGAGATTAGAATTATAAGAAGCTTCAACTACAGAAAGATTCTACATGGCACTCATCAACTTTTTTCCACAGGCTTCCACTGAGTGCTTGAAGAAAGGGAAAAGTGCAAGAGAGCTGATGGCAATTCTTCCAAGGGACGTTCAACAAGTTGCACTTCAGTGGTCCTCCAAAGGCTCAGGGTGGAGCAGAGGGCTGAGAGAAATTCCAGAAGGTATACAGTACTGGAGAGCAAAAAAAAAAAAAAAAAAAAAAAAAAAAAGTCTCAGAGATTCCAAATGTTTGGAGAGGCTGTAAAACAGAAATCCCAAAAGACTTGCCAATACTCAGATCTCAAGTCCTAAAAGAAAAATCCTTCAGGTGAATTGAATCTAATGAGAGCTGCATCAAAGCTAAATATAGGTAAGACTGTCTTAGCTCCCAACATTATTGGTCCTACAGAATAAGGAACATATCATTTTTGGAGACAAATAATGTTTACTTAAATCTCTGCTGGCATTTTACACACAGTAGGTAGGACACAATAAAAAACTGCGAGACTTTTAAAGAAGCAAGATCACACGGACATGTAGTAAAATAAGATATAATCAACAGAGGAAGACTTGGAGATGACCCAAATATTAATAGTACAAGACAACTTAAAATAATGAAAGAAATAGGTGAAAAATCTAGAGGAAATGGTGGACAATGTGTGTGAACAGAAGAGGAATTTCAGCAGAAACCATTAAAAAGACCCAAATTGAATACTAGAAATAAAAATAAATCGATAGGAATGGAAAAATCATTGGATGGGTTTAACAGCAGACTGAAGACAATAGATGAAGATATGGGTGAGCTTGAAGACAGGCCAAGAGAGAAATTTTCCAAACTGAAACTCAAAAAGAAAAAGAATGCAAAATATATAAGAAAGCATCAGCCATCTGTGAATTGTATCAAATATTGTCCACTGTATATGTAACTGGGGTCCCAGAAAAAGCAGAGAGAATAAGGCAGAAGAAATATTTGAAGACTGATGAGCGACATCAACCTACAGATCTCAAAAGCAGGGTTGATCAAAAGGAAACCATACTAGACACAGAGACATAAAACTGTTAAAAAAGCAAAGGTGAAGAAAGAATTTTATTATTTATTTATTTTTAATGTTTATTTATTTTTGAGAGAGAGAGACAGAGCATGAGTGGGAGAGGGGCAGAGAGAGAGGGAAACATGGAACCTGAAGCAGGCTCCAGGCTCTGAGCTGACAGCACAGTGCCCAATGTGGGGCTTGAACTCACTTACCGTGAGATCATGACCTAAGCCAAAAACGCACACTTAGCTGGCTGAGCCACCCAGGTGCCCCCCTTTTTTGCTTTTTTTTTTTTGTGAAGAAAGGATTTTATTTTATTTTATTTTATTTTATTTTATTTTATTTTATTTTATTTTATTAATGTCTATTGATTTTTGAGAGGGAAACAGAGCACAAGTTGGGGAGGGGCAGAGAGAGAGGGAGACACAGAATCCAAACCAGGCTCCAGACCCTGAGCCATCAGCACAGAGCCCGACACGGGGCTTAAACCCACAAGCTGTGAGATCATGACATGAGCTGAAGTCGGACACCCAACTGACTGAGCCACCCAGGCACCCCTTGAAGAAAGAATTTTAAAAGAAGCAAAGGAAGGAAAAGAAATGTTACATATTAGGTAATACTAATGAGAATTATAGCTGGCTTCTTACAAAAGAAAATAAAGGCAAAAGACAATAAAACATCATCTTTAAAGTATGGAAAGAACAAATAGTTAAGTTAGAGTACTATGTTTAGTGAAAATATCCTCCAAACCAAAGGCAAAAGAAAGATAAATAAAAGTAGAGACAATTCGTTTTTAGCACACCTGCACTATAAGAATGCTAAAAGAAATTATTCAGGCTGAAAGTAAATGATATCAGCTGGAAGAATAGCATCTTCAGAAAGGAGTGAATGGCATGAGAAAGGATAAATATGTAGGTAAATGTAAAGACCTTTTCACTACTTATCTATCTACAATAATACATTTCTTTAAACAATGTTTGACTGTTTGAAAACAAAGAATAACAGTATTTAGTGGGTTTTATGGAATGTGTAGAAGTAAAATATGACAGCAAGCATACAAGGGATAGGAGTGGGAAATGAAGCATACTGTTGTAAGGTATTACTTCATGACATAGTATGGTAGTATTGAAGGTTGACAGCACTAAGTTAAAAATCAATATTGTGACCTCCAGAGCTATCACTGAAAAAATACATGAACATATGAAACTAAAAATTTTTAATAAGAGATGAAATTCTAAAACCACATCTATTTGTCCAAAGAAGACAGGAAGGACACACACACACACACACACACACACACACACACACACACAGATGGGTCAAATAGAAAAGAAGTACCAAGGTGGTAGTACCAACTATATCAACTTTTCCATAAAATGTAAACAGATTCTATTCTTCAATTAAAAGTAAGAGATTATCAGGCAATTTTAAAAATGATGTTTAGAAGAAGCACCATAATATGATGACACAGACAGGTTGAAAATACAAGGCTGGAAAAAGATATGCTATGCAAACAGCATTAGAAAGCTGCAGGGACTACAATATTATTAGATAAAGTCAGCTGTAAGAAAAAGAGTATAAGGAGACATAAAGAGACCAAATTAAAAAAATTAATTAAAATGGGTCAACTTATCAAAAGACATAAACATTCTAAGTTTGTATGCATCCACTTCCAAACTTTAGAACACACAAAGCAGGGGTTCCTGAGTGGCTCAGTTGGTTAAGCGTCTGACTTCAGCTGAGGTCATGATCTCACAGCTCGTGAGTTCGAGCCCCACATTGGGCTCTGTGCTGAGAGCTGAGAGTCTGGAACCTGCTTTGGATTCTGTATCTCCCTCTCTTTCTTCCCCTCCCCTGCTCACACTCTGTGTGTGTGTCTCTCTCTCTCAAAAATAAGTAGACATTAAATTTTTTTTTAATTTGACAGAACTAAAGAAAAAAATAGAAACAATTTCTGTTTCATGAATAGAACACATAGACAAAAATAAAGTCCAGTAAGCATAGAGAAAATTTGAACAATTCTATCAACAAACTTTATGTAATAAACATGAAACATTATAACCAACCACTTGCATGCTTTTCAAATGCACATCACTTAGTCATATGCCGGGTCATAAATCAAATCTCAGTGTATTTAATAGTATTGAAATTCTTTAACCATAATGGTGTTGTTAGAAATTATTAACAATAAGATGTCTAGAAAATACTGGTGTGTTTGGAAATTAAGCAACACCCTTATAAATAATCCATGGATCAAAGAGGAAATCTCAAGGGAAATTAAAACATATTTTGAAGTGAAATAAACTAAAAACATAGCAAATTGTGGGATGCAGCAGAAGTAGTGCTTTTGGTGGAATATATAGTTTTGGATGCATGTATTCATACACAAGAAAGCTCCAAAATAAGTTGCATAATTTTCCATCTTCAGAAGCTAGTAAAAGAAACACAAATTAAATCCAAACATAAGTAGGAGAAAGAATCAACGAATCCAATTCTATCATCTTTCAGATAGAGGAACTAATGCCCAAAATTATCAAATAATCCTCCTGAGGTCACACAAGTCATCAGGAGTGGGACCCAAACTTTTAAAAATCCATTTCCTCCAGATGATCTGCCTCTTCTCGTACTTCAGCATTTCTGTTTTTCCGTGTTTACTTTAAAGGACCTTGTTTCTTCTTATAATGAACAGCAGAACTCATCCAACCACTTTGGGAGATGAGGAAACTGGGCTTTCTTTTAGCAGTTGAGGTTATGACCAAGTTCACAGGTTCATTTCTGCTGAGGATCTGTCACCCTCCTACATTCTGAAATAGAAGTCTTGCTACAGGCCTTAAAACCAGGGTCCATATAGGGAAAGCTCATGTCTTTCATTTCTCCTGATTTCATTTGTGATAAGGCCACTAGTGATCTAGAATGGACAGCATGAGCCTTTCCTTCCTTTTCAGACTCAAAACCTAGCACAGCATCCTAAGCTATAATTGGAAAATCCACGGGCCCAGCACTCATTCACCTTTCTGCTGAGGGAAGCCCCCTGGTTTTCCTTCAAATTATCCCCCAGACCCACTTAGAATCCACAATATTCATGTGGCGTTAGTTTTAACTCATCTCTGGCAGGTTACTCAGTCTGACCTATCTGAGCATTACTTTGCCTCCACTCTCACTCCAACCACTACAAGTGGATTAGAAATGTGCACATAACCCATAGTAGGAGCCATTAAGACATTAAGACACAATCTGGGTTCTTTTTGCTAGGACTTCATGTTTTGTGACAAGGTAGAGGTGTAGTTCCTCTTTTTTTCTACATTTAGAAATGTGAAAGTGTAAGCTTTCAGCCTTTATGGGCTATATGTGGAAAGATTTTACCTGTAGTGACACTGACGAGAAAGATGAGCCAATGGAAAAAGAGAGAAAGACACTGGTACTTGATTACACAGTTAATACTCTAAATAAGCATATATATTTCTTTTTATTTTTAAACTGTTTTTTTTTTTTATATTGGATTAAAAACAGTCACAGTCAAGTAAACGTGTCCCAGCTGATAAGGAGCCCAAAATGGATGATGTCTTAGAGACATGTAAACTTCTAAACACTACCATTGAACGAGCTCTATGCCAAGGCTCATGAGTGCCCCACCCAAACCCCAGCAGAGTGGGCCTGTGTTTCACACTGGATGTGAGGTCAGCCAGTGAGCTGGATTAACAGAATTCTTGCTCTCACAGATTTGATTTAGAACACTCAAAAAGAGATGAGATGGTTGGTGTTACTGACTGAATGTTTGTGTGCCCTCAAAATTTGTAATTTTGACCCTACCCCAACAATGTGATGGTTCTGAGAGGCGGGGCCTTTTGGAGGTAAATAGGGTTAGATGTGGTCATGAGGGCAGATCCTTCACAAATGGGATTAGTGCCCATATAAGAATCACAAGAGAGCTTTCTCCTCTTCTTTCTTTCCACCATTTTTAGGATACAATAAGAGGTTATTCATCAGCTATCTGCAAACCAGGAGAGGGTTCTCACCAGACTTCACCACGTGGCCCTCTGATCTTGGATTTCCTGCCTCCTAAACTGCAAGAAATAAATTCCTATTGTTTTTAAGCTGCTCAGTCTATGGTGCTTTTTCATAGTAGCCCTAACTAAGATTTTTGGCAGCAGGAACTGAAATTTAAATTATTAGTTTGTTTATTGTTTGTTTTTTAAACATGAGGGTATGAGTTAGATTTAGTCCTCTGAGGTAAAATGAGGGAGCAAGAGTCATCATAACTCTATATTAGGAAGCAGTTGAATCCATAAGGAAACAGAGCTCATGAAATATAGAAAAGATATTCAGAGAAGAGGGGAGGAATAGGACAAGTCAAGAGTGAGAGATGAGCCAAAAATGAGCAAAAATGATAGAAGAATTTGTGGTCCATGAGATACAGAGAGAGATGGGGAGAGAAATAAGGTCTGAGATGAAACTAAGTGTCTTTCAAATTCCATTTTTTTGCCAGACCTAGTTGTCTCCAGTAGTTTTTGTTTGGGATTCTGGTGGTGGCTAAGAACACTGGCTTTCTGTAGTCCTGTATTTCCATCTTAGTTCTTGCGCCTACTAGCCCTGTAATTTTGAGCTAGTTATTTAATTAACTAATAGACCACTTCCTTGCCTGTTAAATGGGATAATGATGGTACCAGCTTCAGTGGATTGTTGCAAAGATAAACTAATCCATGGTAAGGGTCTTAGCATAGTAATTGGCACATGGTAAATACTCAATAAATGGTAGCTGTTTTCATTCATACTATTATTTTTAAATTATTCATTCAAGTATATGTTGACATTCTAACATTGGCAGTCATCTGCACCCTGGGGATGCAGTGGTGAATGAAAACAAAACCCTGTTCCATGGAAGTTAAAACAAAGCAAAGCATCTACTTACTTGTTACTTACATGTTATCTTTCCTGTCTTATTATTCCCCCAAATAGTCTTATGATAGTTCACTCCTCACCTTACTTAGATTGTTTTAGTTAAGACTCTGTTCCTTTTATTAAAAAAATATATAACCCAAACTAGCAGCCTGGGAAAGTGGAGTTGATAAGAACCTAGGGACATGCCTCTGGATCTAAAATGTCTCCTTTTGAAATTTTTCTCAAATTCTCCATGCCCTAATTTGCTCACATGGGAAACAAGCAAACTACATGAAAAATAAAATAGACCATGGGGATTTTTTGACCTCATTGGAAGGAAAATACTAGTTAGAGTCACGAAATTATAGTTATTTGCCCTTAACACTATCTGTGTTGTTTTTATCCTCTATGATTGAAATCTCCAAAGCACACACACTTAAGAAAATTTGTGTAGTGTAATAATGGAGCTCAGAGTTCAAAAATATCATATTTCTTAATAACCTTGATTAAGAAGTCAGATATGCAAGGGTTGACATAAGTGGAGAAAACAGCCCAAGTGAGGCATGTAGACAGAGAAATCTGATTCTTCTTGTACTCGAAATTTGTTACCTTCCTGTCCTTATTTTTGATGAGCTGATCAAAATCCAAAGTTGTGTTTCTGCCAGATCAGTCATTGAAAAATTGTGACTCAGATATCTCAATATCGAAGAGTTGTGCTTATTGTGACCTGTTGTCTTATACTCCATTTCATTAACTTACGTCTGAAAAGAATGATTGAGAAATCAACAGCAAAGTCTAGACTCAATTTCGGCATCAGTCATAATTGTGGAAAATAATATGCCTGACTGCCCTTGTTTCAAAACTATGCATCATCCAAGCCTAGTAATGGGCATGTCAGATGCCTAGTTCAGTAAATAGAGGGCAGGTGCTGGTACTTAAAGGGAGCAGACAATACCCCAAACTCAATAAATTACAGAATGTCTTTTTCCAGTGGAGATGAGCATCAGACATGGGATTAAAAGAATTCATTTTGATTCTTGAGGCTGCCATTTGCTATTTTGGGTTGTGGACAAGTCACATTACCTGCTCAGTGTGTATTCCTCCCCTGTAGATTGAGGGATGGCACCTATTAGTTGTGGGGTTCAGCGTAAAAATGAGAATGTAAACATGTCTGGAAAACAATAATTCTGTAGTGAGTATATGTTGAATGAAATAAGTAATAAATGGATTGCAAAACACTATTAAAAGGAAAGATATTTGAAACAGCTGAGTAATTTCCATAAGAGACTTCAAAAATAGTTTTTAAAACAATGTATATTACAGCCATGGTGTTAATGGCTTGTTGGGCTTTATGCAAATTCCCTAACCACTGTGCCTCAATTTCCCATGTGAACAATAGATTAAAATGACAGACCCAAAAGCACCTGGTAGCTCAGTTGGTTAGGCGTCCAACTTTGGCTCAGGTCATGATCTCACGGTTTGTGGGTTGGATCCCCACGTCGGGCTCTGTGCTGATAGCTTGGAGCCTGGAGGCTGCTTCAGATTCTGTGTCTCCCTCTCCCTTTGCCCCTCCCCCACACATGCTCTGTCTCTGTCTCTCAAAAAATAAATAATAAAAAAATATAAAAAATAACAGACCTGGGGCACCTGGGTGGCGCAGTCGGTTAAGCGTCCGACTTCAGCCAGGTCACGATCTCGCGGTCCGTGAGTTCAAGCCCCGCGTCAGGCTCTGGGCTGATGGCTCAGAGCCTGGAGCCTGTTTCCGATTCTGTGTCTCCCTCTTTCTCTGCCCCTCCCCCGTTCATGCTCTGTCTCTCTCTGTCCCAAAAATAAATAAACGTTGAAAAAAAAAATAACAGACCTTAGTCACATTATATACGTGTATGACCACACACACACACACACACACACACACACACACATTATACCCATATGAGTGCTAAATATCATTTAAAATTCTTATATTCATTCACTCAGCCATTCAACAAATATTTATTTAACTTCTACTACCTGTCCAGCGCTGTGCTAGCCACAAAGAACCACGAAAGATGAAGCAAACAACAAAACCCAATGTTTTCCCCTCATGGCATTTACACTGTAGTGTATTTGAACAACCGTGTGTATTTGTAGACCATGTGGTGGCTGACAACTAGGGAAGTACATGGGCTGTATTCAGTGGCATCAGGAGCCCTTGACTTACTACATGTATTACTAACAGAGTCCCATGAACCCAAACCTTTCAGTGCTCTGGCTTTTCTAGGTAAGGGTTAAAACCATTATCAAAGACTAGCAGTCTCCTTGAGCTCAGCAGTCTGCTGTGAATGAGAGTCAGAAGTGACATCTGTCACCGCAGATGACACTGGCTGTCAGAAACAATTGCATCTTTAAGAAAGGATGAAGAAAATTCTCCCTCATGTTCCCAAGCGAGTGTGCCAGGTGTAATTGTTATGCAAGAGGGGACTTTTCAAATCAGCAGCTAGAGCCAAGCTCAGAACAGCCTGGAAAGCAGCAGTCTCATCCATCAGGTGGCTGGCAATTTTCTCTTCTGGAAGAATGTATATTCTGCCCCAGTGAGGGAATGCACTTTATTTGTATCCAGGAGTGCACAGATCTTTCTAAAGAAAAGGTGTATATGTAGAATTTTGTTGTTTTGCCTGCCTACAATTTATCAACCCCCATAATTAATAAAAGTACTCCAACTGTCTCTAGGAAATCACTCTCCCCTATGCTGTGGGGGATGATATGTGGGCGAGCAGGGCACAGAACGAACTCCTGAAGCACCCTATTCTCTTAACCTGAGTGATTGGTTGAGAAATGGGAACATAGTATAGGCTAAGCCAATGTGTTAAATCAAAACTTATTCTAGCATTTTACTTTTAAAACAAAAAAAATAAAAATAAGAAGGCATTCCAGGTCTGAATTTGAAACTGAATATAAGACTGGACCCACTTGCAGCCATCTTGTCACCCCATTAGAAGAATGCATATAAGGAAGGAGCCTACAGAGAGCAAAGAGTTTCCAAGAGAAGTAGAGAAAGAACCTGGATCCCAGGGAAATAGTTTTCAGAATGGAGCCTAAAGCAGAACAAATCTTTTTTTTTTCTTTTTTTAATGAATTTGAATTGAATTTTTTGTTACTTGCATTTACGAAAATTATAATGGGTACAGATAGTACATACGTTATCACTAGTAGGGCAAGTACTTTGGGTTATAGGATGGTTTGAATTGCTTTATCCATCCTCTTTTTTTTAATTAAAAATTTTAAAGTTTATTTATTTATTTTGAGAGAGAGGGTGAGCAGGGGAGAGGCAGAGAGAGAGGGAGAGGGAAAGAATCCCATGCAGACTCCATGCTGTCAGCACAGAGCCCAATGTGGTGCCTGAACTCCCGAACCGTGAGATCATGACCTGAGCCAAAACCAAGTATTGGATGCCTAACCAACTGAGCCACCCACGAACCCCTTATCCATCCTCTTTTTACACCAATCATCAATTAGGGGGCAGCTGAATTTGTACCCAGAGTTGTAATATTCCACAGCCCAGGTGCATAACTATTCTGTTAGACTTGACTTCCTATCAATTAATATTGTGAGTCATCCCACCAAGGACATTTGAATTTTAGAAGACACTTGATTAAGATTTACATACCCCAAAGGGATGCATTCTTTTAACAGTATTTGTCAGATGATTGAAATGTCTTTCCTTCCTCTCTCCTTATTGTTTATTGTTAAAATATATTGGAAAAAATAGTAAGAGAAACATTATAGAATAGTTTCCCAAATTGTGCTATAATCAGAATCTCTACCTTCTTCTAGCAAAATACAGTAAAACCTTGGATTGTGAGTAACTTGTTCTGTGAGTGTTTCACAAGATGAGCGAACAGTTCTAATTAATTTTGACTTGATAAACGATGTCTTGCAATAGGAGTAGTATGTGACACTGAATGTCACATGATCAAAACTGAGTCAATAGGTCTCTCTCTCTCTGTCTCTCTGTCTCTCTGTCTCTCTCTCTTCCTCTCTCTCTGGGATTGTGGGTGATCGTCTCCCATGCTCGGATGCTCAGTCTCAGGCCGTGATGTTTTACAGAAATCAATGACTTTTCCGAACGTTGGGAGGTGCCCACAACTGGCACTATTGTATTTTTTGTCACTTAAAGCACCTGTGGACAGTCCTTTGCTTTAAGCATACAAGAGTAAGCTTAGGAATGCTTTGCTTCATTCTAGGTCGTTGGATAGGTTCCTTGTTAAAGTTACAGGAAAAGAAAAAGATTCCATTGAACCAACAGACAGCAGTGATTCTGTTAGTGATTGTGTAAGTCGTCCTACACAATAACCCTCCTCTCTTGTCACCATCACACCAGCCATGAAGGTTTTTAAAGGCAAGTGCAGGTTAATGTGTTTATTTTTCTTTATATTTTGTCTTTTCTTGATGACTTTGTATTATATTACAGTATTGTAATCATTTTTATATGAATATTTTGGGGTTGTGGAACGAATCATCTGAGTTTCCCTTGTTTCTTATGGGGTAATTCGCTTTGATATACAAATGCTTTGGATTACAAACATGTTTCCAGAATGAATTATGCTCGCAAACCAAGGTTTTACTGTATTTACAAAAAGGTTGCATTTCTGGCATATGGTTTAGGAATGTTACTAGTAAGTGACCATTAGCCTCTAATGTGTATAAGCCCTTTCAAGACAGGTAGTGCTGAAATATGAAGGGGTTGTAGAAATCCCTGACTGTACTTGGACATGATTGGAGCCTTTTATCTTTAGGCCACAGTCAAGCAACCAATCAACCAGCGTCTTCTTATTACCCACAATGGGTATAGAATTCCAAATTGTTTAAACACATAGGGCTTTGAAGTTAGACAGACCTCTGCTCAAATACCAGCTCAGAAGACTAATAATAGTGGAAGTTTGGACAAGTTAATTAACCGTCCAAAACCTCAATGTCCACATCAGTAAAATGGGCATAATCATAATGCCTATTTCATAGTGCTGTTGGGAAGATTAAATGAGACAATATAATTAAAGAGCTCTGGAACATAAGAAGAGCTCAATCAAATTTAGCCATTATTAAAACTATACAGATCATGCTTAAACCCTTCAAGGAGTCCCAAGTCACCAGAAGCATGCATTTCATTGTGTTTGGTTCTGTAGAAGAGTCAGGAAGGCTATAAGAACTGACTTGCGTGGTCCATTTGGTGTGAATCTGAGATTGAAATTTTTCTTCCAACTCAGAGATCTTTCTCTGCATGGAGCAGCTCATTAGCAGGGCTCAGCTTCAGTCAGGGAAGGGCCAGCCTCTTCCAATGTTTGGAGTATGATAAATACCAATACATGATTCTAAACAATAGTGGTGCAGCTATGAATATATACATACATTAACGATTCACAGTGTACTTCAGGCAATGAGATCCAGTAATGGGGCATTAACTCAAGGTTGAACGATGAGTCTTTCCTTTAATCTTGTCACTGTGCCTTCAAAACTACATGATAACCTTATGTGTACATAATCATAAATGACTAAACTTTAGACTTTCATGAATATGAAATCTAGATATAATGGCTCTCTCCCACTCCCGAAATCCATTTCTCGGACCCAACCCATGCTAGGTCTGTATCACTAGAAATGGAATTTACGTGTAAAGGAAAAATATTGTAACATCATTAATCAATCATTTATCAGCCAACTATATAAAGCCATTCATCATATTTTTTCTTTCCTTTAAAATATGTTATGCAATATTTGAAGTATAGCGCAAGTTATAAAATATACTATGAGGAAAACTGTGTACTCATTCCTCCAAGTAAGAAACAAAATATCACTAATGTAGTCGAAGACATCTTTCATTACATTTTCTTAAAACAAGTCTAACTGAACTGTAGAAGAACAGAAGGTGTATTACTGTGGGCATTTCATTCAGTCCCTCATAATTACATAATCCATAGAGAGCACATCTTCATATGAAGGTAACAAAGGTTTTTGTCCACCACTCTGAGGCCAGAAGGCTTCCTGGGTCTGCAAACTACAACCCTTTTCTCCAGACCCCCTCTCTTCCCTGGGGCTTAATAACACCCTGAGCCTCCTTCCACCCACACCATAGAACTGCTGCCTTGAAACACTGCAGTGAGAAGTATTGATCCAATCGCAGTCTCTCAAGCCAAGGCATATCCTAGTGGGACCTGGCTGAAATGGCAGATCATCAAACACTAGGACTGAACTAGAATTTAGGTGCCGTCCGGATCTGAGCTTTCTCTGTAAATCCCCTAAACCCCCTTCTGACTTTTCAAAAAGCCTAGTGTATAAGCTACTACTACAAAAACAACTTTGGCCTGGGAGATTAACCTGAAAAAGCATATTTTAGAGCTGGATTAACCATGATCCCCATCTCTGGCTTTTAGGAATGAATATAAGTCATTAGGTATTGAAGTTGCTTGACACCTCCTTACTCACACTCATCCTTTTTGTCTTGGCTAGAGGATGAGAAAGGAGTACAGACCTAGGATTCAGGGTGAGTGTTTAAATTAGTATAAATGTAGTGATGTTTGGGATGCCACTGGGTTCTGGTCTTTAGGTCCTGATGGGTGGACGACCATATTTACTGAGAACCCACCATATTTACTGAGAAGCACACTTAGTGCTACCCGATGTATCAAAAGAAATGGAAAACTTTGTTAATCTTTTTTTTTTTTAACCATCGAGTTTGCAGCCTATTCAGATGGCTTTTGAAAGTGTGCAATATCTGTTAAATCACTTTATAAATTCAACACCTCCATGCCAATGCAAGGGATTTTCATTGTTATCAAAACAGTTTTCATTGATTTCTGTGTGGCAAATCATTTTTGATCCTTCAATGTAAATGTCATGTAAACAACAAAAAGTAGGAGAGTGGTCAGATTTGTGAGCCCTGGGGAAGCCAGTTCCATATAAACCTATCTTTTGGCATATAAATTTCCGCAAAGACAACCTCAAATACGATGATTAAGTGTGCCTATGCCTCGCTGAAAGTCCCTAAACCCAACACACACAGTTAAGAGAGATTGTAAATCTTCTATAAAGATTTGCCTACTAATTAGTTTCTTTTTAGTAAACAACTCGTTCTTGTAAAGGTGCTTGAGATGATAATACATCATTAGCACGAGGTATGAGGTATTAGCATTAGCATCAGGTAGTAGCCCAAGTGTCAATTTGACACTTGCTTTTTAACATGTACTATGTCCCTGTCTGAGTGCTAGGCACCACAGGGGATGCAGCTATAAAAAAAAAAAAAAAAGACATTCCTCAAAGTCAGATAAGTTGCACTCTAATTGTTACACCCCGAATCAAGAATGCAAAACAGCACGATTCAGAAAGAGATATCCTGAACTCTACTAGAGATTCAAACAATAGAGCTTGTTGAGAGCTTGGGAAAAACAAAAACCAACAACAACAACAAAGGAATTTAAGTTCATTTACATGACATAAACTTTGCAGGCTGTGGAGGATAATGACAGGTGAGGAGAAAAGGAAAAGGCATTACAATTAGAATAAACAACATGAACAAGATATAGAGATTTGAAGTGTGGGATACTTGTAGGGAAAAAGCAAGTACTCCATTTTTTTTTTAATTTTTTTTTCCAACGTTTATTTATTTTTTTGAGACAGAGAGAGACAGAGCATGAACGGGGGAGGGGCAGAGAGAGAGGGAGACACAGAATCGGAAACAGGCTCCAGGCTCTGAGCCATCAGCCCAGAGCCCGATGCGGGGCTCGAACTCACAGACCGTGAGATCGTGACCTGGCTGAAGTCGGACGCTTAACCGACTGCGCCACCCAGGCGCCCCGCAAGTACTCCATTTTAATTACACCACAAGATATCCACTGGGAAGAGATGGAAAAAGACGGCAACATCAAGAAAACACAACAGTAATAGAATAATATTGACAGTGACCACAATAACTAACATTTATTGGGCTGGCCACTGTCTTGAGTTCTTTCTTTTTAATAGTCATAGAATATGTGAGGAAGTCAGCATGTTTTTACATGATTTAGATGCATCCTTTCTTGGTGTCAGTTTGTTAATAGGAATCAATAGACTAAAAAAATACATACATTTAGAACCACTAGCTCCATATAAAGAAATTTATTCTAAGGGAATATAAGTGCACATAAGTGCAAAGAGATGGATGTGCAAGAATGCTTATTGCAGCGCTTGTTTATAAAATCACAGATTTCGAATCACAATTGCACACCTGTAGGCAATTGAGTAAATAACCGTGGGGATATTATCCAGGCACTAAAAATTGTAAAGAATATCCATTGAACTTCAAAGAACTTTCAAGCCGTATGATAGAATGAAAACAGAAGATTTGTTGATCAGTTTGTATGGGATAATCCCAAATTGTAAAACACTTATATTTTCTTTTTCCTTTTTTTTAAATTTACATCCAAGTCAGTTAGCATATAGTGCAACAATGATTTCAGGAGTAGATTCCTCAATGCTTCTTACCCATTTAGCCCAACCTCCTTCCCACAACCCCTTCAGTAACACTCTGTTTGTTCTCCATATTTAGGAGTCTCTTCTGTTTTGTCCCCAACCTGTTTTTATATTATTTTTGCTTCCATTCCCTTGTGTTCATCTGTTCTGTCTCTTAAAGTACTCATATGAGTGAAGTCATATGATATTTGTCTTTCTCTGACTAATTTCGCTTAGCATAATACTCTCTAGTTCTGTCACGTAGTTGCAAATGGTACGATTTCATTCTTTTTGATTGCCGAGTAACACTCCATTGTATATATATACCACATCTGCTCTATCCATTCATCCATTGATGGACATTTGAGCTCTTTCCATACTTTGGCTACTGTTGATAGTGCTGCTATAAACACTGGGGTGCATGTGCCCCTTCGAAACAGCATACCTGTATCCCTTGGTAGTAGTGTAAGCAGGTTTTTTGAGGAACCTCCATACTGTTTTCCAGAGTGGCTGTACCAGGGGTTTGCATTCCCACCAGCAGTGCAAAAAAGATCCTCTTTCTCTGCATCCTCACCAACATCCGTTGTTGCCTGAGTTATTAATGTTAGCCATTCTGACAGGTGTGAAGTGGTATCTCAGTGTGGATTTGGTTTGTATTTCTTTGATGATGAGTGATGTTGAACATTTTTTCACTGGTCTTTAGCCATCTGGGTGTCTTCTTTGGAGAATTGTCTATTCATGTCTTTTGCCCATGTCTTCACTGGATTATTTGTTTTTTCAGTGTTGAGTTTGATAAGTTCTTTATAGATTTTAGATACTAACCCTTTATCTGATGTGTCTTTTGCAAATATCTTCTCCTATTCCATCAGTTGCCTTTTAGTTTTGCTGATTGTTTCCTTTGCTGTGCAGAAGCTTTTTATTTTGATGAGATCCCAGTAGTTCATTTTTGCTTTTGTTTCCCTTGCCTCCAGAGATGTGTTGAGTAAGAAGGTCAAAGAGGTTTTTGCCTGCTTTCTCCTCGAGGATTTTGATGGCTAACTTTCTTAATTTTAGGTCTTTCACCCATTTTGAGTTTATTTTTGTGTATGGTGTAAGGAAGTGATCCAGGTTCATTTTTCTGCATGTAGCTGTCCAGTTTTCCCAGCACCACTTGCTGAAGAGACTGTCTTTATTCCATTGGATATTCTTTTCTGCTTTGTCAAAGATTAGTTGGTCATACATTTGAAAACACTTACATTTTCTATTTGTGTATTAACAAATTTGTTTTTAAAGTCCAGAGGGATCTAAACAAAATCTCTAAAACAATTTTATGTGGATATTTTAAGTTAGATATTTTATTCATCTTTATTTTCTCCTTTTTTCTATCATAATCATGCATCATTTTATAAGATAACATAAAATAAGCAGATAGATCCCACTCTATATGTTTTTCTGGAATCATTGGTAGCTTATCTAAATGATCTTAGGGCTTCAGTGGAAGTTTCAGTCTTCATCAGAGAGCAAAGGAGACCTTTATCTTAATAGCAGACAATATCAATCCATAGATTGGGTCAATTACATCATTTTACGTTCTTGAAATCTGTAGATTCTATAGCAGGTGATGCAAAATTTGATGAGTTGGGAAATGGTCACCAAATAATTTAGATGGGATATTAGATCTGGGAAGGGTTTTGAAGGATGATAGGAGAACCAAAAGACTTTTGATTGAATAGAAAACTGGAAACCACAGAAAATAAAGTATGGAAGGACCTGAAGATGGGCACTGTTTCAAATGGATTATTTTCATCTCATTCTTACCATGACTGGATGAACTAGACACTGTTATACCAATTTTATTATTTGTTTATTTTTAATGTTTATTTAATTTAATTTTTTAATGTTTATTTATTTAATTTTGAGAGAGAGAGAGCAAGCAAAGGAGGGGCAGAGAGAGAAGGAGACAGAATCCCAAACAGGCTCCTCACATTAGGGCAGACCCCAACGTGGGGCTCAAACTGATGAAACCTGAGAGCATAACCCTAGCTGAAACCAAGAGTCAGAAGCTCTTGATTTTAGGTGTCCCTCTGTTATACCAATTTTATAGATTAAAAACCGAAGCCCAGATTCTATAACTTTCCAAAGATTACCCAGTAAGCAGTGGAACTTGCATATAAGATAAGCAGGTAGAAATGACGAAAAACAGATTTCAGCTCAGCATAGGGAAGAACAAGTATGAAATACTTGTATGTAGTGAGCTCCAGACGTTTGGAGGCAAGCAAGTACAGCTCAGATACCTATTAAGCAATGATTCAGAGGAGACACTACCACTGCTCTTGGTTATACTATTGGAACATAGAGTCCCTTACAATCCTGAGAATTCTGTCATTTGGCCTTCTTGCCAAAAATGAAATTAGATCTCTTCCTAACATCCAGACAAAAAGAGTTCAGAAACTCCCTTAGGGGCCTGAGATTCTAAGAATTGACAAAAGAACATTTTCTACATGTTTCCCCTTTAGTCCTGCTACTATAATGCCCTTTCTTTCTTTTCTTCCTTCCTTCCTTCCTTCCTTCCTTCCTTCCTTCCTTCCTTCCTTCCTTTTCTTTCTTTCTTTCTTTCTTTCTTTCTTTCTTTCTTTCTTTCTTTCTTTCTTTCTTTCTTTCTTTCTTTCTTTCTTTCCTTTTTACTCTCCTTATTGTCCCTTGTCCAAATTGCCTTATTCTATATCTGCTTCCCTTCCTTCCCTCCCACTGTTCTGTCTGATGCTCTATAAGAGACACATCGTAGGCTGACTCCATTTTCCCTTTTCAGTACTCTTTTTAGATACTTTCAATCAATATGCAGCAGCAAAGATGCAGGAAGCAGCACACAATGGGAGAAATAATGTCATAAAATACTGTTAGAAAAGCATTCAGAGCTCTTTTGTTCACAGAACTCAAAGCCACATTCTGTTATTTTATCTCAGCCAGTGTCCTGGAAGTCATTCCGCATTAGAGCAGGAATAGTGATCAAGGCCTGCTGTGATCTTACAGTTAAAAAAAAGACAAAAGATAACTGGGAGCAATAAGGATGCACAGTGACACACAACCTTCTCTCATATCTTCTCTATTGAAACAAGAGTTTAGGGTGTTCTGGCTCCATTCACCCATTCATTCATTTCTTCATCATGTCTCAACTGACCATCTTTCATCCACGTAACAGATTCCAAGTAAGAGTTGGAAGAACAAAGCTGAACAGAGAGGTTGTAAGAGTAAAATGGTCCCTAGCAATAAATTAATGGATAAATTTATTTAACATATATAAATTTATTTATCCACTTATTTAATGGATAAAAAAATCTCACAAGAAAAATTGACATTTGTGAAATAGTCATAATATGAATTAATTCAATCTTTCTAACTCTGCGAGGAAAGTCACACAGCCCAGAAGTGGAAGGTCCCTGAGTAGATGAAATGAATGAGAATGTATCTCTACACTTTAGGGAAATTAAATTTTTTCCGCCACTTCCAAGAGATAAATTCCAACAATAATTCTCCATGTTTGGTGCCTTCAGAGAGCAGAAAGGCAAGAAGAAAAATAAAGACAGGACGAGAGTCAAAGAAAAAGAGGAAAGAGCATAAATGAATCATTCCTCATTCTTCTTTTGTTCACCCTCTCCAACACATGCAGGTACATACGTATACCTGGCATCCACTGTGATCATGACCTCTCCCATTCATGACACCTTTTTCCCTCCTACTGGAATATCTTCCACGATATTCCTATGCCCCGTTAATGGAGGCAAATCTGAATTGAAGCTCTGATTTTCATCAAATCTGTATTTAGATTACTCCTGATTGTTTTAATTCATAGTGACACAATTTTTCTGAGCCAGTATTCTAATAGATTCTATTAAATTCTGCCATTGCAATGACCTTGAAGTTATACACAAACCCAGTTTGTTTCAACAACCCAATCTTAATAACCTAGAAAATAGAAACCTTGGTTTCCATGTCTTCAATTATTTCCTGTTTTATAGCACTTCTGGGCACAGAAATTAAAAAAAAAAACCTCTTCATTGAAAGATATAACTGATAACAGTTGGAAAAAACAGAAAATAGAATCCAAGTGGAAGCCATGTGGCAGCTCAATAGAGTTGGCCAAGACATGACATTCTTATAGGATAGTTTCAGGCTTGTTCAATCAAAGCCATCTCCAGGACATTCTTGACTTGACGGATAGAGCTTCCAATCTAGAGGAAGCTTGACAGACAGCAGGAATGGGAAACAACCCAAGTCACTGTTGATATCATCACTGAGCTCTGTCAGATACAGCCTATTAAGCTGTAATGGGGACCACAGCCTCAGCCAAAGAAGGAACAGCCAAGTCACATGGAGAAGAGACCACTTTATAGCTGATAACATTTCTCACCAGGTGTTTTGGTTTTGTATTTGTTTTTAAACAACCCAGAGAATTCCACACTTGGAGGAGTTTGTATATAGGGGTGTGGAAGAAAATATTGATGGCCTAGTCCATAGAAAGTGCTGAATTGGATAATAGCTTACAAATATCGAAAGAATATTTTTCTCAATTTTTGTGATAATCACAATGTAACAGCTACTTACAAGGCACATTCTTCAGCTCAATTTGCATTTAACATTCTCCCCATAACTTTATTAAATTTAGACAATCCACAAAACAATAAATCAAGCCCTGGTTTTTAGTGTTTGACAGTTCATGGTGTACATACTCCCAAGATGTCTTGTTTCAAGCGACATCACTGAAGGTAGAGTTCAGAAGATATACACCGTAACACGGAAAGACAATAGATGGAATGCGTCAAGTAATTAGGAAACTACTTTCTGAGTACTCACAAAGTTACCTTTGTGTTCAACACAATTCATTTACTTGTAAATTTATGTGTTTTAAATTTTAATCAGAGCTGCGTTCCCCAACCAGCTTGAAAAACTCCTGAAAATTAAATTCTTAGCTCTCACCAGCTAGGACAAGCTGACTTCGGCACAACTATCCCCTCTTGTACTACTTCTGTCTCATTACGTTGAGATCATTTCCATCGTAGTGCTTATCCAAATCTAGTATTAGAGTATCTACTGTATACTTTATTGTCTGTTTCCCATACAGCTATGGAACAGACCCTCATGAGAGTAGCAACCTTGCCATTTTTCACTGTGTTGTACCCCCAGCACCTGCAACAGTGCCGGCACCGTGGTCCAAGCTCAATAGATACCTACCGGAGGCTGAATGAATTCAGAATAGAAAATACCTGCCAATTAATGTGTAAAAGAAAAGTAAATTATGGGGAGCCTGGGGGGGCTCAGTCGGGTGAGTGTCCTACTTGGTTCATGGGTTCGAGCCCCGCGTCAGGCTCTGTGCTGACAACTGAGAGCCTGGAACCTGCTTCAGATTCTGTGTCTCCCTCTCTCGCTGCCCCTCCCCCACTCATTCCCTCTCTCTGTCTGTCTGTCTCTCAAAAATAAATAAACATTAACATTTTTTTTAAAAGAAAAAGAAACTAATAGAACCTGGTCTAAGGCAATCATAAGTATTTCAAGGGAAGAAATTCATAAGACCAATACATATATAAGATAATCAACCTCAGTTGAAATTAAGAAAATGTCTTTATTACAATTATTTTTCACCCTGTTCCTACCCTGCCTGCATCTGGGGACTGTTTCTCACCACACCTCTCCATTTGAAGACAAAGCTAATTTTGGAAGTGTGACCCTCAAATGTAGGTGTCCATTAAGAGAATCTGACTCGGGAAGCCTGTGACTGTATTCTTTAATAAGTACCGTAGATGACTCTGATCCTGGCAATTCAAGGATTTCTCTTTGAGAAACACATTTAACTAGTATAGTGTTCTTAACTCTGGCTGAGCACATGCATTAACTCTGGCAGACTAGGGAAAAGGGGGACCTGGGAAGGTATTTTTTATTTTTATTTCTTTAACGTTTATTTATTATCGAGAGACAGAGAGCATGAGCAGGGGAGTGGCAGAGAGAGGAGGAGACACACAATCCGAAGCAGGCTTCAGGCTCTGAGCAGTCAGCACAGAGCCCGACGAGGGTCTCGATCTCATGAACCATGAGATCATGACCTAAGCTGAAGTCAGACGCTTAACCGATTGAGCCACCCAGGCGCCCTGACCTGGGAAGGTATTAACAATAGAGACGTGTGACTGCTGTTGCTTCTCCTTATGTAGATTAATTAAATCTTTTTTTTTTTTTTGGAGCTTTTTAAGGATTAATTCTTTTCACGTGATTCTTGGCTGCCCAGTGAAACCTAAGGTCTAACATATAGCCAGCCTAACATTTAAGAGAACAGTCTTAGTTAGCAACACTTTGTTTTATCTCCACAAGCATAAGTTACTTAACTGAAGATTGAGTTTATTGAGCTGGAAAATTATAAAAACTTGTGTCTTAAAAATATATTTAAGGGCACCTGGCTGGCTTAGTCAGTACAACATATGCACCTCTTGATCTCAGGGTGGTGAGTTCAAGCTACACATTGGGTGTAGAGTCTACTTGACATATATGATCTGATCTTTTCTACTTGTCTCTTTCAAAATACGTTTACACATTTAACAGACAAAAACATCTTTGGCTTTGTGCAGATAGCTGACTGTGGTTATTGTAAGCACGGACTGTCTGCCAGCCGTGTGACTTTGAACAGATTCTCTAACCTCTCATGCCTCAGTTTCCCCACAGGGGTTATTGTGAGGATTAAGTGACTCTATACATGTGAAGTCCTTAGAACAATACCTGGAAGGTCATGAGTCCTCTGTTAGTGTTGCTGTTATATTATTAACCATCAGGATAGCTGTAGTTCCAGAAATGTGTACCCTTGGAGGAGAGGAAAAGGCCAATACCGAAGAATAAAAACCAGCTGACGATTTTAAAAATCGCACCCATCCATATCAGCATCTGTACTAGCTAGCCGTTGCTAGCTTGATAATAACTGCAATTTAGCCTTTACATAAATCACATGATGTGTTGCATCAGTTCCCAGCACCTCTGCAAAATAATAACATCCTCTTCAAGACTTCGAGTGAGACGAACCTCAGGTGATTTTTTTTATTATTCTGGAACCAGTCGAGAAAACTTCAAGGGGCAGCCAGCACCATCTTTCAAATGACTTCTCAGAAATAGGGGAAATTATACCAGTTTCACTTCGAATCATTCACCAAGGAAGTGAAGCAAATTCTAAAAGGGAGCTAGGTCACCGGGAGAAAAATTCTAAAGGCCATTGACATGACACTGCCATCACGATCCTAGAGACAGCTGACCAAATTGTTCCATATCCCCCCCTGCCCCCCAAGCTGTGAGGTTTTTGATAATTCAGTTTACATAGTAAAATAGCAATGTGTTTTATTCTAAATAATATTATTTATTAGGTTTTGTTGTTTGTAAAAATGAGACCATATTGTATTTCTGCCACTTGGGGTTTCTTTTTTACCCAGAATTATATTTTTGAGATTCATCCTTGTTGATTCATATATCTGTAGTTTATTTCATTCATGCCTAATTTGTTTTGGTATGAATTGGCTGAAACTTATTGGTTATTTTATTTTTGGTGGACATTTGGGGTTTGCCTACTTCTTTGTTATTACAAGCAATAGTAGTATAATCTTTCTTGTATATACACATAGATTAAAATTGTAAAGAAAGCAAGAGAATGACAAACACAAGATTTAGGAAAGTGGTTCCTCTCAGAGGTGAGAAAAGGGAATGCGCATTAGAGGGAGGGTTGCAAGACCATCAAAAGTTATGATACTATTCTACTTTCTAAGGTGGGCATGTAAATAGAGTTCATGTGTGTGCGTGTGTGTGTGTGTGTGTGTACATATATATATATATATATATATACACATACAGATGCATACATTTTATTATGTATATGCATATATACATAGAAGATTCTCATGAATATAAGTTTGGGCACTATTCTAGAGGGTTTCTATCAACTATTGCACTATTGGAAATTAATTTCCTTTTATGGTGTATAGGGATATTAGCTCAGGTTTTCTTTTACCCAAAGGAAGAAATGAGCAAGCCAGTGTGAACTCCCAGAGGCCCTCCTTTCCTCCATTTTTTCTGTTTTCTTTCTTTATTCTCTCTCAAGAATACCATCATATTCCTCTCATTCCTTTATTTCGGGATTGTATCAGTACAGCCCATTTCTCCCTCTGTGGGCATCCTGAGAAAAAACACAGCAACTGCACAAGTGATTAAGAGAGGAAACCTTAGGTTGCTTAGGAAAAGGTCTTCTGAGCCTTTGAGAGAGAAAGGCATGACCTCTCGGCCAACTACTCCTTTCTCAGGTTCCTTTGGGTGCATTTATCCAGAGTTCTAGCTGTTGCCATGCCCAGAATATCTTGGTCGGTCAAGAACATTCTAAGTCTAGCCAGACTGCCCACAGAAGAGGTTTGTATTTTTTGTTTTTTGTTTTCTTTTTCACTACCTCTGAGCCTCATGGGTGGCACAGTTCCAGCTGTAATGGTGCCCACATCGAGCCCATGCAGGCAGAGATAAATGGTCCCGGCCACCTGCTTCATAACTGAGTTGCAGAAGACAAACCTCAGAGCAAGAAGATGTACCTTACTTGGACTTACTTGGTCAAAGTTTTCTCTCTCCAAGTCATATCCTCTGACCAACCCTGGTATTTCTATCGGGTTTCCAGATGAAAAAAGTTGAGATGTAAAAAGGGTAAGAAACTTATCCACAGTCATTATAAATGGAAATGATAGATCATTTAAAATACCAGTGAATTCAACATCAAACGTCATTACAAATCAAAACCACAATGAGATACCACCTCACCCTGGTCAGAATGGCTAAAATTAACAACTCAGGAAAAAAAAAATGATGTTGGCAAGGATGTGGAGAAAGGGAAACCCTCTTGTACCCTTGGTGGGAATGCAAACTGGTGAAACCACTCTGAAAAACAGTATGGAGTTTCCTCAAAAAGTTAGAAATAGAATTACCCTATGACCAGCAATTGCACTACTAGGAATTTATCCAAAGGATCTAAAAATACTGATTCGAAGGGGGCACATGCACTCTAATATTTATTGCAGCACTATCAACAATAGTCAAATTAAGGACAGTTCCCAAATGTCCATCAACTGATGATTGGATTAAGAAGATGCACACGCGCGCGTGCGCGCGCGCGCACACACACACACACACACACACACACACACACACACACTAGAATACTACTCAGCAATGAAAAATAATGAAATTTTGCCATTTGCAACAATGTGGTTGGAACTGGAGGGTATTATGCTAAGCAAAATAATTCAAAGAAAGACAGATATCACAGAAATTACATGATTTCACTCATATGTGGAATTTGAGAAACTTAACAGATGAATGTAGGGAAAGGGAAGGAAAAATAAGATAAAAACAGAGAGAGAGGCAAACCATAAGAGATTCTTAAATACAGAGAACAAATGGGGGTGGGGGAAATGGGTGATGGGCATTGAGGCACTTGTTGGGATGGGCACCAGGTATTGTGTGTAAGAGATGAATCACTGGATTCTACTCCTCAAGTCAAGACTACACTGTTTGTTAACTAACTTGAGAATTAAAAAAAAAAATACCGGTGAACTAACACAAGGAGTTTAGTACCTGGAAATGTGAGCCAGAGAATGAAAATGAAAGAAACATCTAATCTGGCCCCTTTATTAAATTAATTAAATAGTTAATTTTTCTTTTTTTAATTGACATATAGTTGACACACATTGTTTGTTATTTTCTTTCAGGTATACAGCATGTGATTCAACAATTCTATATGTTATGCTACGCTCACCACAAGTGACATCTCTTTTTTTAAAGATGTGGAAACTGCAGTCTAAACAGGGTAAGAATATTGTCCAAGATCACATAAAGATGGGAACTCTAGTCTGAATAGCCATCACTTTTTTTTCCACTAGACCACTGACTCTCAAAGCTGGTTGCATATTAAAATTACCAGAGGGAGCTTAAATCAAAACAGACAAAAATATAAGGACACAGATTCTCAGGACCAAGTTTGAAACGAGGTCTGGGACTGTTTTCGTTTGTTTGTTTGTTTGTTTCTGTTTTTGTTTTTTTTGAAAGCTACCTGGGTGAACCTAACATGAAGCCTAGGCTGGGAACCACTGAACAATATTCATTCTCAAATGAATCACTCAGAGCTAAGTCCTACCCGCAGAGTTTCTAATTCAGTACATTTGGGATGGGGCCCAAGAATTTACATTTCCAACGGGTTACCAAGTGATGTTGATGCAGCTGGTCTTGGAACAACACTTTGAGAACCACACACTGGGTGGGGATGTAATTGTTGGGAAAGTTGGTCTCAGGTGCAGGGTCTTTCAACCGCCATCAGGCTGCATAAGAATGGACCTTGGGCCTGGAACACGAGGAGGTAAAGTGCCACACAGCCTGTGTCTCGCTTAGCAGTGTGTGGGCAAATGTCTTTCCTTCTTTGAGGCTCAATCAGTGCTCTGTTGTCTCTGTTTAAAGAATGTGCATCTCACTGGGTGTTGTATGGAAACCAATTTGACAATAAACTTCCTATATTGAAAAAAAAAAAAAGAATGTGCATCTCATGGCATCTGTCCAACCCCACTACTGAAGCGGCTCTTGCTCTGTCTCTTCTCCATGTGAATAGAGCCTTGTTTCATCCAGGGCTTGACTGCATTGTATTTTCCTTGGTGACTCTGATAGCAAGATCAGAAGATGAGCAGAAGTGTTTAGAGTCCTCCCTGGGATGGGTAACAAGTACTGTACGCCCTTGGGGTTGATAACCAGTGCATGGTACGCTGCTACTAATGGTACCTAATGGTTAAGAGTGCCTGGGTTAAAAATCCGAATTATGCTACTTACTAGCTGGTAGGAGGTGGATAAATTACTTCTCATGTAGAGCGATGAGTAGCAACTAGGTTGGGGTGTGGGATTTATGTACTGGGAGATGTTTGGTAGTATCTGGAGACATTTTTGGTTTTCACAACTGACAGCTTGTTTCGATGGCATCTAGTGAGTAGAGTCCAGGGAGGCTACTAAACATCCCACAATGACCAGAATACACTCCCCCCGCCCCCACCAAAGCATTATCCAGCTCGGAATGTCAGTAGTACCAGGGTTGAGAAACCCTGCTGTATATATCTTTAGTTTCCTCATGTGTGAAATGAAGATTATGAAGTATATGCCTAATAAAGTTAGTGTGAAGATGAAATAAAATATGGCGTTTAAAGAAATTGGCATGGTACCTAGCGTAAAAAAAATCGCCACCCCTCACGCCTTGCCACTGGATGTAACAGCTTATTAAGAACCAGGCAGTTACCTAAATGCTTTACATATTTTAACTTATTCAATAATTTTAGTAACAAATTATGAGAAAGGTATTATTGTTATTCCCATCTCATAGACGAGAAGGCTGAGAACCAAAGGAGGCTATTAATGTGCCCACAGCTAATAGGTGGTAAAGCCTTGGACCCAGGAGTGAAACTCCAGGTTATGATCGGTCACAAAACCAGATGGCCTTCAGTAATAAGTCACTGGCCAAACCAAATGATGGCTAAGTTGGCCTTTTGCTGAAGCACATCTCAGCTTTCCTAATGCATTAGGCATCTTTCTGTCAGAAAATAGAGCAGCTCCAATGTTGTGTAAATTTCCCTGTAATACTAACACTGGAGAAATTTAACAATATGGTAAGTTGTTGGGTCACCAGCTCATAGGCCTTTAGGTCAGAGACATGATTCAGTTGACCAGATGTCTCCAGCAGCTGACACAAAGCAGGTACCTGCATAAATGTTTGTTGACTGAATCGATGTTTGCTGAGTTCAGGTAGAGAAACACTCAAAGGTCTAGCTCCTACAGTATTTTGCTTGTTTGTGGTCAGAAGGCAACATCTGCCACCCAGATCCCTAGACTTTTCCCAGATGTTTGGCGGATACTTATCTGGGGTTGGTTGGCTTCGCTGTGAGTAAACATGTGCTCAGGCTTCTTTTGTGCTGAGTAATGGTTTCATAGGATCTAATTTCACAGATAAAATGCAGTATTGATCATTCTATTTTGGTATTTGGTACAGAGATATTGGAGCAAGAATTGGCGAAATGCAATTCCAGGGAGAAATAATTCAGTTTCCCATGGAAATATTCTGTTTCTAAATTTGCTCCTGAAGGCAACATAGGGAAATCAAATGTGTGAGTCAGGCAAGATTGTAACACCATTAGCTCTAAACTATTTAAATGACAAATACGGTTATAAAGACAGGGTTAAATCTGGGACACTCACTCTTTCAGGGGAGACTTTAGATGTATGCCAGCCTCATGACAGAGCCGGGCAGATGGTAATTAATAGCATTTTCCCATAAGGTGGGAGTGCAATGAAAAAGATTTATAAGTGCTTACCTCTTTACCCACAGAGAGGTGGTAAGTAAAAATAACATTAGTCTAATATTTCAAAAAGATGAAAAGAAGTATATTTTCAGACGGCAGAAATGCCAAAATTTTATTTTAAGCATTGTTTTAAAATTTTTTTATTTATTTATATTTATTTATTTATTTATTTATTTATTTTAAATTTCAAACATCTGAAGTTTATTTTTTCTTTTAATATGAAATTTATTGTCAAATTGGTTTCCATACAACACCCAGTGCTCATCCCAACAGGTGCCCTCCTCAATACCCATCACCCACCCTCCCCTCCCTCCCTCCCCCCATCAACCCTCAGTTCGTTCTCAGTTTTTAAGAGTCTCTTATGGTTTGGCTCCCTCCCTCTCTTTCTTTTTCTCCCTCCCCTCCCCCATGGTCTTCTGTGAAGTTTCTTAGGATCCACATAAGAGTGAAAACATACAGTATCTGTCTTTCTCTGTATGACTTATTTCACTTAGCATAACACTCTCCAGTTCCTTCCACGTTGCTACAAAAGGCCATATTTCATTCTTTCTCATTGCCATGTGTATATAAACAATTTATCCACTCATCAGTTGATGGACACAATTTTTTTTAAATATATTATCCATTTTCCCTACCATCTTATAAAAAGCGCACAGCATTTTTATGCTGCTTTGGGGCTTAAATGATGGTAATTAGTTACGAGACTGTGTATAACAAAATAATGCTCTCCAGTGTAACTCTCTTCTTCCTCCCCCCACCCCCAAACTTGAACTGAATGGTTCCAGCCTGTTCTTCTTTAAGTTCATCTGTCTTTGCTGTTCTTCACAGTCACTTTTTCTGATGCTTATAGTCTTATTTCTTGTAGTCTTGCCTTCTATTCTGTCCTTCTTGCTACTCCCCTCAGTTGAAGTCTGGGAAGCTAGGTGACTAAGCTTGTTAGAATGGTTTTGAATGTATGAATAAGCAGTTTCTGAATGAAATAGTGGAGGCTTCTCCTCTGTCTAAGGGAAATAATTACATCATCTTGATGACTCCTACTTTCACTCTTAAGAGTTCTTAGGCCCTACGATAATGTGATCAAATCAACATTCAATTAGTGTGGTTTTACTGTATTTTGTAAATAAAATCAATCTTACCATCTACCCTTAGAAGAATAAAATATCTAGGTCAAATTAATTATGCATCTGAATTTTACATTTGGCATCAAATTATAACCACAGAATAAGGCTGATATTCTTATCCCATGTTTTCAAATAATAAAATGACTGCTCAAATGGTTTACTGATTTTCCAAGAGCAAGCAAAGAGTTAGACTCAAACTTGGCTGTGTAGATCACTAAAACTGAGGCCTCATCCCAGATGAATTATATCAGAATCTCTAAACAGTTTAGTCTAAGCATCAGCATTTTTTAAAAGCTGAACAGGTGCCATTTGCAATAGCATCAACATGTACCAAATAGCAAAGAAGAAATCTAACAAAAGATGTGCAAGACTATTTACTACTGAAAACTATAAAATGCTGTAAAAGAAGACTTAGGTAAATATATCATGTACATGAGTGGGAAGAAGACAATATTCTAAAGTTGTCAATTCTAAACCAATCAATTCAATGCAATCCGAATCAGAACCCCAGCAGGTTTGTTTTGGTAGAAACCAACAAATTAATGCTAATAAGTCACATGTAACCAAGAGTATCTTTTTTTTAAGTTTTATTTTTATTATTTACTTTTGAGAGAGAGACAGAGTGTGAGCAGGGAAGGGGCAGAGAGAGAGATGGAGACATAGAATCCAAAGAAAGCTCCAGGATCTGGGCTGTTAGCACAGAGCCCGATGTGGGGCTCAAACCCATAAACCATGAGATCATGACCTTAGCCGAAGTCAGATGCTCGACTGACTGAGCTACCAAGGTGCCCCAAGAGTGTCTTAAAGAAGAATAAATCTGTAGGACTTACACTCAGATAGCAAGACCTATTATGAACCTATAATAGTTAAGTCAGTGTGATATTGGTGCAAGGATACACAAATAGAAAGATGGACCAGGAAAAAGAGTCCAGAAACAGACCCAGACATATATAGTCACCTCATTTATGACAAAGAAAGACTGTTATGATTGGGAAAGGTAAATTAAGCTGGGTCAACTGGACACCCCAATAGAAAAAAATATCTATCTATCTATCTATATATCTATCTCTATATCTATATCTCTATATCTATATCTCTATATCTATATCTATCTATCTATCTATCTATCTATATATAGATAGATATCTTGACTCTAACCTCATGCTGTATGCAAATGCTAATCCCAAGTGGATTACATAGCTAAATAAAGAAAATAGAATAGTAAAACTTCCGGAAGAAAAAAGTAAGAAAATATGTTTATGTACATAGAACAAGTAAAAATTTCATGAACTGACACTAAAAACACTATAAATAAAAATCTGATAAATCAGTCTTTATTAAAATTAAGAACTTCTGTCCATCAAAACACAACATTAAGAAATGTTAAAAGAAGGCCCTATAGTGGGGGAAGATATTTACAAAACACAAATCCAACAGAGCTTCATATCCAGAATGTATTAAGAACTCCCACAAACCCAACAGAATAAGACAAAATTCAGTAGGAAATTGGGTATAAGACTAGAGTAGTAACTTTAAAACAACAGTTCTATGAATGACCAGGAAAAAGTACTCTATTAATTATCAGGGAAATGCACCTTAAAACCACAAAGCAATATGACTACATACCCATTAAAATGGTGGAAATGACTGACACTCAATACCAAGTATAGAGGAAGATATGGAGGAACTAGAATTCTTGCACACTACAGATGGGCATCTACTAAAGCTGAACATGCAAATGCCCTGTGATGTTTCCCAACAGAATTCCACTCCCAACAGAAATATATCCCAACTAAAACTTCCCTACATACACCAAAAGACTGTCCAAAAATGTTCACAGCAGCACTATTTAACATAGCTCAAAGCAGAAGAGGAACCAATTGTCCAGCAAGAGTGGAATGGATAAACTTTATATTCACACAAACGAACACTATAAACAGTGAGAATCAACATACTAATCGTCCACATGGTATGGAGAAATCTTACACATAATGTTGAGTAAAAGAAGCCAGAAACTAAAGATTATATTCTGATTATTCTAATTATATGAATGTCAAAAATAGCCCAAACTCATCTATAGTGGGTTTGTTTTGTTTTGTTTTCACAATACAGGTATCACCTCACGCCAGTCAGAGTGGCCAAAATAAGGATTTATTTTAAATGTTTCATCTATAGTGTTAGAAGCCTGGAAACTGTTTACCCTTTGTCAGGGGTAATGACATGCATTATGACTATGCTAAGGGGCATAGAAGGAGCTTCTGAGATGCTAATAGGGGTCTGTTTCTTGATGTGCATCCCTCAAGCTGTATGCTAATGATGTGGACACTTCTCTTTGTGCACGTAATATTCAGTAAAAATAAATACAAATACTAGTCTCTCTGTATGATTCTAGTACATAGCCAGAGTTGAAAACCACCTGTCTAGAGTTCATATTAGGTTTCCTCCATCTCTTTCTTCCTTCCCTCCCCAGACCCACCTACCCAAGCCTTCCTTTCCCAACTCTCTAGCTGCAAAGTGTCAACCACTCTGGGTACAAAAGATACAAATAGGAAGAAGCCACCATCCTTGCCTTCAAGAAGCTAAATGTTTTCTCATCTATTAACTTCAGCCTGCCACCTGACAATAAGATTCACTTATGTGCATTGCAAGGTGAAGTTGTTAGTAATTACAGCTGCAACAAATATCCTCATGATCTTCCTGAATAATTACAGTGCTAGTGCACAGGACATGACCATAGCATGGGCAGACTCAATTGCAAGAGATAGTAAGTTAACAGAGTATGTATCATAACAAACTGAGTTGCACCCACAAGATGTTTTCCTTGTAACTGGCATAGGGATCATTCCCGTGCCCAGTGGGATGGTCCCATTCCCAGTCAACACCACATGCTTTCCTGAGCACAAATTTTGATAATCCTCATTTTCTTGGTCTGTCTTTTGCAATCAGTGTGTGAAAATTAAACTCCCCACTCTTCTATTTCTTATTTCTTCTGGGTCTCACCACACTCTCACTTTGAAACAAACAAACAAGTAAAAAGCGATGTTTCTGCAGAATACAGACTTTGCATTTTCAGAATATTTCTCCATGAGCAAATCTTTGTCCTCAGGTTCTTCCAATAACCAAGGCACCAGCTGACATAGAAAGTCAAAGCCAGTCATCTTTATCTTTCACAGCACACTCTGTCTTTTAAGAACATGGTCATTGATTATTTGATCATGGTCATTATGCCAAAGTTTGCCTTCATAAACAAACAAAAGATGACCTACCCTTGGCCTGGATCCTGCCTTTAGTTTACATTCTCTGACTGCTGTAACCAGAAAATCTAAATAGTCAGATAGAAAAGGGCCCTGAGAAGTTACCAATGACTTCTCCCTTGGGCACAAATTATTTTCTGCCTATACCTTCCCCCTAATCTAGATAAACCATCCTGATAAGAGCACTTATAATGTTTCCAGGAAAGAAGTTCTTATTAGTTCACTGATTCCTACTTACCCATTCAGGTCCCAGACTATATGTTACTTTCCAAGGCGTGCCTTTACCCTTCCAGAATAGTTTAGGTATCCATATGAATAACTTTCACAGAATCATATAATTTTCTTTATAGCACTTAGTCTGCTCGAAACTAACCCATGTTTGTAATTATTTGTCTTATTCAGTGATGTGTCTCCAGCAGCGTGCACAATGTCTGGCTCATAGTTAGATGCTCAGTAAATATTGTTGCATGAATGAGTCAATAAATGAGTGAATGAATAAGAGCCTCCTGAAAAAAACCTATACTTTTTTCCCCAAGGTTAGAAGGGTTTTTTTTTTCTTCTCTAAGATTATTTTCTCTTATTCTAAAGTACATTATCTCTTGCTCTGTCCTCAGTAGAGATGAATGGCAAACAGGTGGGTAGCAGCTCCATGTCAGAGTCCTTCGTATAATCATAAATCATGGCAAAGATACTTATTCTAAAGTTTTTATGTCTTGGTGATTTTCTCTGAAAAAGAGCTAGGTCATGATGTCCAACTCCAAAAGAGAAAAAAAGGAAGAATATGGAGTAAAGTCATTTATATCCCCTTGGTTGACATTCACTTAGTACTTGTGACCCTGATGTGCTGAGATTTTTTTTGAGATCTTGACTAAGACCTTCCAACTTTCTAATCTTGGGTCTCTTCTTCATAAATTTTGAAACTGGATGGGATCAAACACAGGGTACCCTACATGTGTATATCTTTATACCTTTGTTCATTCATCCATTTAGCATATATTTTTAAGGGCGTAGAATGTGCTTTGTCTTGTGCTAGGCACTAGAGACCCAGCAGGGATGAAGAGAAACAGGATCCTGCTTTCAAGGTCCAGTCAGGACTAGAGAGAAAGGGGGGTTAGGGAAGTCTTTGGGGGATAGGGGTTGCCTAGATTAGTGATTTAGCACCTATCCTAATCAACTGAAGGGCTTCTTAAACACAGATTGCAGGAGCCCACCCACATTTTCTGATGGCCTAGGAGGACCCAGGATTCGTACTCTTAACAAGTTCCCAGGTGATGCTGATGCTGCTGATCGGAGGACCACACTTCTAGGGCCACAGACTTGGATGAAATGGAATATCAAGTTAGAACATAGTTAGACTTAATAAATATTTCCTGGACAGATATATGAATGGATGGATCAATCAGCCAATCATTTGAACTCTGTCACTACCTCAATAGCATAAAACCCCAGTGAAGGGAGTTCTAGAGAGATAGACTTTACAGTGGCTGATTTATTGCAGAGTAATGAAAGCCTCTGTCCCTTCTCTCCCTGTGGTCCGTAACATGACTCATCACTAACAAATGGTATGGCTGGAATTAATCAGTCTGCTTTTCCTATTTATGTCTTGCTCTATCTGGAGTTGCAATGGGCATTGCCTCCTCTGGAGCGTAATTTGGGCTGACTCATTTCCCAAGTCCCTGGTAGAAAGGTCAGCATGGCTCCAGTTTACAGCTGAAGGCATATCAGGAGCTATCGATCATGAGTTGCACATCAGAGAGATTAGCCACCTTCGTTTGTGTTCCTTCTTGGCTGCCCTGCCAAGAATCCGGCAGGTCAGTTGAATTAAAGGTTAAAAACTCACATCGGTATATGTCCGTGGATGGAATATGCTGTCAGCAGCGTAGAAAACTGCGCTAGCCTGGTAGAGAGTGCGTAAGCTTTGTTTGCATTCACACATAGGTGGGTGTAAGTCCTCATTCTGTCACCTAAGACTTAGATGAACAACACCCCTGATCCTCAGTTCCTTCGTCTCAGGCATAATGGTAATAATGAACTCATGAGAGTTTTGCACATAATGTGCATAACGTGTTTAGCACAATACCAACCTCCTATTAACCATTCAATACATTTTAGCTAGCACTGTTATTCATTAGCTTCTCAAACTGTCTTCATCTGTTGATGATTTCATACATTACTTCTTGTGAATAATAAACTTAGATTTGGCCTGTAACCTTCGATTGCCTTTAGACTGGGTCTGGAGGAAAAATTTCACTGCTTGGATTTTCAGTTCTGAGCCACAGAACAGGGTGATTCACATACCGCTAACTTTTTTTTTGCCACACAGTATAAAGATTTCTACTCTGGGCCAGGACACGTTCCCTGTTAAAAGTGCCAAGAACAAAAAGCTGTAAAAGACGATCCCCGTCTTCCTTACAATCAACTGTAAAAGGCAAAGGTACAATACTTCCAGTTTCCTTCCCCGTGCCCCCCCAGATCTTTTCCTGAATCTAGCAATATTCCCTAGGATATGAGCAACTAAATGAATAATGTGCCTTATGAGTCTGGGGGTCAAACACCCCTGGTTTCCAGTCCTGGCTCCACCACTAGAAGCTGGGTGATCTTGGAAAAGCTACTTCAAGCTCTGTCTGTCTCTGTTTTTTATCATTCTTAAAGTAATAACATTACTGATAATTATTGTGAGGGTTAAATTAATCTACTTTCGAGGACTTGAAAAATACTATGTGCTACATAAATGTCAGGTATGTGAACTCTTAGCATCTTATCCTGTTATGTGACCCTCATTTTAATATTTCTGGATTTGCTGAAGGAGTCCATGCCCTTCAGGATTGGAATGGTTTCAATTATATCCCCTTTCAACCTCCTCTTTTTAATATCAAAGCTCTAATCCTTTTAGAGAGCCTCCCTTTGAATGTGATACTCGCCTGGTGATTTCTCGGAGAGCTGTGTCTTCAGTTAAGACCTTTCTAAGGTAGGCCTTTCATCTCCCCTGCCAAATGCAGGGCCTTGTCCATAATAGGCACTCGATATATATTTGTTGAATAGATGAATGAATAAATGCAGCCAAGACACATCCAAAAGTAATCGTGGCATTAAGCTAAAAATAAGGCAGCTTTGTTTCTCTGTAGACATGCGACGGGGCTAAATTACTACATCCCCTTCAAAGAATTGTTCCAAATCAGTCACTCATAAGGAATCGTACAAAGCCCTTATTAATCATAATGCTATGATAAAATGCAAGGCTGGGAAAGGGGACTGTCTCCTCTGCATTAGGCATCTTTTGGCTATTACTCTGGCCAAAAATCCGTATCACCGAGACAGAGCCAACATCAAAAGGAAAACACCTCAGCTCTCCTCTCCAGGTGCTTTTGGTGACTGAAAATTGGCAAAAATCCAACGAGGCTGGAATGCCATGGACTGCCAGTGAGCTTTTGAAAAGATGTATTCGATCATTTTCTCTCCTGTTGAAAAACTATCCGATGGCATCCTGTGGTGCCTAAAACTCAGACTCCTCAAGGGTCCTGCTTACCTTTTTGCTCAATCATCGTCTCAGGGAGCCATCCCCTCAACCCACCCCTGATCTATCCCTTAAGACAGAGGCCTGCAAACTTCTTCTGTGAAGAGCCAGAGGGTGAGTATGTCAGACTTTGGAGACCATCCCATCTCTGTGCCAACTACTCAACTTTATCATTGTTGTAGGAAAACAGCCCTAGAAAATGTGTAAGTTCACAACTATGGCTGTGTTCCAATGAAATTTTATTGACAAAACAGGTGGCCGTCAGGACTTGGCCCATGGGCCCTAGTTTGCCAAGACCTTCCCTAGGATAAGATTCTTTCCATAACTCCCTATGTCCATATCCTGCATTTAGTTATTCACGTTTGTTTCTCACTTACCTGGTTCGGTCACTAGGACATGACCTTCCCGAGGACAAGACCTTTGTTTTGTTGATTGCAGTGTTTCCAGCCCCTAGGACATTTCCTAGCACTTAGTGTGCATTCATTTGAATGAAGACCTATCTCTTGTGACTTTTGCTGTCACTCACTGATTTTCCTCGGTTCTTAGGACACTCCAGATTCATTCTGGTCTTTGCACTTGCCTTTGCCCTCTCAGCCTGAAGCATCCTTCCTTCTTGCTTTTCACGGCCGCCTCTTCTATTCATTTAGCTTTCAGATCTTTGAAGTAGCCTTTCCTGATGGTGCTAAATCAAGTTTCCCAGAAGCTTCAGTGACTCTTATTTTCCTCATAATACTTATTAAGAATTGGAATGATTTTTTTATTTGATTCCTGTACAGTGTCTCCCATGACTCCAGAAAGTTGATCAGCCTCCTTAAGGCTTAGAAAAGTATATGACATAGGAGGTTTTCAATAAATATGTGTCTAAAACAGTGCTTTTCAAATCTCAGCGTGTATATGAATCACATAAGGATCTTGTTAAAATGCGAATTCTGAGTCAGTGGGTCTGGGGCAGGGCCTTGAAATTCTGTGTGTCTGACAAGCTCTCAGGAGATACTGATGCCAGTAGTTGACGGGTCACACTTTGAGCAGGCAGGGCAAGTCTGGTGAATATTTTTGACTGCCTCACCTCTTGGTTAGGAAGTGGACTATAGCCTGAGAATCCTTCAAAAACACATTTGAGGGGCTCCTGGGTGGCTTAGCCGGTTGGGTGTCCGACTTCAGCTCAGGTCATGATCTCAGCTCGTGCGGGTTCGGGCCCTGCGTCGGGCTCTGTGCTGACAGCTCAGGGCCTGGAGCCCGCTTCGGATTCTGCATCTCCCTCTCTCTCTCTCTGCCCCCCCCCTCCCCCCGCTCACACTCTGTGTGTCTCTCCCTCTCAAAAATAAATAAACATTAAAAAAAATTTTTAAAAAAACAAAACCATTTGAGATATTTGCCGGCCTGAGCCAAAGATCAAAGCAAGAGACCAATTCCATCCCTAGAAGCCATACCCAACGCAAAATGGTAAGGACAGATTTTCCTGAGTCACTTAAGTGGTTTTGGCCTCAGGCACCAGGTCTTCAATGAACAGGAACTGGCAACGTTTCCCATATTAAATTCACCTTGAAAATGCTGAATCACCCATGGGGCACCAAGATAAATCCGTCTTCATTCTGTGTTCAGCTACGTCTCCATTCCTTTCAGCCAGTCTGTTGCGTACATTAAGGGAGTCGCTTGTCTACACCTCAGTGTGGTAACCCTGAGAGACCTGGTATTTTGGCAGGGCCGCGGATCACGCTGCTAGTGTAGATGGTGCTGACTTGACCTAAAAGAAGACTCCCCACCTCAAAAATGAAAGGGAGTGTCTCTAACAGGGAAACATGATATGGCAGAGTGATTAAGAGCTGGAGTCTGATTACCATTTAAACTCTGTGTGACCTGAAGCACAGTACCCACACTTGTAATGCCTCAGTTTCCTCCTTTGAAACGGGAAGTAATGGTACCCGACACACAGCCTTGTGGTGATCATTAAGGGACATAATTCTTTTAAAGAACTTGGGCACAATGTGCATATTAATCCATAATAGCTGCAACTCTTATTATGCTTTCCTGTGGAGTAGTGTTTTTATATTTATTGAGAGTTACCTTGTGTGTTAGAATGTAGAAAGGAGCTTTGCGCGTAATATTTAATTCTTTTCACGTAGTGGTTAAGACATAGAATGCTTACTGTCGCATTACAGGCAATAGATTAAGTGCTCTTTCATCTAATTTAATCCTGAAAGTATCTTCTATGAAGTAGGTATTGGTGTCTCCATTCGGTAGGTGGGGGAAGTGAAGCTTTGGCTAGTGAAGAGGCTTGTTAAAGTTTGCTCAAGTATAGGGTTGAAGGAAAGATGTGAGCCCAGGTTTGGCTGACTTCAGGGCTCGAGCTATGCTATCCACCTTTGCTTGTTATGTCCTACATGGAAGTACAGATTTAGATGTCTTTGCTCTTGAACAGGAGCTCTTTCCATTGCAACACTGACTCTTCTATAAGCAAGAGAGTCTGTATGATGATCCTCAAACATACTTTCAAATCTAGCAACCTAAGCTTCCGAGCTCTATTCTGATGGGTTTTGTCCGTTTGTTTTCCATTTGTTTGTTTATTTAATTTTTTGCCACTGTATACATGTCCTGTTGGACAGAGCTTTGGCCCAGTGAATATTGTATCTTCAACCCTCAAGAATGCTCCTTGATGGCCATACTATCCCTATGTTCTAGCTATCTATTGCTAATAATTAGCAACCATATCAAAATTGAGTAGTACAAAACAACAGCAGATTCCATGCGTCAGGAATTTGGAAAGGGCATAGCAAGGGCAGCTGTTGTCTGCTTACAACATTTAGGATCCCAGTTAAGAATATTTGGGGCTAGGGGATGACTGTGTTGTGTAAAGGCTGGAATAATCTAAGTGTCTTCATGCACATGCCTGGCACTTGGGCTGGAATTAATCAAAGGCTGGGCTGGCTCAGGTGGTACCATGGACCAGAACGCCTACGTGTGGACTCTGCATGTAGCTCAGGTTTCTCACAGCATGGCATTTCGGTACTGAGAGTAGTCTTCCAGTTAGGGGCATCTAGAGAACAAGCAATCTCTCAAGTCATCAGACTCATATTTGACAATCATATGGCATTGCTTCCTTTGTATTCTATGGTACAAGCGAATCACTAACAAATGCCCAGTTAGTTAACAAATGCCCAGACCTTCACAAGCAAGCAATGTGAGTTAGATGCTACCTCTTGATGAGAGCAACAAAGTCACAATGCTAAAGAACATGTGGGAAGGGAGACACTGTTGTGTTGATTTTTGAAAAATACAATCTGCCACAATCTTCAACCCCATACTTTCCCTATTTCATCATATTGAAGATTACTTTGCAAGAGGCCACAAGCTTCTCTGCCGGCCTCACATAACCTGGAAATGAGGAGAAAAAGAACTTATCCAACGTATTGAATACTTTTAGAAAAAAAAATTACCCTTCCATGTGGTCAATTCATCAGCAATGATAGTGAATGGAGGATGTTGGAGTTATTAAACATGTCTTTCTTAGATACAACCAAGGGATTCCTAAAGTGAGAAAAATTCATATGAAAGAATTTTAACGAATAACTGTACCATTTGTTTGCAACTTCAAGGCTGCAACATGCATGTAATCCTCACAACACAATGAGGTAAACAATATTCCAAGTTCCCTATATTAAGAAAATTGAGGACTACAACCACTAAGTAATAGTTCAAGTTTCATCCAGATAGAAAGTAGTAGAGAAAGGGCTCAGGGTCAACTCTTTCAAAGACAGCCAAAACCATTCAATGGTAATCTGGTAATCCTCCTTGGAGCATTTAGTTTCAAGTTCTCCTTTCCAGTCAAGACTCTTCTTGTTTCAGGTGACAAAAATAAACCAAAGTTGCCTCATGTAAATGGTCAGGCATGCCAGTTATAAGAGCTTCAGGCAAGGCTGGATCCAGGAGCTTCAACAATGTCCTTATGAGTCTGTCTCTCTTCATCTCTTGGTTCTCCTTCCTTCTCTTTTGATTTCAGTCTTAAGCAGCCTCTCGCCCATGTGGTGACAATGATGGCCACCACCCATTACAGGCCTATATGCTATCACCTGAGCCCAGCCAACAGGCGTTTAGCATCTCTTGTCTATACATTTGAGAAAGTGTCTCTTTTATTTCTTACCCGGATTAAATCCTAATGTAAGATCCAATCTCAGTTGGATCACAGATTCATTCCCGAGTCAATCACCTGTGGGCAGATGCAACAAGATGGTTGGCCAGGTCTAAGTCATACCCTCACAAGCAAGCACTATGGACTGTGAATGGAGGTGGAGTGGTTTCCTAAAGGAATATCAGCATGAGTATCCAATGGCAAAATAACCAACACCAGGCAGGCCGACACATCAGGTGCTCCCTATATCCTCATTTTACAGATGGATCATCTTGTAGCTGGCAAGACTGATCCTTATTCCATTTTTGTCAGTTCTTTCCCTCTGGCTGCCCGTGTTCTATTATTGCATCTGTCCCTCCTTCCTTAGAGGAAAAAAGTTGACAAATTTATTCACACGAAGGTGTGAGTCACTCAATCACCAAAAACCCTTGCATTCTAGTTTCTATAATGAGCATTCACTCATTTGACTAATATCTACTGAGCTTTCACTATGTGACAGGCCCGTGCTAGGTAAGCACGGCAGAGATTTAGGTGAAATGAGACAGGCAGGTCTTACATAGATGTGAGTATGTATTAACATTGTAATGCAAAAAGTAAGGTATATTTTCATTTTTAAAAATGTGAAGGTCATCAGGAAAAGGGCATAGCAATACTCCTGGATTTTCAAATTTGAGGAGGTCATAAATATTGCTTAGAACTGCTTTCTGTCCTCCAACCCTCAGGGGCTCTGATTCAGCAGGTCTGGAGTAAGAGCTAGGAATCTGAATTTTTATAAAGCACTCCCAGGTAATTCTGATGACGGTGGTTCAGGGTGGATTTCCATTAGTTTAACCCAAAGGAATTTTTCTCTAATGACTATATTTCTGAAATATAGAAATCTCTGAATATCTCCAGGAAAAAAAAATCTTGGAGCAAGGATGTCTCTCCTTTCAAAACATAGTGATTAGGAGCAGCTAATGTGGTCTTTTCAGAGAGCAGCCACCCCCACTTCCTGTATGTTGAGATTTGCAAAGTGGATAAATGATGCTGTCCGTGCCCAGCCCATAGTACCAGTCTTTTCACATTGAAAGCTGCTTATTGTGAACATCTGAGCCTCTTTCTGAGGGTTTTTTTTTTGTCTGGCTGTGGGAGCATACTTGGCCCATGCATGTCCAGGTGGAAAACTGGAGAATGAATGCCCCTAAGGCAGCTCTCAATCAAAGTCAGCTGGGGAGTTGGTAGATGCATGCATCAGCTTCCTTCCTCTCCACTGGGGTACCTGGATCACATTCTGCCTCTCGGGGTTCTCCCAAAGCACTAAGCTCCAGACGTCCACAGTGGTGACGGGCCCGTGAGGTTTCCCTTCATTGGTTTCCTTCCTGATCCCATCTTCTATGAGTGTTCCTTGTGACCACTTCCTGTATAAAGGAGCAGTCCTGTAATCCTTGTCTCAGAGATCTGCTTGGGAAAACCAAAACAAACACCCATGTGTGTCTAATTGCAAAAATCATGTGCTGTGCTCATATTTTTCTTAGAAATATTAAGTGCTGATAGTCGCCTTCAGATTACATCAAAGAAGAGGTTCCAGTCAAGAATCTGAAAGAATCAAGTGAGGGCTTAAATTAGAATGGATTCCTCCATATCTGATGCACAAACTAATACACATGCCCTCAGTTATCAAGCGCGAGGTGGAAACCTTATTACTATTATTATTATTATTATTATTACCATTCACTCTAAAAACAGATTCAGTCCAACTGCTAAATAGTTATTCCAAAGAAGGATTTGGAGAAGGAACAGACTAATATTAAAATGTTATTGTACTAAACTAGTCATAGAAAGTGCAAAGTGTATGTTTATTATGCAGAATGCATCCGAGCATGATTAGATGTTTGGCAGAATAGAAACTAGGGAAAGAGTGGAAAAAGCCAAGCAAAACCCAGCCAGACCCAAAGAATTACTGGAAAAGTGAATGAATGGAAAACTGCTTCTTGGGATTTGAATGTTGATGAATAACTGGCATCTCCCTTCTTCATCTACTTGCAAATGGTAACAAATCATTCTGATGATAATTGCAGGATGTATCTATTTACGACAATCTGATGGACAATCTGATGGAGATCATTCCATTGTGTGTTCTGTTGATTAACCCCCAAACTAATTCATAGGCTCTCAGAAGAACCCAAGAATAAAGAGTAGCTTTACTCTTGAGTCAACTTTACTTTAGAGTAGCTAATGCTTTGTTCCCTGACCTGAAAAGAGAAAGCAAAGAAAACCATTTGTTGAATGAACACAGAAGGAAGAAGACACAACTGTTATTCAGAGAAGAAGGCTGGAGAATAAGTTCAATACAGCCATTCTCCTGCTTTTCCAAAGCTCATGTTGAGCCACCTCACTTTTATGAAAGACCTACATTAGTACCTACTTTCATTAACCAAAAGAAATCCAAAGAGGATTTTCACCTTAACGGGAAAAGGTGACAAGTAAAAATAGCATTCAGCTTGTGTTTTGCAGTGAGCCCTTATCGACGCAGCGTGCACCCTGAGCAGTGAGAGCGGCTCCAGTGAGTTCCTTCCCCAGACCTACACTCAGCGTCTCAGCATCAAGATCTCAGCACCATAACTGTGTCTGTGGACATCTGTGCTTTATGTTCATTTATTCTGTGAATCCGTTAGAAAGATGTGTCCTAAGGTATCAGAAAAGCCTAAGAGAAGGTACTTTGGGGGTCTGGGAATGCTCAAACATTTTTCCATAGAAATTAATGATAATAGCATCTGTGTTTTGTCTCATTTCAGCCTGGGAAAGTTTACATAGACATGCTCTACTTTTGGGTAGTGGGAGAAACCTATATATAAATGGGGGTGGGGAAGGGCTAGGAGAGCTCTTTCTTATATTCAGAATTTTTGTTCTCTGTTCTTGTGATAACTACCAGGGAGAGATCAGTTTAGAAAGGTGTTTTCAGTTCTACACTGTAAATTCTTTTTGAAGTTTATTTATTTATTTTGAGAGCAGGGAGCAGAGAGAGAGAGAGAGAGAGAGAGAGAGAGAATCCCAAGCAGGCTCTGTGCTATCAGTGCAAAGCCTGACACGGGGCTCAGTCTCACAGACCGTGAGATCATGACCTGAGCCAAGATCAAGCTTCAGAGGCCTAACAAACTGAGCCACCAGGCACCCCTTCAGTTCTATAATTCAGACCTCCATTGAGTTGTAGAGTGTTTTCTTTTAATTGTTTTTAATGTTTATTTATTTTTGAGAGAGAGACAGAGACAGAGCTCGAGAGGGGAAGGGCCAGAGAGAGAAGGAGAGACAGAATCTGAAGCAGGCTCCAGGCTTTGAGCTGTCAGCACAGAGCCTGATGCAGGGCTCGAGCTCACGAACCACAAGGTCATGACCTGAGCCGAAGTCGGACACTTAAACGACTGAGCCACCCAAGTGCCCCTGTAAAGTGTTTTCAACATACAGTAGAAAAACTCCTGCAAAAATTTTGCTATATTTTTATCTTCAGAATTTTAGATAATGCTATTCTTCTGAAACTACTTATTAGATATTTTCAGAAATCTCATCTTTAAAGCTGTTCTTCTATAGCTAATGGTAACAAACCCAACTATTTCAGTTAGGATTCTTAGTTGGCAAGCAACAGAAATTGATCAGGTCCATCTAACTTAAGCACAAAGTAATTCATTGGGAGTGCCAGGAGAGCCGTTCAGATTTGAGGGAAAGGCTGGAAAACCAGACAGCAAAAAGGCTACCAGGAACCAGTGATGCTCTGGGGATCCTGCGAGCAAGAGCAAATTGGCCAACTCATCAGCCACCACAGCTAGGATGAACCAGCTCCAACTGTTTTTGCTGCCTTCACATTACTTCATTAAAGAATCAGAATACTGGGAAGCAAAGTATAATTTTTTAGCTTCCGTTATGGGACCATCTCTTGGCAAGGGGAGAAGATGTACCTTGAATGATAGTTCTACCAAAATGGCATACACTGGGGGAGAAATCATGCCCCCAAAGAAAATTAGGTACTGGAACCAGAAGAAGGGGAACTGTAGAGACTGAAGGTCAGGCGAGAGGTAGAGGTTAATGCTTACTGAGATCACAAGCTTGTAAAAAAAGTACCAGTTTTAGAGCAACTTGTCTCACTACCTCATCATCTTACTATTTTGCTACCTTGTCCCAAAATTTTCTTTTTTAAAAATTTTTTTCTTTTTAAAATTTATTCATTTTGGGGAGACAGAGCATGAGTGGTGGAGGGGCAGAGGAAGAGGGAGACACAGAATCCTAAGCAGGCTCCAGGCTCTGAGCTGTCAGCACAGAGCCCCACGCGGGGCTTGCTTGAGCCCACGAACCATGAGATCATGACCTGAGCCGAAGTCGGATGCTTAACCAACCGAGCCACCCGGGTGCCCCCAAACTATTTTTTTTTATGGCTGTAATGACTGTCATACCACCATTAGATTTTTTTTGGAAATATCTCACTTTTGAAGGATGCCTCCCTGGCTGTTGTCGCCAGCCCTGAAGCTCACTGTCCTTTCTCATTATTCCTCCAGACTCTGAACACAGAAGCCCTGCCAATCTGCTCTACCTCTACAGCTGCATATGGCACCTTAACAACTCAAGTTTGAGGGATAAATTGTGACTCTCTGAGTTCTAATACATGAACAATTGCCATGTGCTAGGGATTTGACATTATATTCCTGGTGTGGAGTATTTTACATCTATATTTCCCTCTGTGAAGGTAGACCCTATAGTATAAAAGAAGAAATAATGGTGGAAATACAGGAGCCCTTGAGAGCCCAGTGGGATGTATTCCAAACCGTTTGAAAACCACCAAGTTCTCAGATTTATCTCTTTGAATTATATTTTCCCCCACAAAATGCAGTAAAGCATAACTGAGAAACTATAAATAATCCCCTCAGTCTTTAGTGATTCTATAAATATGGGACTAAAGTCATTTACAAGGCCATTAAAATAAATACTGGTTGGACCACTCACTGAAACAATTTCACAAATCATTTTTTTCTTGTTTTCCTAATAGAAAGTGCAGAGATCTGACTCACTGCCGAATATGACATTTTCTTCTGTGATGTCTCCAATACATGTAATTTCCAGATTAGAACTCCCAATTTTGTAAAGCTCTTCACGTCCACCATCACTGCTAGGAGTGATAGATAATGAATGGGACTCTGGAGTTTGACTTCCCAGATTATAATCCTGGCTCCGCCAGTTAGTACTGTGTGAATCCGACAAGACCTCTTTTCAGTGAGCCTTGTTTTCCTCATCTGTAAAATGGTGTAATGGCAATTATCTCCATGGGACAATTCATTTTAAGCATGTAGTGCCTGGCACTTCGTAAATGTTCAATATACATTAGCTACTACTTAAAAAAACAAACAAAAAAAAAACTCTGGAAAGTAATGATATCAGGAAAGTGATGGCTTCTGCAGAGATGAGTACAGAATAGCAAAGCACCTTAACCATATATGCTGGGTGTTGAGCAAGGTTCGTTCGCTAGCTAGGTGACTCATTCCCCACACGGTTCATATCTATATCCTCGAAAAATTTAAAATTCCTTGATAGGATTCACCTTCAGAGTCACTTACAAATAACCGAAATACTAAATCCATATGCAGATGTAATGCAGCATTGACAAATAATTGGGGAGTGAAATAGTAAACTTTCAGAAGGAACATCCTTGAGATATCATCTGGCTTTGTGACACAGACAAAAGCATATTAAAGCCTGCAGCAAAGTAATTCCAAACATCACTGAGCCACAGAGTGCTGTACCTAAAATTGTATAATCCTCTGAGCGACTTATTAGAACTTTGGGGTTAATACCAGACCAATTAGGTAGTTCAGCTCACTAATACAATCATCCCATAATGACACTGTGTTTCCCAGGAAACACATCAACATTGCTGAAGTGGAGACAGAGCATGAAAAGTACATAAAAGTCCCATGATTTTTGATCCTGCAAGAGAGTTAGCTTCAAAGTATCATGGGAAACACAAATTACTATTGCCTTGGTATGACTTAATGCAAAGCAACCAAATTCCATGAACACGTGGGAAAAAGGCACAGACCACCTACATGTAATGTAGGGGTACTGATGCCCTGGGGAAGCAAAAGGTATGCAGTTCAGAGTTAGATGACACTTAGAGAACAGGCTGCTTTACTCGGATGCCAAAGTTACAAAACGTGATAGACGCCAATTATTTTCGGCGAACATTTACTTTGAGTGGAACACTTGCCCGCCCCACTGACTTGGGACCTGGCCATGCAATGTGGACATGAAGTAAACCAAGTCTTCTCATATGTTAGCATGCTTTGGCTTGCTCTCCTGCACTCCTTCACAAGAGGAACGTCCCTGGGCGGGCACTGATCCAAACAGGATGAGCAGAACCGAACCCAACTCATAGCCTCGAGGGAGCCAGACCCAGTCAGCCCACAACATGAGAACCATTCCAGCTGGTCCTCAGGCCCACAGGCAAGAAAAAGAAGTGCTTATTATTGTGAGCCGCTGAGTTGTGGGACAGTTTGTTACGCAGCACTGCTGAACAGTAGTTGACAGGTTACTAAGAGCAGCTAATACCAATTGAGCCCTCACCTCGTGCGAGGCACTGAAGTAAGGACTTAACATTCATGGTTTGTTTTAATTCCTAGGCAACCTGGAGGGGTGGGAATTCTTCTTCTCTTAAAAAAGTGAAGCGATTGGCCTGCAGACATATGATTAGCAAATATGGTAGAATGGAGATTCAAATCCAGGGCAATCTGATTTTTGTGCCCTGGTATCTTTCAGTACGTGTGCCACCCACTTATGTGTTTATTTAGGCCAGGGTTGAAGGGCCAAGACCACATTCTTCTACTTGCTTTGAATTCATTTGCCTGGCCTTAAGAGCTATTTGTGGTGTACCTATTGCATACTGTGCATTGAGTGTGGCATACAGTAAGCACTCACTGCTCACTAGAAGTTAGTATTGGTGATACCATGTGAATAGGAAAAAAAAATTAAACAGTCAGATCTTAAAATAATAAAGGGAGAGAAATGTGGTTCTATGAATAACATATAACCAAATATATTTGATATAACTAAAGAAACCACTTTTAAGTGTTCATGTTAAACAACTGATTGCCACCAAATAAGATTTCAGAGATTTAGTTCTGTTATAAGAGCAAATAAATTTATTGGAGACCTAAAAATGTTTTTTATTCTAATTATATCACCTTGCTCACTGACAGCTTTTATATTCTAAAATATCTCTTTGTCCCTAAGTTTCTTTTAAAAACAAACAAACAAACAAAAATCTTCCAAAATAATTTGTAATTCCCTCTATCTCACATGCTTCTTTTTTTTTTTTTTAATTTTTTTTTCAACGTTTATTTATTTTTAGGACAGAGAGAGACAGAGCATGAACGGGGGAGGGGCAGAGAGAGAGGGGGACACAGAATCGGAAACAGGCTCCAGGCTCCGAGCCATCAGCCCAGAGCCCGACGCGGGGCTCGAACTCACGGACCGCAAGATCATGACCTGGCTGAAGTCAGACGCTTAACCGACTGCGCCACCCAGGCGCCCCTCTCACATGCTTCTTAAATGGGGAGGTTATATGTAGACCAGAATACTTCTATATAGAAAAAGTAATACCATCGCCCCAAAGTAATATTCTAGGATAAGAAAGATGTTCTTTTTTCACATATTTTCTTTAAAGAGATTTTTTTAACGTTTATTCATTTTTGAGAGACAGAGCACGAGTGGGGAAGGGGCAGAGAGAGGGAGACATAGAATCTGGAGTGGGCTCCAGGCTCTGAGCTGTCAGCACAGAGCCCAACGCAGGGCTTGAACTCATGAACTGCGAGATCATGACCTGAGCCGAAGTCAGACACTCAACCAACTGAGCCACCCAGGCGCCCCATTCTTCACATATTTTCAAAGCTCTTAAGAGTTAGAAAAGGCAAAGTATTTCTTAAATGACTACTAGATACCAGGTACTAATATAAGATCTGGGAATTTTAACACTTAAATAAAGCACCCTCATTTTTTATGTAAGGAAATCTCAGAAAGTATTCACAATGTCCCTTGTCACACAGCTAGTTGTGGGCAATTGCAGCTTAGGATCAAATTTCTTCTAATTTAACGAACCAGGCATCTTGTTTTGCCAGAATCAAATGAGAACGTGAAGAAACGACAAAGGTTGTTTTCTGTACCTGGCGCCACAAATGCAAACACCTACAAAGGCCATTCACATAAAATTAAAGGAGTGAAGGTGGCAGGGGTAAGACCACAGGAAGTGAAGACAGCTGTGGTAAGAGGGAGACCATAGCCTCCAGGGCGCCCACCACGGTCACTCCTGACACCCTCTCTCCTTGCTAACAGAACCCCGACTTTGTTCAGGTCATAACGTTCTCAACCCTGGGGGATGAATCAGGATTGGTGCAAACAAATCATGGGAATCCGGATATCTTTGTTAGCAGATAGACGTGACTGTGTGACCCAGCTCTGGCCAATGAGGTCCAGGGAAAGACGTCTAGGAGGCTTCTGGGAAATTTTTCCCTTCCTTAAAAAAGAGATAAACAGGCAAGGACCACTCCCTTGAATGGCCTCTTTCCCTTCAGACTGATGGGATAAGGAAGAAGGAACAATGTTACTACACTGAGGATGGCAGCAAAAGATAGAAAAATACTGTTGTTGAGCTCTTAGATGAAGCCTAAACAAGCCTTTTCTCAGATTCCTTGTTAAGCAAGCAATACATGTGCCTATGGGTTAAACCTTTATTACTTGCAGCAGAATGCATTCCTGACTGCTGGAAGGCCCAACTAGAGAGGCAGCTACGATACAACTCCCACCAACTACTGAATGTGGGAATGCGCGCCCAGTGTTGCCACCTTTTCCACTAAAGTAGAAATCAGTATTTTTTTAAGGTGAAACCACCTGTTTTTAAAATAATGGAAACTAGGGGCGCCTGGGTGGCGCAGTCGGTTAAGCGTCCGACTTCAGCCAGGTCACGATCTCGCGGTCCGGGAGTTCGAGCCCCGCATCGGGCTCTGGGCTGATGGCTCGGAGCCTGGAGCCTGCTTCCGATTCTGTGTCTCCCTCTCTCTCTGCCCCTCCCCCGTTCATGCTCTGTCTCTCTCTGTCCCAAAAATAAATAAACGTTGAAAAAAAAATTAAAAAAAAAATAAAATAATGGAAACTAAATCAAATCATTACAACACTGTGCATACCAAACAAAACATACCTTCAGGCCAATTCTGAGAGCTGCAGTTGGGGAGTTCTTGACAGCTGTGTGACTCTGCCCCAAATTAACTACCCATTTTGCTGGCTCGTCTTATAGGAAACTCACCAAAGGACCATCAAAAAGCCATTATTATGTGAGCACTGAATCCTGAAGATATAATCAACCAGATTGTCCTTCCTAGACTCAAGAAGAAAAGGAATGGCTTCTCCACACAACTGGCCTTGGACTTAAAGAGAAAGTTGAATTGTTAGGTCGGAGAGAGGATTGAATCTGTTCAGACATTTCAATAGATCTGCTTTCCAAGTTGATTTGTCATTCCTCTGATAAGATCTCAGAAACTGATCACAGAGCTACTTGGAGCTCAGGGTTGAGGCAATGCTCTCAAAAAAGAAAGCAAATAAGACCCTTCCTCTGTCAATAATCAAACCAGGGACCTGCTGCTAATGTCGGATTTATTGTATGGCTTTGGACACTGCCCCAGACTGGCATAAAATAGCAGCAGAGCTAATAACAACAATGGTCTCCATCCAATCTAAGAACTGAAATGCGTGTCTATTGTTTTTATGTTGGGAAACTGCCCTCCTCCGTCCCATATGGTACCCGTTGAAGTGTAAATCCCAGGGGCTTGCCTCCCTTACACCTTGTCATCATCCCTTATAGCCAGTCATCTTCCTGTGTGATTGGCTAGAGATGACATGTGGTGCAATCAGGAAAACCTTTTATGAGAGGCAACATGGACAGATGGACAGAGAGACAGAATCTCTATTCCCTTCATCATCCTAAACTATAAAGAAGACTGGAGTGCAGAACCAGACAGTCTCATCATCACAGATACAAAACCTGTCTGAAAAAGAAGCCAAGTGATTGGTGTGTAGCCTAGAGCTGGGGAGAGAGACAGAGTCCCTGACAATAGTATTTAAATTTCTGAATCCATCTGTGCCTGAAAGAGGTTCGTCCCTTGGACATTCCAGTTAAGGAAACCAATGAATTCCCGGAGAAATACCACTAAAAAGTCAGTACAAAAGGTATCAATGTGCTGAGACTATGGAACAACTATATATAATAAGCTATAATTGACTGCCTAGAATGGATGGAAGGACAATTTTAATCCATAAGCCGGTCAGAAAATTCCCAGTGGAAGGGCGAGGTGTGTTTAGAGCAACCCAAGCAGAGAGAAGTTATATAGAAAATGGAGATGGCCTATGGTAATAAAAACAAAATCTCTGCTCCCTACTCTAAACAAGTGACCCTATTTTGAATTGTTATCTTCTTTTTCTTTTTTTTTCCCTACTGCCTCCAAATGATGTGTCTAATCTGCAGACTCAAAGGGCATGAATTCCAGTGGATGAGGCTTTACAGACTGGCATCTTGCAGGCCAGGAGAAACCTGTGCTTTGCTTTCTTTCTTTCTTTTTTTTTTTTAAGTGTATTTATTTACTTTGAAGGAGACAGAGAAAGCAGGGAGGGGTAGAGACAGAGGAGATGGATGATCCCAAGCAGTCTCCACGCATGCCCAGAGCCTGACGCAAGGCTTGAACCCACAAAACTGCGAGATCATGACCTGAGCTAGAATGAAGAGTCAGGCACTCAACTGACTGAGCCCCCCAGGTGCCTCGAACCTGTGTTTTTCTTAAGCTTTGTTCCTTGTTCATTGCTAACAAATTGTATTATTTTACTGACAAGGAGGAATAAACATCTTATTCATTCTTAACACGGGCTTGAATTGAGACAGGTCGATTGTTCGGAGTCTCGGCTCTGCCCTGGACGAGCTGTGATGCTTAGGTAGGTTACTTAAATTCCACGAGTGTCACTTTTCTCAGGGGAAACAGAGGTTGCCGTGAGCATTACACGAGCTGTTGAATGTAAGAGTACCCAGCCCGCTGCCTTGCACTTTCTACAAACTCAAATCAAGAGGTGTTTGACACTCAGTTCTTTTTTGTTCTCCATTATCTCTTTTGCTCTCAGATGCTCAGTCTCTTGGTTCTCTTTTCCTGTTATTTCTCTGTTTATCAATGTTTTATCTAACTATGTGTCTTTGTTTCTACCACTACGGAAATGTAGCATAATGGGGAACACAGAATGATGTTCAATAAATCCCCTGCCCCAACTTATGCCTTGAACTCTCCACATTGTATCTTCAACTGCTTTCCTAACATTTCCACTTAGATACTAATATGCAAGCACCTCACATTTAGCACAGCCAAAATAGGACTCTTTTGATTTCCTCCATACCCTTGGTCCTCCCCATCTAAAGAAGCGGCACCACCATCCTCCCAATGCCCATATGAGTTTGCTCTTCTATTTCATATCCTATCCCCATATCCAAATAATTCAATAATCATGGCCAAACTGGCCCCACCTACTAAATATATCATACACTCCACAATTGTCCCTGACTGCCAAAGCTCCATCACCCTAGTTCAAGCCATCATGTCCTCTGACATCATCACTATTTTTCCCATGGAGATCATTAAGATCATATTCGACCAAGGAGAATTCACTGCAAGGTAGAGGAATCGAAGCACTGTAGCATGCATTTTCTCAGTGCAGGGAAAAATCTGAGAATTCTTGAGATTCAGGAATTTGAGTGTTTGTTGCACTGGAGGAGCATGAGCATCCATCCATCCCCTGGCAGTAGGTCACAAGTGTAGCCACTCTCTCTAGAGTTACTTTCCTGCCCCTGTAACACTGGGAGGGATACGTGGCTTCTTAAGCTCGTGAGAAGTTCACCGGAACCTGGTGAATTAATTAGACTCCTGTGAAGTTCAATCAATCACGGCCCAAAGTCCTGGGGGAAGAAAGGTAGCAATTAATCTCAGGTTTCTACGGCTCAAACAAAACAAGAGCATCTAGGCTACTGAGTGCTAAACACAGAGCCTTGACCACAATTACAGGTACCCTTTAGGAACAATAATATCCAGGTGAACCGTATGAAATTGCCATTTTTGCAGGTCCAAATGGTTGAATAATAGCAATTTCTACTATTTAACCTAATAATAACAACTACTCTATTCACTTCTTACTATGTGTTAGAAACTGTATGAAATGGGGCGCCTGGGTGGCGCAGTCGGTTAAGCGTCCGACTTCAGCCAGGTCACGATCTCGCGGTCCGTGAGTTCGAGCCCCGCGTCGGGCTCTGGGCTGATGGCTCAGGGCCTGGAGCCTGTTTCCGATTCTGTGTCTCCCTCTCTCTTTGCCCCTCCCCCGTTCATGCTCTGTCTCTCTCTGTCCCAAAAATAAATAAACGTTGAAAAAAAAAAAATTAAAAAAAAAAAAAAAAGAAACTGTATGAAATGCTTTATGTGCATTGTGTGAAAGGAATTAAAGGGACTCATAATTACTAGCGGCAATGCATCACTGAATCCCCCAATTACCGTACATGGTATTGTTACAGAACATTTTACGGAACCAGAAACAGAGTGAGACAGGCCCAATAACTTGCCCAAATCCAAGCTATCAAAATCTACTGAAGGATAGAGTCAGAAATAAAGAATAAATATTAAAGTCTCTCGGATTCTAAATGCCATGAGTTACTGCTTTATTGAGTGCCTACTATGTATTGGGCACAAAGAGAACACCATTTCTAATTTTCACAAATGTGCATGAGAGGTAAAGATCAACCCCATTTTATTATTTTTGGTTTTTTATATAAGTTTATTTTACTTTTTTTTTTTATTTCAGAGAGAGAGAGAGAGAGTAGGGGAGAGGGGCAGAGGGAGAGAGAAATTTAAGCAAGGTCCATGCTCAGCATGGAGCCCAACATGGGGCTTGATCCCAAGATCCTGGGATCATGATCTCAGCCAAAATCAAGAGTTGGACCCTCAACCCACTGAGCCACCCAGGCGCCCCAAAGATCATCTGTATTTTCAAGAGAAGGTAACTGAGCCTCCAAGACGTTAAGTGGCCTAAAGCCAGATAATACTTGGAATAGCTGTGATTTAAACCCAGAGCTGTTTGATTCCACAGCACTTACTTTTTTCCAGTATGGCAAATTGTGTTTCATATACGAAAGAAACTGTTTGGGGTGGGAAGGGATATACATACACATACATGCACACACATAAACACCTACACACACACACACGTGTGTGTGTGTGTGTGTGTGTGTGTGTGTGATTTGTTAAGACCAATCAGCTGAATTTTTAACAAAAGAAACCCATTTTCTTCACCTCTGAAGATAATATGATTTGAATCATTGTCCCAAGAGCGCAATGCCCATGCTAATAAATACTGAGCTCAGGAATAAAGGCTTCAAACCTAAACCCCAAATTCATACTGGATAGAAGCTGATGGCTTCCTGTTCCCCAGTGAACTTCCAAGCCCATCACTTTTGCCTGGAAAACTTTCTGCCTCCTCCCCACTCTCCTCAGGGAACCAATGCCGGCAATGTGTGTGGAATGACTCACCGAAACGTAAAAATGAACAGATCTCTCCAAGGCTGTCAGCCAACACTGAGAAATTTGGTACAGACCATCAGACCGTCAACCAAATGGAACTCGATTCATCTATATTAGGATGATGGGAATGAGTCAACTCTCAGGAGCCTCGAACCTTTCATTTTAATTAGTGCAAATAATGTAAAGCAAATGCTTTTAAAACACTAAAATTCAACAAGCTGCCCACATTTTCCCATAAATACTCCACCTCCACTCCCCTCCCCTTTCCCTTTTCACACACACAAGAAACTGGTAAAGTCCAAGGACAGCCTTTGACTACAATCATTTCTCTGTCCTCATATGCTGGCTAAAGTCTATAGTTGCCACAGTTGTAATTCTGCTAGCCACAGTCCTTTCCATAAAACCATCCTCAGTGAAGAACCCAGATTATTGGAATTAAAAACTGCTTTTAGAATAAAAAAGAATGTGGTTTGGAAGTGATTCTTTATATCCTGGATAAACACATGGGATGACAAGTGTTTCTTGTCCATTATGTGTGAAGACATTTGCGCTTTTTTTTTAATGTTTATTTATTTTGAGAGAGAGAGCATGCATGAGTGGGGGAGGGGCAGAGAGAGAAAGAGAATCCCGGTGTTGCACTGTCAGTGCAGAACCCAACATGAGGCAAGATCCCATAAACCGCTTGATCATGGCATGAGCCAAAACCAAGAGTCAGATGCTTCACAGACTGAGCCACCCAGGCACCCTTTTTAAAAATTTTTTTAAAATATTTATTCATTTCTTTGAGAGAGAGAGACAGAGCACAAGCAAGGGAGGGGCAGAGAGAGAGGGAGACACAGAATTGGAAGCAGGCCCCAGGCTCTAAGCTGTCAGCACAGAGCCTGGCACGGGGCTCGAACTCAGGAACCATGAGATCACGACCTGAGCCGAAGTCGGACGCTTAAGCCACTGAGCCACCCAGGCACCACTGCTCCTTTTTATTAGTCAGAATGTTTTATTAATCATAAAGAGCATGTCATGAAATGAGACAGAACTGGGCTCAAATTCTGGCTCTAGTACTGAGTAGCTGTGTAGACCCAGACAGTTTTCTTAAAAACATCTCACTTCATTTCTCTCTCCTGTAAAATAGATCTAATTAGTACCCACTTCACTGCATTTTTTAAAAGAGTCAATGAAATAGAAAGCTTGTTAAGGATTTCAAGCAACGTCTGGCTCATAATAAGTGCTCAATAAATGTTATACAGTGTCATCATCATCTGGGTATTAGACAACAATTTTTCTTTGTTTTAAGCAAGAGACAACCATCCTAAACAGGCTGAAGCAAAACATAAGATAAAAAAATAAATAAATAAAATGGAGATTTGTAGACTCACATACCTTACAATTCTAGGAAATCATTAGGTTCAGAAGAAGGTGGATCAACTTCCATTATCAAGAATCTGAGTGCTCAGGTGTGTGGGTGGCTCAGTTGGTTAAGCGTCTGGCTCTTGATTTCAGCTCAGGTCATGATCTCATGGTTTATGAGATCGAGCTCCACGTCCAGTCTCTGTGCTGACAGTGTGGAGCCTGCTTGTGATTCTCTATCCTTCTCTCTCTGCCCCTGCCCTGCTCGCTCTCTCTCTCTCTCTCTCTCTTTCTCTCTCAAAATAAATAAATAAACATTTTTAAAAAATTAAAAAAAAAAAAAAAGAATCTGAGTCCTCATTAGCAGCTTGCACATTACCCCTGGGAAGAGAATCCTTTCCCCACAGTTTCACTGAAAATTATAATCCTGGCACACACTGAGCTAAAATCCTTACTTAACTGTCTCCCAACTAATTGTTTCTTAAGGACCAGGCCATACTCCTGTCTCCTAGCTCAGGGGCAGTGAACTGGAGCAAATCCCACTTGAACTCTACTGTCTGAAATTAAGGGGAAAATGAGTCCCCACAATAAAACCAAGATGTCATTACCAAAAAGGAGGAATGGGGCCAGAGAGGCAAAAGTAGCAGATGATCACTTAAGTCTGGAGGAGTTAAAACTGGCTTGGGAAGTGAAGTCCCAATCAGCCACACTTCTTGGGATTCACTGTACAGAAATTGGAAAACTTTGAAGATGACATGAACAGTCTCTTCCTTCTCAAAGCCACTCTTCCATTTGGAATCCATTCTTGATACACTGGGTCAAGTGACTAGGTTTTAGTCTATTTTATTTTTCTTTTTTTTAATATTTATTTATTTTTGAGAAAGAGAGCAAGTGAGCAAGCAGGGAAGGGGCAGAGAGAGAGAGGGGGAGACAGAGAATCCCAAGCAGGCTCCAGAGAGCCTGATGCGGTGCTTGATCTCACAAACCATGAGATCGTGACCTGAGCCAAAGTCAAGAGCTGGATGCTTGACCGACTGAGCTGCCCAGGTGCTCCAGTCTTCAGACTATTTTAAATCCTTGTCAAGGCTGCTGTAATATGACTGGCCACAAACCAGATGGTATTTCCCAGTTCAGTTAAAAATCACTTCTAAATGTATAAAAGTCTGAAGGGCAGCTTCTCTGATGGACGGAAGGGTGATAGCCTGCATCTCTACCTATATTCTTTATTTAGTTCTCAACCCTGAGAAGGAGGTATCATTATTACCACTTTACAGATGAGGAAACTGATGCTCAGCAAATTGGAATGAATTGCTAAAGCCATGCAGGTGTGAACATAGTCCGATTGTATTTCTAATCCAAATATGTCTGACTCCAAAGTTTATACTTTTCCTGCAGTAATTGTCCACTACTTTTCTCAGCAACAGCCATGAATAGTTCCTTGCCTTTTGGGGTCCTTGTTACTTGTCTGAAGTGCTTTGTGAAGGAGGTAGGATAATCCTGAATACATCTGAGAGTCTCCACACACAAGCGATCGTTTCATACTAACACCAAGTACAGGTGAGAAAGCAACTCCATAATAATTGTGTCTGCCACTTCCTATAAACAGCCCCTCTTTTCAAATTGGGATGTCTCACTCTCCATCTCAGCTCAAGGGGGGTGTTTTTAAAACACCCCGAGGAAAATCCTTTCAGTCATTTTGAGTTGAGCAAGTGTAGGACAGGAGACATTCCCCATTCCACAAAGAACCTGTCCAAGGTATCTTGTACTCATGGCACTGTGGAAATCCCAAACCTCACAACAGCTAGCTTAACATGGGCAGAGATTTTGCTGAAATACATCATGCTGTTAGAATTATTTTGTAGTTGTTTTGGAGAGGTTTTATTATTATTTTCTTTTGAGATTACAAGCATAGTAGTCACGGGCACCTTCTGAATTGATCAATAGGTGTGGGATATTTTGGAGAAGTTTTCCAAGTTAGAGGAATTCCCTATTCAGGAGATTGTCAGAGATGACTGCGTATCTGAGAAAACTGCTTTCCCTGAAATGTAGGTCAAAGTATGCTATGTTACTTGAGAGGATTCCCACCCCATAATTCCTCATTGACATCGTCCATGAAGATGCAGGAAACTCTAAAGCTGAATCTGCTGGGGCGCCTGAGTGGCTCAGTCAGTGAAGTGTCTGACTCTTCATTTTGGCTCAGGTCATGATCTCATGGTGGGTGAGATCAAGCCCTGCAATGGGCTTTGTGCTGATAGCGTGGAGCCTGCTTGGGACTTCTCTCTCTACCCCTCCGCTGTTCACTCTCTCGCGCGCTCTCTCTCTCTCTCTCAAAATAAATAAACATTAAAAAAAAGCAGAATCTCTTGACTTCAGAATAACTAAAGAACATTCTAGAATGTGTCACCCATCCTGTTAGGCTGAGGCCAGGGATCATCCATCCATCTCCTTTATTCACTTCATTCCTAGAGTTTCCTGGCTGCATGACTGTCCATGACCAGTTCTCCATATGGTGACAGATTTGGCAAAAAGGCTGCTGGGCATGTTGACCCTAATGGTTACCTAGACTGCTTCCTTCCCAACAACTTTTCAGAGGTGGAATGGATTAGACCCTGGGAAGCATGCACATGGATGCTGAGATCGTCAAAAACACGACATGTATTTCTTTCAAAATGTGTGCGAGGTGATGCAAAGATACACACATACACACACATACACACACACACACACACACACCCCAAATATATAAATAAATAGTCCTCAAAGTTAGAATAGTGAATAGATACAAACATTAACATCCTGTAGATTTCTTTCCCAACTCTGCAACTAACATGAGAGCTAAGTACAAGTGTGGAGTTCTATTCTTTCTTTATTTCAAGCACCCCATTAAAGTGAAGAAAATGACTTTTTAAAATTTTAGGTTCCCAGGGGTTGCCTGGGTGGCTCAGTTGGTTAAGCATCTGACTTCAGCTCAGGTCACGATCTTGTGGTTCGTGAGTTTGAACCCCGCATCAGGTTCTGTGCTGACATCTCAGAACCTGAAGCCTGCTTCAGATTCTGTGTGTCTCTCTCTTTCTGCCCCTCCCCCACTCACACTCTAGCTCTATGTCAAAAATAAATAAACATTAAAAAAAAACTTTAAGGGGGGTGGGAGGGAGGGGAGGGTGGGTGATGGGTATTGAGGAGGGCACCTTTTGGGATGAGCACTGCGTGTTGTATGGAAACCAATTTGACAATAAACTTCACATATTGAAAAAATGTCAAAAAAAAGAGACTCTTAAAAAATGAGAACAAACTGAAGGTTGATGGGGGGTGGGAGAGAGGGGAGAGTAGGTGATGGGTATTGAGGAGGGCACCTGTTGGGATGAGCACTGGGTGTTGTATGGAAACCAATTGGACAATAACTTTCATATTAAAAATAAATAAATAAATAAATAAATAAATAAATAAATAAATAAATAAATAAATAAATTTTAAAAAATTTTGGGTGCCCAGGACATTAGCAGTATGTATGCATGTGGCAATTGCTCAGTAAGTAATTGTTAAGTGAAGAAAGAACCACTGAAACAACTGTGTAATTCCTTGGCATTTGGCAATTTCTTCTGGTATTGCTGTCATGTGTAGGAAATGTTTACCGTCTGCGGTTTTCTGAGTTCCCTTGGGAGCAGTTCATGCGACAAGCCCTGGAGTTAAGTACCTTGACAGGTGATTCCTGGAGATGCCAGTAAAGGAGAGAGGACTCGAAATAGGGCTGGCCTGGAAGAAAGCTAACAACGGATGCTTTCATAAACAGGTTACCACTGTGGCAACTAGAGCTCAGTGCCCTCAGGGACACTGGGGATACAATGTGGCCTCAGGGGCCTGGAATATTTATTCCTACTCCCTCCTACCCTTTACTAATTGAGGCCTGTTCCTGGAGGTGTTAACTCCCCTGCCCTATGGTCTGTCCCACCTGTAAGCCAGGCATGCTCCTGTGGCCAAAGACAGCTCTCGGGGAGTTGCAGGTTCTTGAGGTAGGATGGCCTCATATGTACTGGAATGCTGTGTGCAATGTATACGAGCAATATATACCATGGTGGACAGACTCTGAAATGACCCCAATAGTCTGCCCCACCCCAATATTTATATTCTCATGTAATTCTCTTCCCTTGAGTGTGGGCTGGACCTAATGGTTTGATTCTAAGGAATAGAATATGGTGAAAGTGATAGATTGATACTTCTAGGGTATTAAATCACACACACACACACACACACACACACACACACACACACACACACACACGGTGTTGTGTTCACCCTTGTTTCCTCTCTGTCCTGGGAAAAGCTGGCAGTCTTGTTATAAGCCGCCCTATGGAAAGGTCCATGAGATATGTCAAAGGACTGAGGCTCTCAGACCAACAGCCAACAAGGGACTGGAGACCAACCAAGGGACTCAGTCCAACAGCCAACAAGGGACTGGAGCCTGCCAATCATGATGTGAAGTGAACTTGGAAGTGGATCCAGTCTTGAGATGACAGCAGCCCATCTGACAGCCTGATTGCAACCTATGAGGAACTCTGAGCCAAGCCCCCCAGTGAAGTCACACCCAGATCCCTGACCTAGAGAACCTGTGAGATAATAAATTTTTATTGGTCTAGGCTGCTTAGTTTGGCGGCAATTTGTTACACGGTAGTATATAAGTAATACAGCTGCACTATAAAGACCAAAAGCTTTTCTATAACTTTCTAATGGGAAAGTAAGAATTTCGGAAGAGGTATCAATTTGTTTTTACTACCAGGGTGCACTGCCTATAGCTTTCAAAAGAATTTCAGAGAAGGAATTTGGACAGGTCAGTAGAGTACTTGCCCAGCTTTTTACATTTTAACAATTAATTCCAGTGGGTCTAACTTACCATCTAGAACAATGACTCACTTATTAGACACAGTAACTGAAGTTATAATCTGAGCAGATACATTTGAATTAAAATGTGTTACAGCCAAACGAGAATCAATTAACTTTACACAATTGATTCCTGACTCTTACATTTATTATGTTTGTCAAAGCTATCGAGTGAAACTCTGGGCCCTGTCGCTCTTTTTCTTGAAATATCTAAAGCTAGGAAAATAGTCATTCAATGGCACGAAGTCTGGGTGCATACAATATTAAAATATAGTTTGAGACCATACAGATATATAAATTTGAGGTCATATGGATTTGTCTCTTAACTTGGGACAGAGCCATTATATAATACCACATCTTCATTTCAACTTTGAACATTTTAGCTTGTTCCAAAAGGTAGTTAGTACGACAAATTATTTTATTATGGAGTGTACCTGTTTAAAAACAATTATTTTAAATTTTTGAAGCTTATTTATTTTTGAGAGAGAGAGAGAGTGAGAGAGAGAGAGAGAGAGAGTATGAGCAGGAGAGAGGGCAGAGAAAGAGGGAGACACAGAATCCAAAGCAGGATCCAGCCTCTGAGGTGTCAGCACAGAGCCCATCATGAGACTCAAACCTATGAACCGGGAGATCATGACCTGAGCCGAAGTCAGATGCTTAACCAACTGAGACACCTAGACACCCCTGGAATGTACCTGTTTTGATCACCCACTCTTCACCCTAGGGCTATGGGAATGACCAAACACATGACACCCAACAGCAGACAGGTGAAGGTGACAGCCATTTGCTAATCACATATATTCACAATCTGGGGAAAGAGGACATCACATGCTGCACGGACACATGGGGGTTTTACTTTGTGCTTGGGAACAGAGTGAATAATCAGAGACTGTGAGAAGCAGGCGTTGTATTACCAAGAGACTAGGGTGACCCCTGGTTCCAGGGGGAGGGTGTGGTTGGCTTATTTGAGTAATTCCATGGGCTGGCAGGAAACTGAAACCTACCACTTGGGATATACACGAACTGTGTTTGGTCCATTGGATAACAAGGCTAGGAGAACTTTTCTACAGAGAAGAGTCGGAAAGGGGACATACAGTTAGGCCATTCAACAGCCTCCTGATTTTACGAGATGTCAAGGAATCAGAATTCAATCATCTTTTACAGTGCCAATAGCACATTCCTTCTGTAGGGCCTTTTGACAGGATTTAAAAAACTCATTCAGTGAATAATTATTGCATGTCTACTATGCCTACCATGTGTAGATACTGGTCTGGGTGCCAAGAATGTAGCAGTAAACAAAATAAGACAAAACACCCAACCCTCCTTTAGCTTAAATCCCAGTGGACAAGTAGAGAGGCCATAAACAAATGAGGAATTAAATTCTTTTACCTGACAGATGATGGATTGTAAGTGCTACAGTAAAAACTGAAGCAGGCAAAGAAGGCAAGGGGTTCTGTGGGTGCAGGTTGTAATTTGAAATACAGGGATCTGAGAAGTCTGCTTGAAGATGTCATTTAAATGAAGACCTGAAGGAGTTAAAAGATCAGAGTATTTCAGTTACAAGCAACAGAAAGTACAAAGGTCTTGGAGCAGAATCAAAACTGCAATGTTGTATTCCAAGTAGAGCAAGCAGACCAAGGTGGCTGAGGGAAGTGAGTGGAGGAGAAGAATAGAAGAGGCCTGAGATGTAAGGCAGGGGCCGATTGTGAGGGTTATGAAGAAGATAGTGGCTCCTACTCCAAATGAGATGGGAGCATCGGGACACAGGAGTGGCATGGTCTGATGTACGTTTAAAGGATGACTTTAATCAGTTGCATTTCTATACTCCAATAATGAAGCAGCAGAAAGAGAAGTCAAGGGATCGATTCCACTTACAATTGCACCACAAACCATACAATACCTAGGAATAAACCTAACCAAAGAGGTGGAAAATCTATACACTGAAAACTATAGAAAGCTTATGAAAGGAAGTGAAGAAGACACACACAAATGAAAAAACATTCCATGCTCATGGATTGGAAGAATAAATATTGTTAAAATGTCGATACTACCCAAAGCAATCTACATATTCAATGAAATCCTTATCAAAATAACACCAGCATTCTTCACAGAGCTAGAACAAACAATACTAAAATTTGTGTGGAACCAGAAAAGACCCCGAATAGCCAAAGCAATCCTGAAAAAGAACACCAAAGCTGGAGGCATCACGATTTCTGGACTTCAAGCTGTATTACAAAGCTGTAATCATCAAGACAATATGGTACTGGCACAAAAACAGACATATAGATTAAAGGAACAGCATAGAGAACCCAGAAATGGACCCACAGACATACAGCCATCTCATCTTTGACAAAGCAGGAAAGAATGTCCAGTGGAATAAAGACAGTCTCTTCAGCAAATGCTGTTAGGAAAACTGGACAGCGGCATGCAGAATAAACCTGGACCACTTTCTTGTATCATACACAAAAATAAACTCAAAATGGATGAAAGACCTAAACATAAGACAGGAAGTCATCAAAATCCTAGAGGAAAAGACAGGCAGAAATTTCTTTGATCTTGGCCGCAGCAACTTCTTACCTGATATATCTCCGGAGGCAAGGGAAACAAAAGCAAAAATGAACTATTGGGACCTCATCAAGATAAAAACCTTCTGCACAGTGAAGGAAACAATCAGCAAAACTAAAAGGCAACTGAGGGAATGGGAAAAGACATTTGCAAATGACATATCGGAAAAAGGGTTAGTACCCAAAATCTATAAAGAACTTATCAAAATCAACACCCAAAAAGCAAGTAATCCAGAGAAGAAATGGGCAAAAGACGTGAATAGACACTTTCCAAAGAAGGCATCTAGATAGCTAACAGACACATGAAAAAATGCTCAACATCACTCATCACCAGGGAAATACAAATCAAAACCACAATGAGATACCACCTCACACCTGTCAGAATGGCTAACATTAACTACTCAGGCAACAACAGATGTTGGCGAGGATGCAGAGAAAGAGGATCTCTTTTGCAAACTGGTGTAGCCACTCTGGAAAACAGTCTGGAGGTTCCTCAAAAAATTAAAAAGAGAACCACCCTATGACCCAGCAATTGCACTACTAGGAATTTATCCAAAGGTTATAGGAGTGCTGTTTTGAAGGGGCACATGCACCCCAATGTTTATAGTAGCACTACTGACAATAACCAAAGTATGGAAAGAGTCCAAATGTCCATCAGCTGATGAATGGATACACACACACACACACACACGTATACACACAATGGAATATTACTTGGTGATGAAAAACAATGAAATTTTGCCACTTACAACAACGTGGATGGAACTAGAGTGTATTATGCTGAGCAAAACAAGTCAGTCAGAGAAAGACAAATATCATATGACTTCACTCATATATTGAATTTAAGATTCAAAACAGATGAACATAAGGGAAGGGAAGCAAAAATAATATAAAAACAGAGAGGGAGACAAACCGTAAGAGACTCTTAAATACAGAGAACAAACTGAGGGTTACTGGAGGGGTGTTGGGTTGGGGATGGGCTAAACCGGCAAGGGGCTTAGAACCTCGGAGGAGGGACACTTGTTGGGATGAGCACTGGGTGTTATATGTAAGTGATGAATCACTAAATTGTATTCCTGAAATCATTATTACACTATATGTAAACTAACTTGGATGTAAATTAAAAAATAATAATAATAATAAATTTTTAAAAAATAATAAATAAATTTTTAAAAAATAAAGGAGGACTTTAGTTGCTGGGTTGAGAATAGATTAAGAAATGCAGGAGAGCTAGAGGGAGGACCAGACAGGGGGCTACTCCAGAACCCGAATGAGAGAGAAGTTGGCTTAGTTCACTAGTGAGAAGTATAAAAATTAATAAAGGGAGACCTCACTAAAATAAAGTGGGGAGGCTGGAAGGAGGAGCTCTCAGGCCCAACCACTTCCTGTTAATTGAAAATCAAGCAGGAAGAAATGAACCTTACTCAGGATATTACTTTAACTATTACTTTACTACTCCCAGCAGGGGGAAGAAAGGCTTTCCTTCTCCCCTGGCAATAGCCCAGCCAATGAGAGGCAGTCACAGCCCAGCCAATGAGAGGCAGTCACAGCTCAGCCAATGAGAAGCCACCATACTTCCAACTCCCAGTTTACGCCAATGGAGTTTTTGTTTATAAGCGCTTCACAACTTCCCCCTTCCGTCTGCAAAACGGGTTGTTTTCTCTTTGTTCCTGGCAGTCACTTGACTGTGGTTTTGCTGCAGCTGGCCTGCTCTGGATTACAATTCTGTTATTCTCTAGTAAGCTCATTTTTTTGCTGGTAAAATAACTGGCAGTTTTATTTTTTAAGGTTAAAAGAAGTATGTGATTCTGCAAATACTTTAACGGTAAAACCAGTAGGATATACTTGAGATGAGAGAAATAAAGAATTGAGGGTGACCCCAAAGTTTCTGTCTGGAGCCACTAGGGGGAAACTGCAGTTAGAAGAGCGAGGAGAGAGTTGCCATGAGGCCGGGATGGGGAGTTAGGAGATTGTGGAGGAAATGTGTTAAGTTTGAAATGCCTGTTAACCAATCACGTGGAGGTTTTAAGGCGACAGTTGTGTAGGAATCGAGATTGAGGGGAGAGGATCACATAAGGCCTTGCGATTTGAAAGCCAGAGCTGGAGGGGGGCGCCCAGATGGCTCAGTCAGTTAGGCGCCCGACTTCGCTGGGGTCATGATCTCACGGTTTGTGAGTTCGAGCTCCGCGTGGGGCTCTGTGATGACGGCTTGGAGCCTGAAACCTGCTTTGGATTCTGTGCATCCCTCTCTCCCACCTCCGCCCATGCTCTGTCTCTCTCTCTCTCTCTCTCAAAAATAAAGAAACATTAAAAAAAAAATGAAAAGAAAAAAGAAAACCAGAGCTGGAGCTCTGGGGCTTCCAATATTTATGAGGGTGAGTTGGAAGAACGAGGGCTTCTTCTTGATGGCCCATCTGAGCTTATATTTTCACCAAAATGTGTTCTCCCCCGAACAGCATTTCCTCGTGGGGGTGAGCAAAGACCTGGATGGAAAGCCTGGCTGTTGAAGAATGGTTCTTAGAGAGGCCAATTAGCTGGTGCCTATGTTAGTTTTCTGTAGCCTGTGTCCAAGCAGACACTGATTTGCCCCGCACCCTCGCCCCCCTTAAGTTCGGGCATGGCAGAGGGAAAGGGACTTGCTTATTTGGGACTTGGGGACAAGAAGGAAGCCATCAGTCACTCAAGCACCCACACTCCCACCCCTCTGCTCAGGACTGCTGCTTGGAAGCACCGGGTATTTTTCCACTGGAGAAGTGCTTAGTGGCTGTGGTGATAAAAACTCCTCCTTGAAGATGACTCAGCTGCTCTGGTCTTCTGCCAAAGTCTTGTTCAAGAGGGAGTTGAAGGAGGCTCCAGACGGGGAGGATGGAACACCTACAGCCGGCAAGAAACGTACAGTGGTGAGGACTTCCACCTTTTACCCTTCCTTTCCCCAGGTCACCAGCATAATAGTGGCTTGTGTTTCTCCGATGCACATTGGCTGCCAGACGCACAAAATACCATCTTAGAGATGAGAAAAGAAGGCATGGAGAAGTTAAGTGACACAACCCAGGCCGTTCTGAGCCGGTGTTCTTGACCCCTACGTCTTTAGGCTTTCTAAGCAGACCCAGATTCTTCCTGATGCCTCCCCTTCAGGAGTCTTTATATCAGAAGCTGGGAGCGCTCTCGCTCGCGCGCTCTCTCTCTCTCTCTCTCTCTCTCTCTCTCTCGTCTCGCTCTCTCTCTTCTTTTTTTTTTTTTTTTTTTCTTGCCTTCCTTTCTCCTTAAACCCTGTTAAGGAATAATAGAAGTTACTAATAGCTCAGCTGCTAACTCTTTTGCAAGAAGGCAAGTTCCAGGGGGAAAAGGCACACATTCTTCCGGGTAAAGTCCTTTCACTACCTTTGATGTATAATACACTTCGAGCCCCAGACTTGCTTGTAGTTTAAACTCAAGACATCGTTAGCATGGCTTTGCTTCCTTTCCTGAAAGAGAAAAACAAGTGTATTATGTGGAAAATCCCTCTGGTTTGATACATAGTTCACCATGTTATCTCAGCTCCCCAATGTATATCGTGGTTGCCAGAAATACAGACATTCTCCCAGGTAAGAACATCTGCCGTTGGAAGTTGCAGAGAACAAGGAGGCCTCTTGGCCATGACTCCCCACCATCTCTGCCAGCATCAAGGCCCTGAGCTATACTGTTCCCATATCCAGAGTAAAGAATGATTTTTACCCCAAATGGGAACAATGTTTCTGTATTTATAAATCTGAGAAATTCAGACACATCTGCTCATATTTACACCAATTCTGTTGCGGCTGTAAAATTGCATATGCTATTTTGATGAAACTTTATCTTAATTTCATTACCAGCCTGAGTAATCATGTGATAATTGCCTTATTTCCAAGTAACTGGGCAAAAATGATATTTAGAGGGTTTTTTTTTTTTAGTTTCTCTTTTTAGACTCACGACTTTAATAAAATATTCTGCTATTTTATCTTCCTCAATGGGAGCCGAAGTAATATATTTTCAAGCTAGTCATTTTTCCATTTGAGGGGAAAATGGTTGACCATACCTGAAAGAGGGGATCACTGATGGTCTTGGTGATGATCCAGTTCAGGCGCAGAAAGCTACATTAAAGTGTATTTGAGGTGAGGAAAGATGCTGTAGAAGAAAAGAGCTCAGGATTTGGCTTCAAACAAACCTTGGTTAGAGAGGCAAATTAGCAGATGCCTATGCTGGGTTTTTTGTAGGCTGTGTCCAAGTGGCCACTGACTTGGCCTTTGCTAACTAGTTAGTATGTTACCTTAGGCAAATAGATCACATGACTTCTCTGAGCCTTATTCTTCTCATCTAGAGAATAGGTTTTGAAAAAACTACTGGCATTCTGTGAGTTTTTGTCTAGCACATAGGTGATGATAAATGATAGCTCTTAGCATTTTTATTACCTTCCAAACCTATGCATATCCTGTTGTATCCAAACTGCTTGAAGTATTGTTGTGAGAGATTTCACTTGGTTTATCTGACTAGGAAAATACTTTGTTTTCCTGATTGCACCACAGTTCCCTGATTGGAATGGGAAACCAGGGCCACCATATTGCCCAATACTACTCCAGGATACGCCATTCACGTTTTGGTCCAAATGAATGGCCTGTCTTAGAGTTAAACTTTGGAAAGCTTGGAGGAACTTACCCTAGAAGTCAACGACTTACATAGCCCTCAATATCCACCCTCTTGCCTTCCAGGTTGACCCTATCCTGATGGCAGGTTTTGGGACCACCTAGAATCATGATGTTATCACTCTATGGCTCCCAAGCAGCCACTATGTAGGAATCTCCATTTGCCACACCCCTCTCATGAAGCTGGGTGTCATTGGATATGACCTTGGTTCACATAAACCTAAGTCTGTTATAACCTATTGGAGATTTTCCTTCAGGCTATCTGTGTGATGACAAGTTCTATACCTTACAGTCTAACTGGCCATCTGTAACCCCAGTTCTGCCAAACCTGCCCTACTTTCGAGGGCCAAATATCATAGAGAGGCTATATATGCCTAGTACTTCTTTTAGTTTCAATTTAGGCAAAAACTTTGATCTGGGAATTGGGCACCTTGAGTTCTAGTCCTAGCTCTTCTATAAATCAAGCATGTGATTTTAGGCAGGTGTTGGAGATAGCCAAATGATCAAAAGAATTCTCATGTCTGTGTGCAAACTCATTTGCGGTGTGACTTTGTATCCCATCCCATCAGGAGATGTCCTTTAATTCTCAATCCCCTAAAGCGATGCTTGGCTAAGTGACATGATCAGTCAATGAGACCCTAACAAATACAATGCAAGCAGTGCCTTTAAAAGTGTTTGCACATTGGGCCTTGCTCTGTCTTGCTGCTGAGATCCATGCAGCCATATGTGAGCAAGTTCAGACTAGCCAGCTGGATGATGCTGTATTTAAGCCTATAGCCAGATTGTGAATGATGTACCACCAGATTAACAAGTCTTCCAAGTGCAAGAAATGTGAGTGAGATTATTCTAGATTATCCAGCCTCAATTACGCCAGACTAGAAAATCCGTCCAGTTAACTCACAAAATTATGAGCAAATACAGGATTGTTTTTTTAAGCCATTGATGTTGGGGAGGGTTTGTAAATAGCTGAAGCGAACTGGTAGTGTAACCCAGTTTCTTTCTCTGATTCTCTTTCCACATTATGAAAATGAAAGTATTGAATCAGATTAGTGCTGTTAAGTACAAAGCACAGAAGCCACCATTTTCCTAACCCGAGACCATATGAAATATTGTTGACTGATCACAGCACACTTTCTCACTGGACCCAGAAATAGTGATAAAATATTTCTTATTCCAGCACTCAAGTAGCTACCCTAGTCCCCACTGTGGGCAATGGGATCATACCCATTTGCCAGCTCTGTTCCAGGTTAGTAATTCTCAACTGTAAACAATCACCACAGTCCTCCAGGGAGAGGTATAGACCATCAGATTGTCTCCTCCAACTTTGTTGAAATCGCATTTAGTAGTTTGGGTCAGCCTGGAGAGCTAGAGGTTTCCAGGCGATTCTAATAATGAGACAGGTTTGGGAATAGTAGATGGAATGATTTTTTAGTTGTTCTCCAACCCAATCCTTTGGTTATTCTGATGAAAGCATTTTCCTTAATCTTAGATTTGACAGGGTAATAACAATACCTTCTATTCGTAAGTAATCCCATGCATACATATATGTGAGTCTTCAAGTGAATCACCTATACTGCTTTGAGTAAACCCAAGGTTCTCTTCTAAAATCCTTCTTTCAGTATGCAGTAAGCCAGAGGAGAAGACCCTCTTAGGCATTCAGAAGAAGGAGAGAGAAAGAGAGACTCCCAGATTCAGGATAAGGTAATTTAATTGGTTTATTCTCTAGAGGCATAAACCATGGATCCTGCTCTGAAAGAGTAAGCTCACAGTATTGTTAAGAAGACCATGAATTGGGGGTGCCTGAGTGGCTTAGTCAGTTCAGCGCCCAACTCTTAGTTTTGGCTTCGGTCATTTTCTCACATTTGGTGAGATTGGCCCCGCACTGGGCTCTGCGCTGACAGCACAGAGCCTGCTTGGGATTCTCTCTCTTCCCCTCTGTCTGCCCCTTCCCTGCTTGCATGCACGCATTCTCTCTTCTCTCTCTCTCTCTCTCTCTCTCTCTCTCTCTCTCTCTCTCTCAAAATAAATAAATAAATAAAAAGGCCATGAATCTACACCTGGGCTTCCACACTGTGACCTAGCTTGTGACTTACATGAAGTTACCTGCAAACCAAGGTCTCTAGGTTAGAATATTGAAAGATAACCATGAAGTGCCAATAATAATACTGATAGCTAATACTTATTAAGTGCCTTCTATGTGCCAAGCAGTGTGCCAAGACTTTGTTACTTCATCTCACTGGCTCCTCCGAGTAACCGCATAAATGGGTACTTTTTATTCACATTTAATGGACAAAGAAAGTGAGTTCCGGAGGGAGAAGTAACTTACCTGGAGTCACTTAAGTAGTGCATGGCAGAGGCAGGCAGAATACACGTGGATCTGACTCCAAATCCCCACTCCACACTAGCGTGCCACACAGCCTAGGAAACATGGGAAACATAAACAAACTCCTGAAAGACATTCTTCTAAAACATGCCAACGATGACAGAATGTTAAATCAAATTAAAACCGTGAAAGAAAATGAAGGGTTGATTCCTTCTCTTACATTTTCTCGTCAAAACTCACAATCCCATTATGTTTATTGCTCCCATTATTCCAGTTTTTTCTCAAAAAGAAGTTTTGATTGACAGCTTCTTGGAAGTCACTATAATTTAATATGCTTACCTTCTCTCTAATCATTTTACTTTGTTTCTTCTCTACTGTGTCTATACAAAGGGAGAAAAATATCACTTTTCTTTTGCTTTTTCTGTATTATTCTATTTGGAAAATCTTGGAAGGCTTTCTGTGTTTTTCTTTACCTTTCCAAATTCTGCCATTTCCAGGAAGCAAGTCATATATTCAAGAGGATGAAAAGCAGGGGAGCTTGGCTGTAATTATTTGTTTTTCAAATGAGAATGGAGAAATCAGTGAAGATGGCAGAATATTCCTGTTCATTTGTGCAACAGACACATATTTATTGAGCACAAAGGGCTTGACCCTTTGATAGGTTTATTGGAACATCCCTTCTACTGGAGGAGAGAGTCCTGTTAGGTAATCATATTGAAAAATATACAGTTACATTGAGAATGGTGGAGGAGAGCTATAGGGTCCAACAAAAGCTTGTAACGGGGGAGTTGACATCATCAGGAAGGCCAGGGAAGCTTTTCTGAGGAAGAGACACAAGATCTAAGTTAACTAGGAGAAGGAGAGGCTGGGGCAAGAAGTGCTGGGCAGAGAGAACAGCGGTTGCAAGAGCACTATGGGGAAAGGGATTTAAAAGACCATCGTGGTGAGAGCAGAAAATGAGTGTGCTGTGGCTGAAGAAGGAGACAGGAAGACCACCATGCTGGGCATGCAGATTAAGATTTGGGATTCTATTTCCAGAGCAATGAACACATTGAAGGGTAATGATCAAGGGGATGGTCCACTCAGATTTGGATTATGGAAAGATCACCCTGGCTGCAGGGATTAATAAAACACTTTCCGATAGAAAGACCTTTTTCATCATGGACTTTTGGCATAAAATAAGGAAGTCTTCAGCAATTTTCTTTTTAGCAGGCAGAGGTCATGGCGTAAGTGAAATGATCTCAGGACACTTAGTTTTCAACATCCTTGTTATTGAATTGGGCAGTGAAGTAATCTCCCCAAATGTTACATTACAGAGAAGACAAAGCACCCAGACACCCAAGTGGTAAGAAGACCAGCCTGGATTCATTTCTCAATTTCTTGCCGTGATCATGTCCCTTTGGGAATTAGTGTGATCAGCAGTAGCAGCATCTCTACATTTAAATAGCTCTTCTAGAGTTTATAAAACCCTTCTATAAACATTACGGAAGATTAACAAGAATAATCCACACCCGTGAGAGCTAATCAAGTGCTCCAAACTATTGCAATTTACTCCTTGTCATATCTTGTAGATACATAGGGAACAATTATGTTCATTTTAGAGATGACAAAGCTGCAGTGCAGAGAGATGCACTTAATGATTGAACTCACAAGTTCAACTTGCAAGTGACGAGCCTGGGGCTTGACCCCAGGTCTGCTGATTTCTACCGGGAAACTTTACCACTATACATTGTAGCAGTTTCCAGACTACCTGGACTTAATTCTTGCCTCCACCATTTACTCACTATGTGAGCATGGACAAGTTTTTAACTTTTCTGAGGTTCGGTTTCCTGATCGATAACTGTGGATAATAATAGAACAATGTGAAAGAGTCATATAGAATAAACTAATACACATAATACTCTTAGAACTGTCTCATCCATAGTAAAGGCTCGATCGATGTTTGGTATTATTATTATCATTGTGATTGTATATATTCCGCTATAATGTGCTGTTTGGGGTGGGGCAGAGAATCTTTAAAAATAATAAAAAATATTTTTTTAAAACAGCTAAAATTGATTAGGCAGGTGTTCTTAGTGTTTAAAGTGTTAGGTAGGTATTACCTACTGTAACAGAGGAGTTGACTTCATCAGGAAAGTCAGGGGAGCTTTTTTTAATTTTAATTTTTTTAATTTATATTCAAGTTAGTTCACATACAGTGTAATCTTGGCTTCAGGAGTAGAACCCAGTGATTCATCTCTTACATATGACACCCAGCGCTCATCCCAAAAAGTGCACTCCTTAACGCCTGTCACCCACTTAACCCATCCCCCCACTCCAGCAACCCTCAGTTTGTTCTCTGTGTTTAAGAGTCTCTTATGGGGGCGCCTGGGTGGCTCAGTCGGTTAAGCGCGGACTTCGGCTCAGGTCATGATCTCGTGGTCCGTGAGTTCAAGCCCCGCGTCGGGCTCTGTGCTGACAGCTCAGAGCCTGGAGCCTGTTTCAGATTCTGTGTCTCCCTCTCTCTGACCCTCCCCCATCCATGCTCTTTCTCTCTCTGTCTCAAAAATAAATAAATGTTAAAAAAAAAAGAGTCTCTTATGGTTTGCCTCCCTCTCTGTTGTTATCTTATTTTTCCTTCCCTTCCCCTATGTTCATTTGTTGAGTTTCTCAAATTCCAACATATGTGTGAAATCGTATATCCGTCTTTCTTTGAATGATCTATTTTGCTTAGCATAATACCCTCCAGTTCCATCCACATTGTTGCAAATGGCAAGATTTCATTCTTGTTCACTGCTGAGTAGTATTCCATTGTGTATATAAACCACATCTTCCTTATCCAGGAACCAGTCAGTGGACATTTGGGCTCTTTCCATAATTTGTCTACTGTTGTTAGCGCTGCTGTAGAGGAAGAGACACATGACATAAGTTAACTAGGAGAAGGAGAGGCTGGTCAAGAGTGTGCTGAGTAGAGAGAACAGCCAGTACTAGTATGTTATTTTTTACTAATGAGGAAATTAAAGCATAGAGGTTAAAAGTAATTTATTCAGAGTCCCTAAGTGGAAATGTGGCAGGGCCAATATTTAGAGACAGATAATTCTGACCTCCAAGACAGCAGGCCTGGAAACCTTGCTTGTTTGCCTGAAAGCACTGGGATTTATTGACAGACCCCTGAAATGAGAAGCTACAGGTGGCAAATGCAGCAAGACGACACCGGGAGCTGAGAGTTGAAGGAAAAGAAGCTCGTTGGAAATGGATTTTCCTCCTGACTAGTTGAGTCGCCTGGCAGAGTTTTCCAAGCCTGAGAATGTTAAGGATGTCCGTGTCTGTAGAAGAAGAGGATGTTAATGAAACCATGAATTGTCTTTGTCAGTGAGAGGTTAGCCTTTTTGGATGAAATGTACTGCAAGGTAAAGCTTAGAAACTGTGGTCTATAAGGCTTCCCAGCCAAGAATAAAAAGAGAATATATTTCCAATTGAAGGAATTATCTAATGATTTAACATGAAATTGATTTTGTCCATTTTCTTTTTTTTTTTTAATTTTTTTTTCAACGTTTATTTATTTTTGGGACAGAGAGAGACAGAGCATGAACGGGGGAGGGGCAGAGAGAGAGGGAGACACAGAATTGGAAACAGGCTCCAGGCTCTGAGCCATCCGCCCAGAGCCTGACGCGGGGCTCGAACTCACGGACCGCGAGATCGTGACCTGGCTGAAGTCGGACGCTTAACCGACTGCGCCACCCAGGCGCCCCGATTTTGTCCATTTTCAATGCATATTTTTCATGTCTTTTCCTTCTTATAACCCTTTCTTGCTACTCGTCTTGGTGTACTCCGTGCCCAGGATGGAAGGTTTAATTGCTATTACTCATTCAGTAAGACAGCTTTTATTCCCAAGTGTAAGGTGTCCAGCAATGCTTGTCCCAAACTATTAAATGGGTAGGTAATGTAAAATCTGTTTGAAGAGCAAGTAGCATATTCATTTGACTCAAGAACAAACATTTGAGCTCTCAGGCAGGCTCGTCTGTTCTCTTGGCAATCTGCAGCTGAGATGGTCTTGTGGAATTTCTATCCACCTCCCTTTATTTTAAGCTTATTTCCATTTTGCTCTGGATGTTGCCACTGAAGTGAAGATTCTGTTGCATGGGAATACGAACTGGTGCAGCCACTCTGGCAAACAGTCAGAAGGTTCCTCAAAAAATTAAAAATAGAACTACTCCAAAACCCAGCAATTGCACTACTAGGTATTTATCCAAGGGATACAGGTGTGCTATTTTGAAGGGGCACCTGTACCCCAATGTTTATAACAGTACTGTCAACAATAGCCAAAGTATGGAAAGAGCCCAGATGTCCATCGATGGATGAATCGATAAAAAAGATGTGGTATATATAGACAATGGAGTATTACTTGGCAATCAAAAAGAATGAAATCTTGCCATTCACAGCTACGTGGATAGAACTAGACAGTGTTATGCCAAGTGAAATTAGTCAGAGAAAGACATCATATGACTTCACTCATCTGAGGACTTTAAGAGACAAAACAGATGAACATAAGGGAAGGGAAGCAAAAATAATATAAAAACAGGGAGGGGGACAAAACAAAAGAGACTCAAATATGGAGAACAAACAGAGGGTTCTGGAGGGGTTGTGGGAGGGGGATGGGCTAAATGGGTAAGGGGCATTAAGGAATCTACTCCTGAAATCATTGTTGCACTATGTGCTAACTAACTTGGATGTAAATTTAAAAAATAAATTAAATTAAAAAAAAAAGATTCTGTTACAGACATGTGAACCTCTCTTTGTGGTAGGAAATGCCCAGTGCCTGTCCTGAGTAAAATAATTAGAATCAAAAGGAGAACAGCTGGCCCTGCTGAAAAAGAGTCTTTATGAATTTTTAATGCAGTTTGCCCATGTGGTCAAGGTTGATTTATTTTAAAGATATGTTGGGATTGGAAGACAAATAAATACCATGTGTTTTCCCATTTAGAGCTTTCATAAAGACAGTAAATATGCTGGCAATATGACTGTGGCTTACACATTTCCTTTATCTGGTGTTCATAATCATTTTGTTGCCTTTAAATGTTACCTTACTGTGAAGGATAAATAAGGAGTATACAAGATGAGGCATTTCATAAAGCACCCTAAATAATTCTAAACTATGCTGTTAATGTAGCAGGATATGCTTGGCTCTTTTAGAGAGGTGTTATTATGCATGATCATGTCTGAATACATTTACCACCTATTCTGTAATAGGTAGCATGTAAGACCATCTCAGTCTCGCCTAAAATACCTGACACTTTTTATATAAAGATAAAACCGAAGACCCATGAGTACAACCAAACACGTGCATTGAGTTTTCTCCTGCTAGTAATTACAGTGAAGAAAACAAAATTCTTAAATTGTTATGGTACTTTAATCTCTCTAAAAAGGACTTGAACTGCCATGGTAAAGGGCATGGATTTTGAGGTGGTTAGGTTGAGGTTAAGGGGGCAGTGAATGGCCATACAGACTCAGTCTTTTTCTATGTGAACCTGTCAAACAAAGTGTCAAAGTCAAGTTTTAATCTCATTAGAATTCATTAACTGAGAAATATAATTCTATAGACAAGGCCCTTCTTGCAATCTAAGAAAAACCCTGGATATCTCTTATCTTATGCAGTAATTACCAGTTACTAAGTTGGGCTGTATGCATGTAAAAATAGGAAAGAGTGAATTTGAGTGAAGCTAAATATAGAAGCCAAGATCCACATTCTATTGTATTAGACGTCTACATGACTCAACCAATTCCATAGGTTGACAACCAGTCTAATTTTAAATCTAGAGACTTTATCGCAGTAAAAAGTATTTCCTAATTAGGTAAGAAATTTGCCTGTCATTCTCTACTCTTGGTGTTTATCAGAAGAAAGTCATTTACATTTTGAACTCACCATTCAAATGGAAACTCAGAGATTTCCACTTTTGTTCCAAGCCCCATTTGACTTCCAAGAAATGTGCTTAATTGTTTTAGCTGTGGTGCAATCACTAAACCATTGTGGGAACTGAGCTGGAATTCAGTAAGCAGAGTTTTAGCTACAATGACAAGACTTAAGTGTCACTCACACAGACGGAATCTCAAAGGCTTAATAAATGCTAGAACCTCCACTTAATTACCATTTGTTCTTTCATGACAGTAAAAATTATTTTAAATTATGCAGATAAGTAATTCATCATGGGGACTATGCAGGAAAAAATCTGGGTCTGTGATATTAAGTAATATTGACTTGAGGCTTGGTGAAAATTAAAATTATAGAGCAAGTGGGTAAACTTTGCCCTACTACTTAGTACAAATGAAGTCTTGCTTGAGTATCTCTAGTCTTGCCTACTCTTCAATCATAGTACAGTTGTGCAGTGCACAAACATTTACTTCAAACCAATTGATTAGGTATTTATTTAGTGCCTACAATACACAAAGCCTTGCATTAAGCTCTAGTTCATAGGGCTATTTTGGTCTCACTGGAATTTAAACTTGTGCTGCCAGTCCATTTCTGAGGGTGATGAGAGTAGTAAATAATAGTTCTTGCCTTATCCCAACAAAATTTCTCCTCTAAATTCTTGATACTTCAGCTTTACAAGTTCAGAAGGATTTGTTTAAAAAATTTTTTTACCTTGTTGGAAACTAAAGTTCCGGCTTGTGTTTTAGTGAATGAGATGTTTGACTCCAAGTTCAATGAATATTCCCTTATATAAGACAGCTTCTTCTGAAGCTGTACAAATGGAACTGGTAATGAAGGCCAACACAATGGCTGAGCTAGGCATGAGACAAGTGAGTTTTGACAAGGAGTAATGATGTTATGAGAGAGGAGCCTAGGTGAAGCATTATATAGTACAGAGAGTAGGAGAATCAGAAAGAACCACAGGGGCCCTGGAAGTCTTAAGAGCTGGGATACTTCTTCCAGGAAAGTACAACAAAAAAGAAATGAGGGCAGCAAAGACTATTACTACCAACATTTTTGAATGCCTAATGTCCCAGGAATTGTACTAAGCACTTTACACACATTATCTTATTAAATCCTCAAAATAACAGCTGTTCTCTACCGCTCATTCTTCAGTTGAGAAAACTGAGCCATAGAGAAGTCGATACACTTATCCAGGGACACACACAGCAGGGAAATGGCAGATCCAGGATTCAACCGTAGGTTTGCCTCCAGAGTTCAAATTCTTTTTTTTTTTTAATTAATTTATTTATTTTCAGAGAGAGAGAGCACTGAAAGAGGAGACGGAGAGACAGAGAGAGGGAGAATCCTAAGCAGGGTTCGCACCATCAGCGTGGAGCCTGGTGAAGGGCTTGAACTCACAAGCGGTGAGATCATGACCTGGGATGAAATCGAGAGTTGGACGCTTAACTGACTGAGCCATCCAGGCGCCCCCAGAGCTCAAATTCTTAATTGCTACATTCTAGTTCCTCACAAATACAGATTTCACAAATCCAGGGATGCCACTGCTTGGATCATGACAGTAAAGAGGTGTGGAGTTAGTGTCCACTCAGTAAATGGCACCTCGGCTGGCCCAAGTCAGAAACCTAGGGGTAATCCTTAAGTGATTGCACCATCCTTTACCGCCAACCTCCAGCCCACTGTGTCAGTTCTACCTCGACAGCATATCCCAAATCTGGCCACCATTCTCCAGCTCCACCGCATAGTCCTCGACCTCAGGAGTTGTCATCTATTACTGAGACTAAGACATTGTCCTCTAAATGGTCTCCTTGCTTCCGCTGTTAATTCCCTGCTCATTTTGCACTTAGTAGCCAGAGTCATTTTTAAAAAGTAAATCAGATTATGACAGCACCCTGTTTAGAATGTTTTTATGGCTTCCTACTACTTACAGAATGGAATCCAAAATCCTTTCCATAGTTTACAAGGTCCTTCAGCATCTTCTCTGTCTACTTCTTCATATGTACCTCCAACGACCCTTATCCCATCACACTTTGATCCAGTTATATTGGTCTTTCTGTTCCTTGAAGGTACCAAGATAGGTTCCACACTGGAGCTATTGTTCCTGTCTCTGCAGGGAGTGCTTTTCTTCCATATCTGCTCCAGATAGGCTCTTCCTCATCAGGTTCCAGGGTATCATTTCCTCCATGAATACCCCTTTAAACCTGCAGTTTCCTTGCCCCCATTCTCCTAGACAGCTTGTTTTTATTTCTTCATAACACTTACCACTACGTGATATTATGCCATTTGTTATGCATTTGTTATCTGCCCCTCCCAATCTCAAATACAATTTTTATGACAGCAGGATCCTAGTCTGTCTGTATTTTTCCCTCATTTTCCAGCACTAAGAACATTACCTGGAACATATTGGTTGCTCACAAAATACTGAAAGATTGTATGATTGAATGAATTAGCACAAAGTAAGGCTCAGAGAAATTAAGTGAGACTTAATCATGGTTGGTTGGCTAGTACAAGGTAAAGCCAGTCCAGCAAGCTAAGACCCAGAAGTTGCTGACATCTCTAAATGCTAGAGAGCTCAGAGCTCAAAAGGTCAGAGGAGAGCCGGTGTTTGAGTTTAGTCTTAAAGAGAGTAGGATTTTGATATGTAGACATACAGGCCAGGCAATCCAAGCAGAGGGTACAGCGTGGGCTAAGGCAGAGAGGTGGAGAGGTTCAGAGCAAACACGTTCCCCTACAAGAACAAAATATCACATTGGCTGAGATAAGCAAAGAAGAGAAAAGCGTTGACGTATCAGCCTCCCACTCTGCAGCCTTCAAGCTTGTGGAAGAGTTTTTGCAACTGACACTACAGTTAAGAGATTCTTAATTGCACCTTTTTAGCTTTTAGCTCATCTATCGCAATGCCTAGCCTACTTTGATTCTGCCTCCGTTATGAAGCTCTTGCAGAGATCAAGTGTAATTACAAGAAGTTGCTTTAGAATCTGACAACAGAGTGCCAGCAAAACTTGGTGGTAGGTGGGAAAGAGTGGGAGTCCAGAAATAATGGGTTCTTAACTCATCGTGGGACCTCAGGCAGGTGTTTTCACCTCTTTATATCTCCGTTTACCCACCTGGTAAGATCTAGCTGTCCAGTAAATTTCTATAAGTCCCTGGTTTGATGTAGAGAATTAGTTACCACTCACTGACTCCTCAAGTCATTCACTTATATATCCATCTATGTCTGTTTATTGGTTGTCTTTTTGATGGGGAACATACCAGTTTCTGGGGGCTGCCGTAACACAGCTGCCATAATTCTGGTGGCTTAACATAATAAGAATGTATTCTCTCACATTTCTGAAGGCCTGAAGTCTGAAATGAAGGTATTGATAGGGCTTCCTCCCTCCAGTGTTTCTGAAGGAGTATCTTTCCTTGCCTATTCCAGCTTCCAGTGGCCCCGGACATTCCTCGGCTGTGGTAGCTGAACTCGTCTCTGCCTCTGTCTCCACGAGGTTGCCTGCTTTGTATGTTTCTCTGTATCCTTCTTGGGTTCAAAATCTACTCTGACCATTCCTTCCATGTGTGACCTTGAACATGGCACTACATGTAATCATCTAGTAGGAGTGCCCAGATGATTAAATGAGATTATATACATATTTTACACTTTGGCATATGATTGGCCCACAGCCAGTGTTCCATAAATACCTCCTTGGAACTGCTCTCCTCTTTAGTAAGGCATTTCCAATGATGGGGTGTTCTGTCCATCCGGAAAACAAATTTGTGTCCACCCCAAGCCGCTACAGAGGAGAGTGGAGGTAGTTAACTGGGAAATTAAAACACCCAAAAATGTGACCAAAGAAAACATGGGCCTGAAATAGGCAGACTGAGTCTCTGCATTGATTGTATTATCAGATAAATGTTCGGTTGCCACCTTAATGACATCCAAAAAGAGGCTGGATTTAAGGTTTATTCAATACCTTCTTTAGTTTCCAATGGGCAGTTTCAGGTGCAGCCAGGATTGGCAACTACATCTTGGCAAGATGTAGTTAATATCGTCGATTTCTTGGTGTAGGAAACCTATTATGCTTAAAATAAACCATCATTTTCATTCCTTGAAATCTTGACAGTAGGAACAAAAATCCCATTGGCAGAGATTTTTGCCCTTAAATGCCCGTGGTTTATACACCTTGAAGAAGGCATGCCCCGATTGCATGGCCTGAGGCTTTTTGCCATCTGTGCTGGAGCGGGGTGCAGGCTTGGCCTCTGCTTGCTTCTCCAGTCTCACCATCCACCCATCCACCCATCCACCCATCCATCCATCCATCCATCCACCCATCCATCCATCCATCCATCCACCCATCCATCCATCCACCCATCCATCCATCCATCCATCCACTCAGTAGATATCCTGGCACAACAGGGATCCTCTACCATAACACTCTACTATACACTGAGGACACCTCCAGTAACTCATCAGGGTTATCAGGTACAGAGTGTTCTAAGACTTTCGAGTTCTGCCACAGGATCCAAGGAATCTAACCATGGCCTCTTTAGGATATTATAGGATGAGTTATGATCTCTCATGATACGGGGACCACCTGTCAGAAATGGTCTGTGTCTTCTGGAAAATTGCATGGAGAGGAGGGAGAGTGGGGTGGGATCGTGGAGAGTAGGCTGGTGGAGGTTGTCATTCTGGCACTTGTCACTTCTTTTCCCTGCTCTTTGAGGTTTGGTCTGTGTCCCTGTCCGTGTTGTATGCCCTAAGATCCTGCCATCGGACCAAATGCCTTCACCTATATTACTCCATGAATCTGGAGACCAAGGTTAGAGCAAGGACCTGGTACTTGTCCACTCCCTTTATTTGATTAAAGCCCCCATAATGAAAGCAGCACCTATGTCTGTCTTGTTTATCATTATGGCTGCCTCCTGAGATACAGTTTTAGGAAATGTTTGTGAAAGAAATAGAAGGGAGAAAGGAAGAGAAGAAAGAAGAAAACGATGAAGGAAGAGGGGAAGGAAGGAAGGCAGGAAGGAAGGAAGGAAGGGAAGATAGATCGAAGAAAGGAAAGAAGAGAGAAAGGAAGAGGAAAAGGAAGGAAAAAGGGGATAATATAGCAAATACTTGTGCTGAGCTTTATTCCCTATCCAACTGTGATTTCTTACTTTGTGCCCTGTTGATATGATACTATCTTTATCATATAGCTGGCACTTTCTCGTGGTTGGAAATCCCTCCTAGCCACTGCCTGCCATGGTCTAACCCTGTTAGGGCCTCTCTATTCAGACTTACAGAGCGAGACTCCTTCTCTCACTTTTCCCAGTTCAAACTCCCAAGAGATAGATAATCACAGGGGCTCAATTTATTTTTTCTATTGCTGAATTCTGCTATCTCACAGGTTATTAGTTGTTATGGCTTGACTAACTGTATGCCAGATGCTCACTCTTAGGCCAATCAGCTGTGATTAAATGTACTAGGCAATTTTCAGGAAATTTACTTTATAAATATTTTCCAGAGAAAAATGCAAATCTTCCAAGATGAGCCCATTTAATGGCATACCACTTTTTTTTTTTAAGCAGTAGCTCATTACCATACTGGCCAATATATTAAACAAAGACATACTTCTGAGACCAAAATCATCTTATTAAAATGACAGGGAAAGCCAATAAAACGCATCATCCATATAGCTTAGGAGACTAGGCCTGACTCATTCCAAGAAAACTGTCCCAAGGGGAGTGCCTATAAAATCCTTCTGTGTTCCTTCCCTTTCCACTCCACATTATATCCATGTCAGTGAATTATTTTCACACAATTAAAGCACCCATATAGGAAATATTTACAAATGTAAATGTGCTCACTCCCATCTGAAGACACCCCTTATTTGCTTCGTTATTTCACAGAGTGCAATTCACATCACTTCCCTTGCTCCAGCCTTTGACACTGTGGAGAGAAGCAGGCACGAAATAAATTGTCACTTCCAAAGACATCACTGTCCTTTGCTTGAATAATAAAAAAGCCTAATGTGTTGGGACAAAAGAGAAAGAGAATTTTTTCGAATTTTTAGATGTTGAGATATGTGATTAAGTGGAGAATCTGTGGCAATTGAGGGATCAGCAAAGCCGAAACAGCAATGTTTATGGTCCTCTTATAATGATACCAGAGTCTGTACTCAGCATACCGCTTTCAACTCTCCAAGCCTCCCATAAGCTTACAAATGATCTTTCGTTTATTTTAAATCAATCAAGTATCCCTAGAGGAATTTTCCAGAAACCCAAATATAATTACATAAACACACAGGCTTCCTAACTATGCATGTGTTATTCCAACAGAAAAATAGAAGTGCAATACAGAAGGAGTGAAGGTTTATAAAATGCATTTTAATGTCTTATGAATAAGAGCTGGATACAGATACCTTAGCCAAAAATACAAAAATACAAAAGGAATAAGTACAGACGATATGATTAGACCCTTACTGTGGTTGGAATTATCCCCAAAGTCTCCTCTCCTCATTTAAATGAAGTTTACTCTGTTTCATAGTCTTCTTTGCAGTAACATACTTAGTCAAATCCTGGAAAATTGCTAACTTCATCAGCAGTAGGCAATGCGAGGGCCTGAGGATATAGCTGGTCTTTTATTTATTCATTAGATCTATATAACATCTATTTTCCAAAGAGCTCCAGGCCCTGTAGAGAATGTTTAACTGATGTTAGACCAGAGTTTCATGGAAATGAGAACAGAGCTGTGTCTAAGGAGAAGCGGCAGCAGAGGAGGAAGAAGGAAGTGTAAGAGGAAATGGAGATACGTATGGCGGGGAAAAGACACAAGAAGTCTTTAAAATGCCAAAATAAAAATGCAGAGTCCCCAATGCTGGCTCTCTCTAGTTAGTCCAGTTAGAGATATGATGACAGATGTTCCATTTCTGTGAAGGAGAACCCTTGAATCTCTTTCTTAGAATTACACACACAGGGCAAGCTTCCAGCAGGGTCATTTTCAGCAGAGGTGTTAAATTCACAAGCTATATGCTGGTAAAATTTAATATTCAAATCCAGTAATATTTATGTTAACACATTTTAGTATGTCTAATGAAGTTCCCTCCCACTTCTCCTGGGTCTGATGTGCCTTAAGTTTTTCATATCGCATGCCATTTGGAAAATATTGAAAATCAGAAAGAAGAATGGATAGAACGTGGCAGCATTGATATTTATAAGACTGTAATAGTATGTAGTTAACTGGAAACTCTGCTGTGACATGCCCTCCACTCTTCCATGGCCACACAGAGGTGGGAGGCTCCTGGAGTGAGAGTTCTTGGCACATAATTGTTGTTGGACTCCTTCTATGACACGTAATCTCTACACAGCTCATTGAATAGTGGATCCAGCCAGGTTCATGCCAATTTCAACACTAGCAGTAAACAGAAGGTAAGGGAGTGGGTTATGACGAGATCATGGGAAATAGGTGGTTTCAGATTTTTTTCATTTTATGGGAAAAACAGGAGACTGAATAGTTCGCGTTTTTTACACCCCCATCGGTATGAAACATGACTTGTTAAGGCACTGATGATCACTTGCTTTAAAAATTAAGCGCTAACCTTCCCACAAATTACATGTAAATAATTAAGTCTAGTGCTGATGAAGAGGAATTAGAAGGCATAGAGCCCAGAATTTTTACTTTAACACTGAGACACTTGAGAGTGGAAGATAAAACAGATGGGAGGCTCCCTAGTCCCAGACAAGTAACTCTTCCAGAACCACCTTGTGGACTCATGGAGACACAGGTGCTTTCCTCCAGGACCAGCATTTGGGGTCAATTTAGTTTAGAACAATTCAGTTTTTGTTGGAATGCTATGTTGTACTTGGAGCAGAGGTATGTCCCCGGCTCACCTTGTGTGGAATCCCGTGAGTGGTGTCCCATTATAATAAAAACATGTTTTCATATTTTCTGTACATATTTTTTAAAGTTTATTTATTTTGAGAGAAACAGAAGACAGGGCAAGTGGGGGAGGGGCAGAGACAGAGAGAGAATTCCAAGCAGGTTCCTCACTGCCAGCGCAAACTCTGATGTGGGGCCTGAACTCATGAACCGTGAGGTCTTGACCTGAGCTGAAACCAAGAGTTGGGTGCTTCGCAGACTGAGCCACCCAGGGGCCCCTCTATACATATTTTTGCAGCTTCAAAGCGGCTCTTTCATCAAAACACTATAAGAAACCACTGAAATAAGACTCTTTGCCAGCCATGAGGATTTTTTCCCACGAATGAGTGCAAAAATTTGCATGACAAATTTTTGTTCCCATTCTTTTAGAAAACAATTTATCTTCAGTAGCTCTCTGGAGAAAATGCACATTTTACTTCAAATATCAGTAAATGAACTCCAAATCAGGAGAATCAATTAGTAATGGCTTATTTGTTGTCATTTAATAAACATGTTTCCAATTTATTATCTACATACCCAAAATAAATGTTTAAGGAATGTTGATGGCAAGTGGAACACAGGTAACTGAAAGTGGGAAAATTTAGCTCTTGCTTATTCTTTAAAAGAGAACTTTGCGGCGCCTGGGTGGCTCAGTCAGTTGGGCATCCGACTTCGGCCCAGGTTATGATCTTACGGTTTGTGGGTTGGAGCCCCACATCGGGCTCTGTGCTGACAGCTCAGAGCCTGGAGCCTGCTTCGGATTCTGTGTCTCCCTCTCTCTCTCCCCCTTCCCTACTCACGCTCTGTCTCTCTCTGTCTCTCAAAAATAAATAAACATTGAAAAAAAAATTTTTTTAATTAAAAAAAAAAAGAGAGAACTTAGTACAGTTCTTATAACTCAGAGTTCATTAGAAGGCCGGATTGGGCTGGAAGTGGCAGTCCTATTACCTAAAGGCTGACATTGAGGCTCTCTGTCCTAGGTGTTTGAATCTTGGGGACATGGCAGAAGGAGCAGAGGAAGGGCCAGTGGGACTTGCCCCAGCAAAGGCCCTGTGGCCGCCTGCCCCTTCCCTAGTAATAATGTGTCTGGGGTCACCACTTTTCGAAGTTGCCTTGGAGCCTCTATCATGCGCCTGCACCTTCTCTAGGTTATGGTTCCAGAGTACGCTTTCTCTTGCCTAAGATAAGAAAGAGGTCCAGGGTTGTTCTGTCGCTTAAAACTGAGAAAACTCTAATCAAAAACTTGAGAAATGGTTACCTGACACTTTGCTGGTTTCCAAATAATAAGATGTCTGAAAGAGGGGTACTTTTCTTTTGTCGGTTCCCTAACGTGCTTCTCAGGGGCATGTTTTACCTGGGGTCGTGAGAGTCAGAAGAAAAGAGGAGCTCATTTATTTACTGCCCAGCGCGCCTCTGGAGAGTGGTCCGTGAAGGAGAGAAGAAAACTTTGGGCGTCCTTTGCCTTACCAGCCATCCCTCTTCTTGGTGATTCCGGGCAAGCCTGCCACTTTCAGTCCAAACTACTCAGGAAACTGTAGCAAATGATCAATAATTGAAGAGTTCAAAACTTACTTCTTGTTTTTAAATATAATTTGCTGTCAAGTTGGCTAACATATAGTGTATACAGCGTGCTCTTGGTTCCCATGATTCATCGCTTACGTACAACAGCCAGTGCTCATCCCAACAAGTGCCCTCCTCAGTGCCCATCACCCGTTGACCCCTCTCCCGCACCCTCCCCCCGATCAACCCTCGGTAAAACTTCTCAAAGGCACACACTCACCAACGTCCAAATCCAGGTTGTGATGGATAGGTTTAAAACTAAGGAATGGAGGTTCCTGATGCCCATCAAATTTTTAAAAGGGAGAAAGAAGTGACAAAATGGCAGGACTTAAATATAAGTGTGATGCTTCTCTATTTCTTGACAGTTAAAATGGTATCACTTTACATTCTTGTGATGTGTGGGGAAAAACACCATAATGTCAAATTATATAAGAAATATTTAAATCTAGTGAAATGGTTGGTGTGTCTCTGGAGGATTTCAAGACATTTTACACACTTGTTTTAAAAAAGCAATCCGGAGAGTGTTTTCAGATCTCGCAGTGATGCAAGTGTTTCAACAGGTAATGGATTCTATTTTTAATTTTGAAAGCTTTTATTTTTCCCTGTGGTTTCTTTTTTAATATGTTGGTGGATACTTTTTTCTTACCCAGATTTCCTCCTGGACTTTACTGTCTCTCTGAGCTGAGTCAAATTCAAAGGTGAACACTATTTTCATATTCCTGGGTTGTTCTTCCTTGCCTCTTACCTGCAGTTGATCTCAACAGAGGCTTAATTCGCCATTTAGAAGTCAACATGCTAAGATTTCTAATTAATGGTGCCCTGCCTATCAAGTTAATGTCCTTGCAAATTATCTCCTTCTAGAGATTATTACAATTTGCAAAGGCACATCCATTATATATTACATAGGGAGCTTAGCAGACGCTGATTTTAAACATACTGCAGAGGTGTGTTTTACCACAAGACGGTAAGCTTCCTAAGTCAGAACGTAAGCTGAAAGATGTGTGCCATCAAAATTACCATCTTGATAAGCCCTTAAATGGCACTGCATTAGAGATCAACATGCTGTTGTCCGTCACTCTTGCACAGCCATTAAGATCACCGCCCCCCCCCCTTTTTTTAAGCACTAGGTCCTTGGCATTTAGGGGACGTGTATAATAAAAAAAAAAATACTTTTAAGCTCTAGAATCACATTAAGCATGGCAAGGTACCTGCACTGTGAGGTAAGCCTGGAAATAGTAGATTCCCATCAGATCCCAAACTCAATCCAAGGCGGACACTGATGGAGTGTGGCTTACATTTCCTGCATTATTTACATTGTCCTCTCTCTGTCACCTCCCTTCTACTCACTCTACCTTTCCTTCTCTTTGTCAGGCCTATACAAATGGATTTAAGAAAGTTATATAGGCATAGAATATGATACCACAGTAATATCCTTTTAAGCACCAATATACTGATAGTTTCATGGCCTAATTTTCACCCTTAGATGTTTCTATTTTTTATATTTGTATTGTTTCTTTCATTAATAAAATCCATACTCTAAATTCAAACTTCCTGGCAAGAGCCTACATGTCAACGTTTCGAAAGAAAACAAAGAACTTTACTTGAAATCATCTGGGATGACACCTAGTAGATTGTCAAAGATTTGAGTTCTGGTGGGTATTCACTCATGAGAACCCCACAGTTACTTGAGAAAATGATTTTCGAGACTAGTAAGTCACCTGTATCTGGAAGTGTTTCCTTCATTTTTTTTTTGTCCCAGACATCAGCAAGACCCTGACATTCTTGTAGGTCCTCAGAAAACATCTGTTGGATGAAGAAGAAGGTGAGGGAGGGGCACCTGGGTGGCTCAGTCAGTTAAGCATCTGACTTCAGCTCAGGTCATGACCTCTTGGTTTGTGAGTTCGAGCCCCATATCGGCTCTCTGCTGTCAGCGTGAAGCCTGCTTCAGATTCTCTGTCTCCTTCTCTCTCTGTCCCTTTCCTACTCATGCTCTCTCTCTCAAAAATAAATAAACATTAAAAAAAAAAAAAGAAAGGGAGGGGGAATGGGAGGGAAAGAAGAGGTGATAAAGGAAGAAGAAAGGAGAGGGAGTGAAGAAGAGAGGAAGGAAAGAAGGGAAGACAGGAGGGAAAGGGAGAAGGAGAGGAAGGAAAATAATTAATAGACTGGAAGAGCGTGAGTTTTAGAGCTGGCCCCCCATCTTTGGAACTCGATGACTTAGGCAAGTTGCATTTCCTGTTCCATTAATTCCCAGTGTCCTAGGCTCAGTGCGTAGACGATAGTAAAATGTCTGGCACACAGAGATTCAGTAAATAGAAGCTGAGTCTGGGCTGTTGGGCATTTATTACTGGGCCACAGTTTTAAAACATCACATAACTGCTGTATTCATGAAGAGTAAATACAAAAATGCTTATGTCTGGAGACTAAAGAGCTGGCCAGTAAACGGGGGCATTGCTCTGAACCGTCTGCCCGCAAAGACCATCACAAAGCAGGCAAAATTCTGAAAGACCTTCCAGAGACTCTGCTCTCACAGGCAAAAAGCACGTGATCAGAAAAACACTGTTGTCATAAGAACTGGAGGCCTGCTGAATCATTACTGGTAACGGCTGCCACTTCCGGCTGTATGCCATGCCTTTAGTACATGCACTAGTCAGCCTCACATCACTCGGTTCTGGAAGTGTTCCTAGTCTCATTTTTCACCGAACGGAGTGGAATTCAGAGAAGTCGAGTACCTTTCCTAAGATCACACAGGTCCTTAGGTGCCTGGGTTCAGGTTCCGTCTCACTTCTCCTGACTGTTCCACACCTAGGCTTTGGTCTCCCACACCTCCTCATGCTTGTTATCCCAAGTCAGCAGATTAACTTGACAGAAAATGGCCAGAGTCATGAGACTCTCTCTGTTGGAGTAAGAACACTAGTAAAAAAAAAGGTTGAGTGTAGATATAGATATTGAAAGAGAGAGATCATTAGAATACAAAGTAAATTCACTACCACATGTCCTTGGGTGTGGGGTGGGAGGGATGATTTGTGTTTTAAACAGTATGAAGTCCTGACAACTAATAGTAAAAGGCCCTGCACACATGGGTCCTGGAATATGTATTGTGTGCCAGGCACTGTTCTCAACACTCTTATAGACAGTAATTCATTTCATCCTTATTTATAGGGACTCTTTGGGGCACTTACTGAAGACTAGAGGAGTCATAACCTATGCTGTTACTATACAGATTACTTTTTTAAAGTTTGGGGGTGATGGGCCCGTGAGTAAGAGACGGAGTTGGCATCCAGACAAAAGCAGTCTGGGTCCAATGGTTTTGTTCTCACCAACGTCACGGGTTGGTCTGATGTTTGTTTATCCCACGCTAGGTTTGCCTGGAAGGAGTGGTAGGGGGATGGGAGAGCACGGTGCAGGCAGGACAGCTTAGAACACGAGCCAGGAATTACTGACAATGCCAAGATAGGAGTCAGAAAATCTGAAACCTGCCCTCCTCCCTTCTCTAAGCCTTGGTTCCATCATTGGCAGAGTATGGCTGATAACACTCAGATACACCACTTCAGGGAGGATGATCGTGCAAATTCAAAATGTGGTAAGAAACACAAAATCTGATGGTGAAAGCCCAAATCAGACTGCCTAGGTTTGAATCCAGCTCTACAATTTCATAGCTGTGTTACTTGGCGTAAGTTACTTAACTTCTCTGTGCCTCGGTTTCTGAATCTGTAAAATGGACGTAATAATAGTACCTGCCCCATAAGGTTGTTGTAGCATTATTCACTTAGTGACTGGGGAATAGGAAGCACACAGCAAGATGGCTTATCATTATTATGCATTGTGATGGTTTTATATATTTAGGAATGGGGCATAATCATTATTTCATCTATAAGTTAAATTTAGATGAATAATGTAGGCAGTCCCTATTGTTACTCGAAGCTGTGTTGTTCTTTCCAAAAACACTCCTGAATTTGAGAGAACTGAGAGAAATAGGATGAGGAAACATGTAGTATGTGAAAGACTTGCAAAGGACGGGGCTTTCTTCTGCTCTGTGACTTGTTGCCTGAAAGAAAACACCTTCAGGAATATACTTTGCTGGTTGCTGTCTAGTCTTTTGAAAGCCAAATGTACATCGTGTCCAGTTTATATTAACATGTCTGCAGTGTTCATCTTGGTACAGTGAAGTGACGGCAGCCTCTGGGCCTCCAAATGTACTGAGCTATTAGGAAGTCATTAGTGTAAGAGCAGTAGAGCATTATGGGGAAAGGGGAAGTGGGGGCGGGGCGGAGAAGAAGGCTATATAATCATTCCTTCTTTATTTAGAAACAGCACCCCAAATTTCTTCAATAAATCAGCCCTTCCCCACTCACAGTCAATATTACTTACCACTTCCTCCTTGACCAAGGGGCAGGATTGACCTGGGCTGGCTAATAAGTATGTTCTATCCCCCTGGTGACAGACATGGTTCCAAGGGAAGGCACTTAAGCCAGCTGTTAGCCTCTCGAGAATCAGCGCTGGGACATTTGTTGACACAATTAGCAAAGAGAAGTTCTTATTTCTGCTGAGGTCACTATTTGGATGAAATAGAGATTGGAGAGGCTGGCAGGCATCATGCCACTGTTTTATGGACAACTTTACCAAAAACGGAGCCAGACAAGAAGGAGGTGGAAGTTGGAGACAGAAAAAGTGAGATGGCATGAGATGCACCCCTGTATCAAACCATACCTGAGCCAGACCTACCTCCAGACTTCTCAGTTACAGGATCAGTAAATTCTTTCCTCCCCACCTGCCCCCTCTTTTCCTGCCTCTATTTCCTTCCCTCTCTCAGTCTGGATGGGGCTCTTGTCGCAATGATGTGCATTCTCAGTTTCACTTCACATTTGGCCCCATCCTTCTCCAAATTATAGAAAGGTTGCATCTCTCTGTAGGCTCTGCAGCTCTATTCACAAAATAGAAGCATAGGACTTCAGAACGACTGAAAGGCTAGCCGACAGCTCAAACAGAATTTCATTCTCCAGGGGGATCAGTTCTCCAAATTAATAAAACTATCCATGTCTACATTGTGGAACACAAACTCATTTTCCCAGGTTTATAAACCTCCAGATAGATACCCAACTCTATTAAAATACTGATGGCTCCTATGAAGCTGGACTGAAAAGGGGAAAAACAGATGCCTCCTTATGTAATAAACTCATGTGGTCCTGGCGTCCCATTCATCATACTGGAGGTAGCACAAGGAACATTCAGGGTGTCAGAGAAATAAGGGGAACAGTGAGGGATCCTTTTCAAATCCGTGTTCAAACAAAAATAGAAAAACAATAAGGCAAGTCTTCATTGTGTCTTTCTCGCCTTTCAGCGAGAGGATACAAAGCAAATTAGATTTGAAAAATGGTATAATTATCCTACCTTCATTGAGGAGAAAGGAAACTACACATAGCTTCCCAGGAGTCAGTGTCCCGTTGAGTATTCCTAATGAAATAACCATGGTTTTTGGGTAAGATGCCTTATTGCAAGTGGACTTTTATGCAAGCCCAGTGCTATTACTATATAGATTACTTTTAAAGTTCGGGGGTAATTGGCACACAGTTAGAAACTTTTTTTAAAAAGGAAAGGAGAAAGATTTTCCTTGGAAAATGATTGAATTTTGGGTTCCCTCTTTGGCTTCCTATCAGACATTAATTTCACTTGCTCTTCCAGTATATATTTATGGAACATCTCCCGCTTGCCATTCACAGTTCTGGGTGCTGGAGTACAGCAGAGGCCAGTGCAGTCAAGACCAGTGTCCCCATGAAATTCACTTTCTAGTTGGAGACACATCCAAAACAGGTAAGCCTATATATAGTCGTGAATGGAAATGTAAGGTAACTGGAGAGAGAGTAAGTGCTTTGATAAATATGGTGTAAAGGCAGCATCACTGGTGGGGGGTGGCATCTTTGGATAGGTGATTTAGTGAGGCCTCAGTGAGGAAGTGAGAGAGGAGAGGGCCAGGCCGAGGAACCGCAGGTGTAAGTTTCCAGATTTAGCAAACAAAAATATAGGACACGCCCAGTAAAATTTGGATTCCAGGTAAACAGCAACTGATTTTTTTTTAATCCTCCTGATAGTGAAAGAGCTTTTTAAATCTAGCAACCGCCCCAAAGCATAAATACTCAGAAGTAAGCCCAGGCTCTGTGTAATCAAGGATTGGAGTTTGGGGGTGGGAGGAAGTGCAGGGATGTGAGGTTGAAAATGGAGGCAATCAAGGTAGAAGGCTAGGGTTTGGGTCCTCATGTGATGGAAAGCCACTGAGGGGTTTTATGCGATGAGTGGCCTCACACGACTTGCAGTTTTAAGTGATGGCCCAGTGGGCTGCAGGATGAAGATCACGGTGTGGGGGAACGCAGAGGCAGGAGACTGTGGCTCTGGTCCAGCTGTGAGATGGCGGGCTCTCACTTTCATGTGAGAGCAGAAGACCAGAGGGGTGAACTGCCTCCATCAGGGTTGCAGTTGCAAGTGCTGGAAAGTGACTGGCTATCTTTAGCACCAAAGAGAGTTGCGGGGGTGGGAGAGGCATGTATGTGAAGGCTGAAGAAACAACTCTGTGGATGCTCAAGAACTGAATAACGTGGGCAGCAGGAACCAGCCCAGGCCATGCTGTGAAAACGCAGGAGCCAGCCCCATGCCTCGGCCTTTCAAAGCTGCATCCTCTGCCTTGCCACCTCCCTGTGAGTATGTCTGCACTGTTCCTACATCTCCATATCATTCCCTTAAGATTCTCGGGCCCCGCGGCCCCTGGCTGGCTCAGTTGGTTAATCAGCTGACTTTGGCTCAGGTCATGATCTTGCGGTTCGTGGGTTCAAGCCCCGCGTCGGGCTCTGTGCTGACAGCTCAGTGCCTGGAGCCTGCCTCGGATTCTGTGTCTCCCTCTCTCTCTGCGCCTCCCCTGCTCATGCTCTGTCTCTCTCTGTCTCTCAACAATAAATAAATGTTTAAAAAAAAAAAAAAGATTCTCGGGCCCTGGCAGGATCATCTGAATGGCCAGTCCCAGTCACGGGCTCATGCCCAGGCTGCCAGGGACAGGGAGAGGGACTCTGCCTCCTTTGAGTTCTATAATCGGAGGCTGGGGGATCTGCTTCCCACCATGATTTAGACTAATAATTCACTCCAAGTAGGAACGATGCTCAAACTGGGCAGTTCAGAAATGGCCAAAATCCATGGATGTTTTGCTGTTGAAGATCGAGAAAATACCAAAACATCATAATTCCTAGAACTGTCTATAATTTATTTAAAAACAAAGATCAGAAAAATTTAGATGAATATTGTTAACAAAGCTAAATTCAGCACTTATGTCCAAAAGTTCCTCCAGTGTGAGTAGAGAAGGGAAAAAACAAGACTTCTTAGTGGCATGGATTTAAAAAAAAAAAAAAAAAAAGGATGGAGATTTTAATGGCTGGTAGGAATACTCTGAGTCAACAGTGAGCTGTGGCTGCCAAAACAGCATAAATCCCCATGGAAATAAAACCAAAGGGGATTAAGAACCTAGGACAGAAAACATATTTAAAGCTCTTGTCCGATTCACGATAGATTCAGGTATTTTTCCAGAGTTTATTTTCATGGCTGAAATGAATGATCTTAATGTTATGACCATTACCAAGTCCCCAGTCATTCTGCGATCATGACACTAAAGAATGAAGTTGAAACCTAGCGAGGATTAACATTTTAGGCAGAAAGATCGGGATGGGACAAGTGGCTTAACCTAAGTGTTAGGCTAAAAGAAGTTGACAGTAGACTCAAACTGATATAGTTATTGTAAGATTTGCAAGAGATAATACATGGAAGTTAGCGCCTAGTGCCTAGCACGTGTAAGTGTTCAATAAATGCCAGTTATCACTTTCCCAAAGAATGTTTCGTAGCCTCCAAGAGTAGCCATTGTGTCTCAGAATGGGATACACATAGGCCAACTGATAGATATTCATGAGTTGAAATATCTGCTTACACTCATCTCGAGGAAAAGGAGACTTGAAAACAAACACATACACAAAGCAAAGAACCTGCATGAACCAATGCAACGCATTTCTCATCTCAGTAGAGGGTCTTTTTTGCATTGACTCAAAATCCCCATTTCTGTGATTTGAACCACAATGGATTCAGAAACTCCACAAGCATTCATACTGAGTGTAGGCACTGTGTGGATGTCCTGCAGTGGCATTGACCATGGCTCTGACTCACGCGTCACGTATTTCCACCCGGACTTCATACCTGACCTTTCCGGCCAGCTACCTACAAATCTAAAACCAAATAATCGTAAATAAAATTTACAATCCTCTCTTACGTGTTCTACTAACACCCCATTTTATGGGGGTGTTAAAGGACAAGGTGGAAAAATGATAGCTAAAATTTTATGCAACAAGAAATATTTTACAGAGGGGAGCTTCACCCTGTTACATCAAACTAGAATATTGATGGCATAATTTATCATATTCATTGACTGTCATCTGTATCATTTATATATTCTGCTTGATACTTTATAAGAATATTTCAAACCAATCCTTAACATTTTTAAGAGTTGGACAATGCTTGTCTTATTCGTCTCGCATTTCAATTTTTCATAAAAGAGAAAAATTAATCAGTAGGCCAACTGGAGAGGAAGGCAGGAGACAAGTTTTTTGAGCTTGGGAGCGGCGGGAATTCACAGGGAATATAAAAACAACGTGCATTAAATTCTAGGCCAGAGCTCCATAAAGTATATACATTTTCCTGAAAAAAGAAAGGAATTTTAATAAGCCACAAGCAAGGGCATGCTTGACTTGGCTATATTTTCTGTGGCCTATCATGTAAACCATCTTTAATATCGAGTTTCTTTTTATCTCCTACATTCAGCCAGGGCGTATACTCTTCTCTGCAGGGCACTTTGATAGAGTCAATAAATTGAATTTCCAGCATTAGTAAAGAGCAGTCAGAAATCATATCTAGGAAAGACTATATTCATTCCCATTCAGCTCTAAATCAGAGATTCATCAGGAAGGAGCTGTTTTGTTCTCTTTTATTTAATACTGTTTCCAGTGAGAAGTAAGGCATTTTCATGAGTTCAGTTTATCCCTGAACCACAGATTCCCTCCGTTGTTTTGGTCATTGGCTTCTTAATGACGACCTTTTTGTCCTGACTACAATGATTTCTCTCATAATGGATTCATTTACTCATTGATCCGTTCAGTGCAGATTTCAGAGTATAATTGTGATAGAGGGGCACCTGGGTGGCTCAGTCATTTGAGCATCTGTCTTCAGCTCAGGTCGCTATCATAGCTTATGAGTTCAAGCCCCACATCGGGCTCTGTGCTGACAGCTCAGTGCCTGGAACCTGCTTCAGATTCTGTGCCTCCCTCTCTCTCTGTCCCTCCCCTGCTTGCACTCTGTCTCTCAAAAATAAATAAACATTTAAAAAATAAGTCTAGGGGCGCCTGGGTGGCGCAGTCGGTTAAGCGTCCGACTTCAGCCAGGTCACGATCTCGCGGTCCGTGAGTTCGAGCCCCGCGTCGGGCTCTGGGCTGATGGCTCAGAGCCTGGAGCCTGTTTCCGATTCTGTGTCTCCCTCTCTCTCTGCCCCTCCCCCGTTCATGCTCTGTCTCTCTGTCCCAAAAATAAATAAACGTTGAAAAAAAAATTTTTTTTAATAAATAAATAAATAAGTCTAAAAAAAGGTTGTGATAGAGACTATGCTGTATTGCTGGAGAGGTTCTCTAGTGGTTCTTAAACAGTGAATTTTTTTTTAATTAAAAATTATAGTTATGATTTCATCCCTGCTTGACCTGAATATTCTCGTTGCTTTAAACAAGAGTAGCTCCATGGACTGGGGTCCTGAAGTTATGTTTCTAGTGTAAACTCTTACATTACTTTCCCCTAGGACCTTAGATAAATCAAGCAGTCTATCTAGACTTGAATACCTTCATCTCTAAAATAAATAAGTGGGACAAAATGTTCTCTAAATTCTCTTATCCTTTAAAACATCAAATCAGTTTGTTTTTGTGATACAAATTCCTTATATTTATAGGACTTGTCCAAGACCTCCCAGCCTAGGGGAGTGAAAAGGAGAAATTAAAATATAAGCCTCCTCATATTCTCTGCCAAGCCAGAGGCAATATCCTGATAGGGAACTGATTAAAAACAACCTACTGACATATGCTTTTAGTGAGGAAGGTGTTCTGTTCCCTTGTTAGTTTGTTGAGTTAGGTTGAACTAATTGACACTGTATAAATATTGAGAGATTTTATAAAACATATGGGTTCATGGCTTCTCTTGCAAAATAAGAAAGTCTAGCAGTACTGACTTACATTCTCCTGTGTCAGTAATTGACTGGAGATAATTAGGAGTTATCCCCTCAAGTGATTGACTTACTCAAGTTTGCTGCAGTCCTCACTCTTGTCTCATATACAGGCTTTTCCTCCTTTATGTTACTTGCCTTGTCTATAAGGTAATGTGTCTGCAAACCATATACAAAACCACAAATGTATACGTGAGTTTGTGTGTGGCCTGAATGTGTGGGAGTGAAGAGGAAAGGAATATACTTTCATATGGGATTCACAACCATATCTAAAATAAGAGAACAGGGCAAAAATCATTGATAGATTTAATCCCCATCTCAAAAGCAATTAGAGTTTTCGACTTAACATCTACTTAACATCATTCACTTTAGCAGAACAGAAATGGAAATGCCACTCAGAACTTAGTTATCGCTTCAGTTACTCACCAACATTAGCTTTGTGGATATTTCCCCTTTGTTTTGTCCAATCCAGTAGACAATAGGTGTAAAAATACTTAGAGATAAAACTTGCAGTACAAGCGTAGAAAGCTTGATTGTGAGAAATGATAGACTTCTCATTGTTAGAGACGGTTTTCTTTAGTGCCCATCGTTTTGTGAAAGGATCGCCCAGTGAAGGTGGATATTTTCAGTCTCTGCAGCACTTTGAACTCAGAGTATCTTGCTACCAGCTCAGGTTGGTTAATTAAAGAAGGACATAAGGGAAATGTTCTCATCTCATTGTTGTCTGTATTTCGTTCTTTTTAAGTGTGAGGCATTTTCTTTATAGTTTTACTTAGTATTTCACTCCTGGTTGATTGCAGTATAATTTAGTTTTTATCTCTTTCAGTCTTCTATTTTTCTTTTTCTCAACGGCAGATAAAGTAGTTAATTAAATGTTTATATTACAGATAGAGAATTCGTATAAGAGAAGAAATCACTTTCTTCTCATTTGAAAATTCACATGTTCCCTCTGGACATGTTTCTTCATTGTTCACATTAAAAAGTAATCATTAATTGCACCTTATTCTTCTTTCCTTACATTGTTTGGCTTCTTGCAGAAAAAAAAAAAAAATTTCCCCATCACCACTCCTAATATCCCAGTAATGTTTAGTCTTTCCTGTCCTTGAGTTGCCTGAAGGAATTAAGATAAACTGATTAAAATATTATCAGTTAACAGACTTTTAAAAAAAAATCAGTTAACAGTCTTAGAACAATCTGTTTGAAGCAAAGAATCTAAAAACGGCATAAATTGAGCAGATCTCTTTTCCAATCAAGAACATTTTTCCTTTAAGGCAGAGAAATACCCTTCCATCCATGTGAAGATCAGTCATTTGAATTCAGTGCAACCTTTCCCAAGATTATGATGTCTACTCCGGTGCTGAGAATTTCTACAAATGTTATGCCAGGTCTTAAAATATCCCTGGTCTTTCCTCTGACAGCTTGTTGTTCGGTACCATTTACTGCTTTCAAACAGTATTTTTTTAAAGAGATGGCAGTTTTTCTGAGGAAACATGACAGTATATATAAGACTTTCTCCCCCTTATCCATAGATAAGAAAAGTATCATTTGGAGATTGAGTTTCTTTCCTCTAGCATCTGAAAGATGAGTTGCTCACAATTTGCAATTATGTGGCTCAAGACAAAAATTTCACAGATATAGCAGTTAAAGCTGACTGGAGAAAAGTCATCGGTGACATTTCATGAAAAGATGCAGAGTTCAACATGAAAGCAATATAAGGACACTGGGAAAAATTTTAGAAAGCACCACTATTTCTTTTCAACCATTGTGGGATACTCCTTTTCTATATATCAGTTTGTTTGTTCTTCCCTTCATTATCATAAGGAAGAATTTTTTTTTCTGGAACAGATCAAGATTTGCTGTCAATGGGGGGGAAAAATGTGTTCTCAAGCTTTTGGTTCGTATGGATTCCTGTCCATCATTCTGCTCTTTAAATTCAGGGGATGCATCTTTTCAAGATAGAAGTAGAAAGAAAAGAAGGCAAATTATCAAAACAATAACAACAAAGTTCATCAAGATAATCAATATAAATAAATGCATTAGAAAAATAAACAAATAAACAAAATCAATGTGATTTCCAGAATACTAAGTATCTAGAGTTTTATTTGACGCAAAGGACCTATGTTCAGGCCTAATTTTTATAATATTGTTTCTAATTATTTAATGACATTAACTTTTTTCTCCTGTATTCAACAAGTTAGATTTTATAAGTGAATTTTTTTTAAGTATGCTTTTTAATTTAATTTTGACTATCCCCATTGATTCTATTTCCAAAACCATCAAGTATTTATCTTTTTTTTTTTTTTTTTAAGTGGCAATGATGGCGAGGTCAGTATGACTGCAAAATATATTCCCTTAACCTCTTCCTTTTGTGATTCTCCAGCTAATTCATCTTTTTTTTCTTCATTTAAAAAATTCAGCTTTATTGAAGTACATTTGACATACAAAATTGTAAGATATCTAGTGCACATTATGGTGACTGGTGACTGGCTATATACATAGCCTAAGATTCCCTCCCCCATCTAATTAACATATCCTTCACCTTACATATTTATTTATTTATTTTATTTTTGTGTGAGAACATCTACGTTCTACTCTCATAGCTGATTTCAATGATATAATACAGGGTTACCAGCAAGTCACATTTTTTTTTTTAATATTTATTTATTTTTGAGAGAGAGAAAAACACAGTGTGAGCTGGGGAGGGGCAGAGCGAGAGGGAGACGCAGAATCTGAAGCAGGCTCCAGGCTCTGAGTTATCAGCACAGAGCTCGAGGCAGGCTCAAACTTACGAACTGTGAGATCATGACCTGAACTGAAGTTGGACCTTTAACCGGCTGAGCCACCCAGGGGTCCCAAGTCACCCTGTTTTACATTAGGTGCTCAGAGCCTGTTGATCTTAACTGAAAGTTTGTACCTTTGGCCAATTTCTCCCTGTCTCTACCCCTGCCTGTCCAGCCCCTGGCAATTACTTTTCTACTCTCTGTTCCTGTAGTTTGACCCTTTTTTTTTTCTTTTCAGATTCCGCTTATAAGTAATACCAGGTTTATTTCACAAGACCCATGCATATTGGTACAAATGTGGAATTTTCTTCTTTCTTATGGGTGAATAATCTTTCTCTGTATATATTACCACTTCTTCTTTATCCATTCATCTGTAAATGTTTATGATCTTAATGGGGACATATTTAGTTTTTTCTTTTTCGATTCAGAAGATAATATTTGGAAATAATCTTTGGAATTTGATTGATACAGACCATCAACCCATATAGCTGAGAACAGACTCTATTTTGGTCTGTGTATGAATCAGATACACTGACTAATAGACAAGCCTCCAGCTCTGTTAGTACCAACTTTTCTGATCCCTCTGAGTTCCTCTATATCTGTCTGCCTTCCTTCTAATTTTCCTTCCTTCTTTTTCTTTTCCTTTCTTCGTTTAACCAATGCTTATTGAGCACCTATTGTGGACCAAGATGTGAACAAAATAAAATCTTTACATCCCTGGAGCTTACTGTCCACTATAGAGGGAGACATAAAATAAGTAAGTTTTTTTAAAAATTTATTCTAGAGAGAGAGCACAGATAGGTGAGAGAGGCAGAAAGAGAGAGAGAGAGAGAGAGGGAGAATGAGAATCTTCAGCAGGCTCCACACTCAGCGTGGAGGCCGACCCGGGGCTGGATCCCATGACCCTGATCATGACCTGAGCCAAAATCAAGAGTCAGACAGATGCTCAACTGACTAAACCACCCAGGCATGCCATAAATAATATTTTTATGATGACAGATTAAAAATGTGATTTTTTTTTATTTTTTTTTAGTTTTTATTTATTTATTTGAGAGAAAGATAGAGAAGGAGCAGTGGTGGGGCAGAGAGGGAGACAGAGGATTGGAAGAGAGCTCTGTGCTGACAGCAGAGAGCCCAGTGCAGGGCTCAAACTCATGAACCACGAGATCATGAACTGAGCTGAAGTCAGATGCTTAACTGTCTGAGCCACCCAGGCACCCCGATGTGATTTTTTTTTAAAGTTGGAGCTCAATGTTAATGAATGATAGGGGCTGCTAGTCAAATAACTTATGGAAGACTTCATCTTGTTCATGAAAACAAGCAAGAGAAAAATAGGTATTGATATCACAGTATTAAAAAATATGAAGAAAAAACTTCATCTAAAACTGTACAAATTTTATAATATAAATCATTAATTATATATTACATAAAATTATATATAATTATATATTATATGGATTACATAAAATTATATAAAATGTCAAGATGAGGGAGAACATATTGTAAACAGTGTAGAAAAGTACCTCAAAGCATCTTTTCCATGAATATCAATCCAGACAAAATTATAAATGGTATATGTTCAACAGTTCATCTACCAAACATAGCAGCCTATTTTGCCTCAGGCAGTGTTCAAGGCCCCAGAAATACAGCAAACTAAACTAAACTCTTTGCTTTGATGCATGGTTACTACATGCAGCTGCTCATGCTGTGCACTGCACAATTCTCAGGGACACATTCACATAGACAATGATGTGCACCCACTGGGGTTGTGCATCACAGCAGCTATGCTCTAATTGTAGCATACATTCTAGTAAGCAGGGGGAGAAAGCCTAAACAAACAATATCACTGTAAGTGTTCTGAGGAAAAACATAAAATAAGGGGAAAGAAAATATTTAGGAAAGCTATTTGAGATTTTGTGGTCTGAGCACGCATCCCTTATAGGGTAATACTCAAGAGGAAATCGTGAGGCTATCCGAAGGTAGAGGCAGCACTCTGGGGAGAAGGTGCAGATATTCTTGGGGAGAGGGTATATTGAAGGACTGTCCAAGAGTCCAGTGTGGCTCAGCCAGAGTGAGGAGAAACAAGGTGGGGGGAGAGACAGAGGGAGACATAACAGGAAGCTGCGTCATTCAAGTCCTTGAGGCCAGTGTAATAACTTTGGTTTTTACTTTGAGAAAGTTAGAAAGCCGTTCTTAGTCTTTGAACACAGGAGTGATTTGATCCGACTCATTATTTATCACAGTCATTTTGGCTTCTGTTTTAACAAAACCTTCAGAGGGGCCAAGGGCAGAAACCAGGAGACCGTGGCAATAGGAACCCTACGACACATGATCATAGCTTGGGGCACAGGACAAGAGGAGGGATGGTAAGCAGGTGGACTCTCATGTAATTTGAAGGGACAGTAGGATTTGCTAGTGGATTACAGGTGGGACATTAAAAAAGGGAGAGGGGTCAAAAATGCCTTAAGATTTTTATCCTGAGCAACTGAAAGAATGGAATATCGTTCACTGAGAGGAGAGGAAATCATGAGTTCTGATTTCCACATGTTCTGATTGAGATGCCTGTTAGAAATGCAGGTGGACACATGTCAAGGAAGCAGCTGGACACGTGAATATGGAATTCAGAGGAGATGTTGGTATTGGAGATAGAATCTGGAAGTTGTTGATAGGTAGTTAATATAAAGCTTTGAAGCTAATCCAGATCGTCTAGAGTAACTGTTCCCACTCCCTGGCTATACCGTTGGGATCACCCTGGGAGTTTTCAGAAAATACTGAGGACTGAGCCACAACCTGACTAATTAAATCAAAACCTCTGGCATGACAACAAGTCATGAATATTTTTAAAAAGCTTTCCAAGTGATTCTTGGGATTAAGAACCATTGACCTAAGAAGTCAGAAGAGATGAAGGGACAAGTAGGAACTACTCCTTGGAAGACTCAAGAGCTCATAAGTCAGGAAGGTGAAGAGAAGGAAGCAAAGAGAACAGTGACGTTGGTGAGTAAGATGTAGACCAGTGGTTGGAAAACTTTATTTGTAAAGCAAGTGGGGTCGGGGGCAGATAGCAAGTGTTTTTGGCTTTGTGGGCCACACACACTCAGGTGCTGTTACAAAAGTCTGCTGTTACAGCCTGAAAGAAGCCTTAGTGCATAAAAGAATGAACATGGCTGTGTTCCAATAAAATCTTATTTACAAAAGCAGCTCGTGGGGCCACACGTAACCCATGGACTGTAGTTTGCCAACGTCTCACGTAGAGCCTCACACGATTAGTCTTGGTGGTCTCCTGGTCAGGCCACAACAGTGGGCCACTGAGGTGAGAATCAGCAAGGAACCCATGAGTTGTGTGTGTCCTGTGTTCAGCGACATTTATGAAAATATCAAAGCCATTGGAGGGCCAGTCGCTGGAGCACGTAGAGTTCCTTGAATAGTTAATTTTTTTTATTTTTTTTTATTGAATCACTTGTGCTTAATAGAAAGCTCATAGGTCCGGGTCAGTAATAGGTGTGGGTTTTTATAATTTCACCACTGCCTTTTTAAAGTAGTGTATAAGAAAATGAGAAAACGTACAATCTAAAGCAAATCCATTTAACGCCTTGGTTAGTGTATTCCCTTTAATGTTGAGTGTGGTGCTGTTCCAACGGGGGTGAGGGTGCATCATTCTCTCAAGAGCTCCTGTTTGGTGTTACCCTGGAGAAGTTTTATTATTCTTCTCACTGCACTGGTTAAAATGAGGCACAATATACTTCCTCTTTACGGGCTGTCCCACACACAAAGGGTAAAAGTATATTTTGAATGTTAAAACTAGAAACGCCTTGGAAAATTATGAGGCACCTGCTGAAAATACAACTTCCCATACAAGGAAAAAAATCACAAAAACAGTTCTATGGAGACCCACATTTTTGTTTTCACTGGGCTAGCATCAAGATCATAATGATAATTGTAGCAATTTACAGTTTCATAGGACTGTAATTCACATACCCCAAAGAGTAGCTCTACTCCATCTGGGGCCCCCCTCTTGCAACGAAAAATCTCTGGACTTAACATAATAAACTGTACAGGATGACTTTGAAAAGTACAAAGAAGAGGGCGGGCTGCCCAAGGACCTTGGGAATTGAAGAATAACGTATCACTGAGTTCCTTGGACTCCCTTGTTGGCTTCTCTACATCCATACATCAGAGCCTTCAGCTCTGAACTACCAAATATTACAGACAAAAAAACTCCAATAAAAGCCCATTCTCCTAACCAAAGGACCAGGAAAAGAGCAGACTAGCAATAGAAAACCTTTGGGTAATGACCACCCTATGCTAACCAAACACCAACAGAGCAAATGCACCCTCTCCAAAGTCACCCCCTTTCAGGGTTTAAAGCAAAGTCAGACAGGGAGCTGAATGCCCATCTAAGCAGCAAGCAGCACTCTGATTCACTGGGCCCAAGTTGATGTCCATGGGGCCAAGGAGGAAGCTGATTTTCTGTCCCTTTCCTGGCCTGGTAGAAGCAGGCAGCTCTCAAATTCCCCTGTCAGCGGGTCACATCACCCCATGCAAGGACCTTGGTTCTCATTGCTATCATCACCATGGATTAGTTTTGCCTGGTTTCGAGCTTCGTATAAATGGAACTGTACAGTGAGTGTTCTTTGTGTATGGCTTCTTTTATGTAACAAAACATTAATTTTTTTTTAATGTTTATTCATTTTTGAGAGACAGACACAGAGTGTGAATGGGGGAGGGGCAGGGAGAGGAGACACAGAATCCGAAGCGGGCTCCAGGCTCTGAGCTGTCAGCACAGAGCCTTGATGTGGGGCTCAAACTCAAGAACCATGAGATCATGACCTGAGCCAAAGTTGGATGCTTAACCGACTGAGCCACCCAAGCACCCCAACAAAACATTTTAAGACTTATTCAAGTAGTTGTATGTATCAGTAGTTAGCTCCTTTTTTATTAGTGAATAGTGTTCTATCATGTGGATAGACACAATTTGCTTATTCATTCTTCTGTTGACGGACATTTGCATTGTTTCCTGTTTGGAGCTGTTATTAACAGCTATTATGAACATTCTTGTACAATCTTTGTATGGGCATAACTGATTTTGATTTGATCATATGGATGACATTCCAGGTAAATATCAATCTCCTGGTGCCTTCATCTACTTAAGCCATGTCTTCTAGCTAAATTAACCAGACAATTATTAAATTTTAACTCACTTCATGCTTTTAAAATCAAGCTCAGTAGGGAGAAAAAGAATGGGGGAATTGGGTAGTATGAACACAGTGTGACTAAGAGACATTTCAGTTCAGGGGCGCCTGAGTGGCTCAGTCAGTTGAGCGTCTGGCTCTTGACTTCAGCTCAGGTCATGATCTCACAGTTTGTGGGATCAAGCTCCACGTTGGGCTTTGTGCTGACCACGCAGAACCTACTTGGGATTCTCTGTCCCTCTTTCTCTGCCCCTCTCGCACACTCATGCTCTCTCTCTCTTTCTCAAAATAAATAAATAAACTTAATAGAATACATTTCAGTTCAGAGTGACTATATATAGATTTATATTTCATGTATTCAACCCACTTATTGAATCCGATTAAGTAGCAACACTTGGGATGCATTGAATCGCCATCTTTGCTACTGATGCACTCACAGCCAAGTCACTTGATAGCATAAAAGTTTTAAAATATTTAATTTGAAGGAGTTGGGGGATTAGGGGGACATCTTACTGAATGCTTCGTCTTCATATATTATTTTTTCATGAACCTTTTCTAAAACTGGAAGTGATGAAATTTCATACTGCACAAGGAAACTGGTAATCTTTTAAGATCAACAAACCTAAGGGAATGATAAGAATTTAAATGGTCTCCATTCCTTTTTTTTTTTTTTAAGTGGTCTCCATTCTTGAGAAAGTGCAAGGCGATGTTACGTGATGGGTAGAATGTCAATTCATCATTTATGGGCAATTCCTAAGGTATTCCATTCTCCCCTCCATGAAAGAAACAGAGAAAGAGAGTAATAGGCAAATCATTTTCCCAACAGATCCAATGACATAGAGAATCTATTCTTCCTAACGATTTAGAAGCCTACCGTGCCTTACCATAATATAACCAAGGCCACCCATTGCAGTTAGATGAGAAAATGGGAAAGCAAGATGTTTTCTTTTTAAATAATTTTTTTAAAGTTTTTTATTTATTTTTGAGACAGAGAGAGACAGAGCATGAGCAGGGGAGGGGCAGAGAGAGAGGGACACACAGAATCCGAAGCAGGCTCCAGGCTCCAAGCCGTCAGCACAGAGCCTGACGCGGGGCTTGAACTCACAGACTGTGAGATCATGACCTGAGCTGAAGTCGGATGCTTAACCGACTGAGCCACCCAGGAGCCCCGAAAGCAAGATGTTTTGATTTGTAAATGCCAGTTTATACTTGCAAAACTCTATTTCCAAATAGAAATTGGGATGCCTAGAACCTGTGATCCAAGAGAGGGGGAAAGGCTATTAAATAACGTATCAGGAAAGTGAACCCCTTTAATAGCATGATCCCAATTTCTATCTTCATCCATAATTTTTAGTTTCATCCCTGCACCTCTCCCTTTCCTAGGGATCCATTAAGCTTCAGTATGGCTAATGCCCTAGATTCAGAGTTTACCTGGCATTTCTCTGAAAGCCTTGGTAAACACTCATCTATAATGGTGATGTAGGTCCTGCAGAAGAGACAAAGGGCCTCCTGTTAGATGCTGCTAAGTGCTCATCATTATTATTAAGAGAGACATGGTTCAGCTCTAAGAGTCCTACAGAAAGGAACCTAAGCACATCAGGCAGCATTTGTAAAGCGTTTACACTGATTAGGCTGATTCTCAAGGGAACATTAAAGGCAGAACTTGAATTATCTGTTTCTGAGGAAGTCTGTGGACTCAAGTCCCCAGTTGCTCTCTTCTGACCTTCACGATATGCTTTTCTATTGATATTATGAATCTCCATGTGGTAAGTTCACTTGAAGCACAATAAAGTCTTGATCAACTAAATTAAAAATTGACGTTGCTTCCCTCTCCTGCATTCTGCAAATTGCCTCTTGCCCATTAACCCAGTAATGGTTTCCCTTTCAGTTTCCATGCCTTTGCAGGTTTTGGTATCTCTCTGAGCCCTCTCTGCATTCTGCTTGTATGTTCTGCATCTGGACTGTCACCTTCACAGTGGTTTTTGCTTATTTGTTTGGTAGAAAGAAAATTCTCCAATTGTCTCAGCGGAGAAGGTATCCCATATCAGATAGGTGTATGGATGGCATTCCTTCGCGTGTAAAGCCCTTAGGTACCACTGTGCCACAACATCTTAGAATACCCATGACAATCATTTGAAATCACATGAGCATTTTTAATCTTCCCATTGAGGAATTACATGGTAGTGAGTCCTCTGGACTCCCATGTTGGTCATAGATGCTATAACTGATCCTTCCTTTGTTTTTTTTTTCTTTTGTTGTTGTTGTTTTCAAGTTTATTTTGAGAGAGACAGAGGCCACGTGAGTGGGAGAGGGGCAGAGACAGAAAAAAAGAGAGAATCTCAAGCAGGCTCATGCTGCCAGCTGTATAGAGCCTGATGCGGGACTCGAACTCACGAAACCGTGAGATCATGACCTGAGCTGAACCAAGAGTTGGGTGCTTAACTGACTGAGCCACACATGTGCCCCACTTGTTCTCCCTTCGAAATCTCGTGTACCAATGATGTTTCCAGTTACTACAATATGATATCTGTTAAACCTCTTTTCTAAATTTTTTTTTCAACGTTTTTTTATTTATTTTTGGGACAGAGAGAGACAGAGCGTGAACGGGGGAGGGGCAGAGAGAGAGGGAGACACAGAATCGGTAACAGGCTCCAGGCTCTGAGCCATCAGCCCAGAGCGCGACGCCGGGCTCGAACCCACGGACCGCGAGATCATGATCTGGCTGAAGTCGGACGCTTAACCGACTGCGCCACCCAGGCGCCCCTGTTAAACCTCTTTTCTAAGTCAAATGTTGTTTATTTATAAAATTTTTTTTTCAACGTTTATTTATTTTTTGGGGGACAGAGAGAGTCAGAGCATGAACGGGGGAGGGGCAGAGAGAGAGGGAGACACAGAATCGGAAACAGGCTCCAGGCTCCGAGCCATCAGCCCAGAGCCTGACGCGGGGCTCGAACTCCCAGACCGCGAGATCGTGACCTGGCTGAAGTCGGACGCTTAACCGACTGCGCCACCCAGGCGCCCCTCAAATGTTGTTTAAAGGTCATTATGCAGCCATTCCAGCCTGAAGGAATCTCATTCTTCCTTCGTCTTTATATTCTCTAACAATGGATAGACTGGTGCAAACTTGAACCTGAATCTAGAATGCAGAGAACCCCAAATATTACTGTCCTTTCCCCCCTAAAGGTGACCTTGAGACTGGGACCGGCACAGTTCCTGAAGATTAGCTCATGACCATGTGTTTGTTTGATTCTAGGTTTTCTGACCAAGCCTGAACTGGTAACTGGCCCTGTTTTACCTATTGATTCTGTCAGATAGAAATTTTATTTCTACCGGGTCTCAATTACTACTGAGCAATTTACAAAATAAATATGATACATGGCACCATGAGGTTTACATTCTGGTGAAAGAAAAAGATGAGAAAGAAAAAGAATAAATCTATAATATACCACTGGAGAGTGGTATGTGCTATGAGAAAAATAAACAGGGTGACCTGGTGGAAGGTACAGTCCCCTACTGTAGATATAGTCAGAGACGATCATGGGCTGTTTCAAGAAGTAAGTATAAGGAAAAACACTGTACAGATAGGCATTTCATTGTTATTTTATTGACGTCATCTGATTTTAGGGCACGTACCAAACACAGTTATTAGGAAACAGATGGTACACTTAAGTGATGGTACTGAAGAGAGTTTAATGAGGGATTACAAAGCTGTGGGTAGGATTAAAAGAAATTGAAAAGGGCTAGTGATGGTCCCTCTACCACGTTTAGGCATGGAGGCCCAAGGAGAGGGAGGAGTTTCTGGAAGTTGGAATGTGTTGTTAAAGTTGTAAGAGAGATGCTCAGCAGAGGCTGTGGTTTAAAAACAATAAAACAAACAAACAAAACCCAGCTGGATCATGTCTCATCAGAAATACACACCCCCAAATCATTCTCTTCCTGTTTTCTAACCTCTCCCATTGCCCCATAATTAGTGGAACCCAATCAGAAGCCAAGGGGCGGGGGATCCTGAATGCTGTATGCACAGGGACCAGCCTCCCAAGGTGCAAAGCCCAATGGAGAAGGGTGGAAATGTGTACAGAGGTCCAAAGGAAAATAGCCATTATGAGATATAAAGAGCTGGGTTGATGTTGCTGCTGATGATGATCTGCCATTGTTGAAACATCAATTAAGGGAAATAGTCACATAAAGGATGCAGGAAATCAATACACAACTAATGTCCCACCATAAAACTGTCCTAGGCAGGCAGGAGTTTCATGACGTAGGACCACCAAGTCTGTCTGCCTTACAAAAAGATACAATAGTCTTTGTAACTCAACAACCAGCAAATGAAGTGTCATCCTATAGCAAATCCTGTTATAATGAGATCGTACTCTGCAATATTTTTAAAAAATCAAGGCGTCTTGACACTTATAACAAGAGGACACCAACTTATTTCAGTGACTGTGACATTCAAGATGACCAGCTTTTGGTAGTTGAAGCTCTGGTTTGTCCTGAATAAAACCAAAATTGCCTTTTGGCTGGTCTTGCATAAATTTGGATTTCAGGTAATAAGTGACAAGATGAATTTTCCTTTCTAATCAAGTCACTTGTCATCCTTCCATCCACCTTCCATTACTTGTGCTGTCTTTAGTGTTCAAGATCTATCTCTATTTATATACCAAATTATGGAAAACTATATAAGGGATAGAACGGAATTTTCTTTTCTGGGTGTTTTTTTGTATCCTCTCAATTTCAAAGTCATACATGTATGGCTTATTTCGCTTCAAACTAACTCCACATATTAGCAAACATTTATTGAATGTCTATTCTGTTTAGACAAAAACCGCATATGCTAAAATTACCTATGAATTCTCCTTACTCACCCAATGTGTACCATACTGTATTGTGACTTTTGTGTTTACAGCCCTATAGCAGTTTACCTATATTCCCTTTACTCAATATTACTCCATGACTAACAATAAGCACTTGATTTTTTTCCCTTGAGGATATTGATGTTATTATATCAAGACCTATTTGCCTGGCCACTCCAGCAGGCTTACTTACATCCACTGATTGTTTAAAATAACAAGTGTAGTGGTGACATTGCACACTAGCCTGCAAGTTGGGTTTGCCTGTGTTATGACTCCACTGTGCTGCACCAGGCACCAGGGAGACACCTGAGATGATCCTAGTGCACTTGCCAAATTCAAGGGCATCCTGGAATGTGGGAGGAAGCCTTATGGGGGAGAAGCATAATGAAAGCACAAGGGAGAAGTCAGTGAATGTCTTAAGTAGAGCAGAGGAAGGGTTAAATCTGAGGGCTCTTTGAAGGGCTAATGGGAGCCGAAGGCATTTGAGCAGGGACTGAAGAGAGAGGATTTCAAGGGGACTAGGATTTCAGAGGTATTCAGGGCAAGTGAAGATGTTGGAAGTTGCTACAGCAAGGGTAGAGAAGCAAGCCTGCTGCAGTGGCAAGAGTAAGGCCAAGAGGGTAAAGCAAATATGGATGTGAAGCCCCGCTCTGCCTCTATGTGACCTTGGGCATTTCACTCATGAGATGCCATGGCCTCATTCTTTGAACTGGGAAAATAGCACTGTCTCATAGGAGGGTTGTGAGGCTTAGATGAGCTGAGGTGTTCATTGAATACTAATACCCTTCCTCCGTACTTCACTTTTGTTCTGAAATCACCTCCAAAGAAGGCAAAAGAAGCATTTGAGTACTGATTCTCAAAATACATAGTAGCAGTTAATATGTACATTGAGTGTTTAATATATGCCAGGTGCTGAGTTAAACATTCTGTAGGCATCCTCTCTGAGTTGTGTTCTCTCATCCTGCCCATTTTGCAGATGAGGAAGTGGGCTTCAAGAGGGGAGATAAACGCCCCAAGACTAGCAGGTGGTAGAGCATGAATTTTCAGCCAGGTGGTATGACTCCAAGGCACATGTCCTTAAATGCTGAGCTAAAGTAGGCCCTGTTGAAGTTCACTCATTAATTCAGCACAAACTCGCTGAACATATAGTATGTGTCAGGCACTGCCACCAAAACAAAGAGACAAAGGCTTCATGAGGCTCTGGTCTGTAGAGGAAGAAGGCCAATAAACAAGTGAATTGTATAATAATTGGAAGATGGTAAGTGCCACAGAGCAAGAAAAAGCATGACCGTCGGTAGGGAGTATGGTGGGAGGTGACAGTGTTTAAACATGGTGGTCCTTCGAGGAGGGCACTTGTTGGGATGAGCACTGGGTGTTGTGTGGAAGCCAATTTGACGATAAGTTATATTGAAACAAAATAAACATGGCGGTCTTAGGAAGAGCTACAGAGCAAAGGTGACATTGAGCAAAGACTTGAAGGAAGTGAAGCAGGGCCCTTAAGGGTTATCTGGGGGTCAACAAATGAAAGTACCTTGGGATCGGAGCAAGCTGTGTTACAGAAACAGCAAGGAGGTCAGTGTAGCTGGGGTGGACCGAGTGAGGAAGGGAGCAGATGGCCACAGCTTGTAAGGCCATGCGGGCCTGTAAAGACTTTGGCTTTCCTAAGAATGAGCTGGGAGCCATGGGTGCATTTGAGGCAGATAAATGGCTGCGTATATTATAACAGTATCCATGTGCCCATGTTTTTGAGGCAGGTGGATGAGCATACAGGCTGCGACAGCCACCCAGGCAAAATGAAGATGGTGTCAATGGCAGAGCAGTAGCAGGAGTGACAGGTGGTCACATCCAGACACACCGTGAAGGTGGAGCTGACAGGGTTTGCTAAGGCATTAAAATTAGGGTATGAGAGAAAAGTGGAGGCTACGAGGAAGCCCGGGCTTCGTTAGCTTCCGTAAGCAGATGGTTCGATGGCTCCCCGCTCACCACATTTTCTCTCCCACTAACCAGCGCACTACACAAGGAAAAGGAAACCACTCTTCTAGGTCTTTCACATTTGGGGTAATAACCCGGTGACTGTGAAAATAAGGCTCAGAGGAACACAGGTGTGCCTGTGCAGAGTGTCCATAGTGCCCATGAAGTTGGGGGTCTTTGCTGCTATTGGCTCAAATACAGCAATAGACTCCTTTTCCAGGCTCCCTAACACACACAAAACTGTTTAGTCTGGGAGGGAATGGGAGTCCCTGGCAGAACGTGGAATATCTATCTCGGGAGTTCTGCTACCTGTTTTGCTCTAATGACTGATTTTTTTTTAAGCTGCAGAAAATATAAAGGCATACCAATTCAGCACCAGTTTCCCTCTGCATCTGGGAAAAAGCTATTTCCTTGCACCTAATTTCTCCTTTTCCCTCTCTACCCAAATACATGTATTTTGTCCTTGAGGAGACGCCTGGGGTTTTGAATACATGGACGTGTGACCACACACCTACGTGTGATCCTTAGCAACCACCACAAATCAAACAGGAGTGATGCCGTGTTTGGACCAGTTCTGATTTCATAGGGATCATCAAGTAAGAGCATCTATCTATCTATCTATCTATCATCAAGACAGAGAGAGAGAGAGAGAGAGAGTCTGGTTCTCCAGTCTGGTTCTCCCATTTACCTGCTGTGTGACCTAGGCCACATTAAAGAGGAACTAGGAAAGCTCCTTCCCTTAACTCTGTCATGGGGACATTGACAACACCAACCTCTTAGGGTTTTTATGAAGCGTGAAGTAAAGCATAGAAGTCCCTAACTTAGGGCCTGCCACATAGAAAGTCCTCAATAAACATTGTCTGCTGTTTTATTATGAGTCTGATTATATGTGTAATAAGCTTAATTAAGTGCTTGCAATAAAGTAGATGCCCAATAAATGTTAACCCATGTCCCTTCTCTCTCAGTAAAATCGGGTTCCAAGTCTTCCCAAACTGGAGCAGATTATAATGATACATGGAGGGAGGTGCCCAGTGGTACCAGACAGCTCAAGAAGTTTCAGGGCTGAGTGGCAGTGAGGATGATGAGCAGTGGTCGTGTTCCGGGACGTAAGATGAGCACCGCCTGGTGACTGATCAGAACTGAAAAGTGAGTGCACATACCTTCTCCTCTTTCCGCCCAAGAGCCAAGCGCTTCTGCACATTGCAGCAGCTGTTGCCGTAATAATGCTACCTAGTAAACAGCAATGAAACCTCAATGGCATGTAATAAAAGTTAATTTTTGCTTGTTGACTGTACTCAGCCGTCAGGTAGCCCTGCTGGACTGGGCCAGGCCGGGAGAACCTCAGCTAGACTTGCTCATGCATATGCAGGCAGGGCCTTCTGGGGCCTGGCCAGTCAGGGCTGGCTGGGTGTTGACGGGAACAATGACATGCTAGGGCCCCCATCTCCTCATCCCGCAGACTGGACTTGTTTGCCAGGTGCAGTAGAGTTCCCAAGAGAGAAAACAGAAGCACACGGGCCCCTCGAGGCCTCGGCACGGAGCTGGCATACTGTCTCTTCTATCACTTTCTATTTGCCAGAATTCGTTGTTGACAAGCACTGGCCACGCAATGGGCATGAAGACAAGGGAGAGGAGGTATGAAGAACTAAGGACAACTCTGCATTCAATTTGCCACATGCATTAACTTATGTAAGTCAGTGCCTGCATGGAGGAGAAAGGGTGTCCACACTCCAGTCCCCTATTACGCATATCTGGGTCATCTGTTGCAAATTTCCGGAAGATTGACTGTTGACCGTAAGAGTTACTTACGTCCTTTCTAAGGATTGAAAAATTAAGTTTCCAGCTACTTGAATGCAGCGTCCCTGTCTCACCTCCACCATCATCTCCGAGAACCCCACCCTGCAGAGGTAAACTTAAAAAGTTGTATGTAGGTGACATTGTTGTAAATTGATCCTGTTTCCTCAGAGACCTGTTTTTTGTGTTCTCGTCACTGCTGATTGATCATGGCAAGATCTGTGAGTCTCGGCTATCTTGTAACTCTCAGCTCCCAGATCTCGCCGGTCCAAGCCTTTCTGACAAGCTGATTTATAATGATTTGTAAATAAACACTTCCATTTATTGGAGGTGTTTATTTCTAAAGCAACTCAGTGTCACGTCCTTGCTGAAGTCATTTGTCTGCCTTGGAAAGGAAGATTTAAAAAAAAAAATGGAGACATCCTTGGGTATACTCGTAGGTAGAATGAGGATTGAGAGTCTGAGCAGTGTTTCCACTGAGATTTCACCTAGAATCACAAGTGTCATTCTTAAACCTACAGACTACACTCAGTGATTAAGTGACTGACTGAAGAGTCCCTTAAGTGAGTGTGAAGAAACTACCCTCCAAGTAGACCAGCAAGCTTACTCCTTATAAACTATAATTTTAGGGCTTATGGAAAATACATCCATCCATCTGCTCAGTGATCGCACAAATTTACAGCACACAAAGGCTCTGATTACATAAGGCTTAAATTGCAAATATCTTTGTTGGGTCTACCACAGGAACTTGCATTCATAGTAATGATACACTATGATGAGATAGGAAAATGATAGATAGACTGATACTTATTTACTTATTTGTTTATTCATCAGCTATACTCTGAGTATGTACTGTGCGATCAGGTTTTTTTTTCCCCTCTTTGTTTTTTCTTTTGTAAATTCTTCCTTTCTTGCTTGTTGCCTTTCTTTCTTTCTTCTTTCCTTTTCATTTTTTTTTCTTTTCATTCCAAAGTGTCATTATGATGTTAAGTCCAAAGCTCAATACAGAACTCTCCTCAGAAAAGACAAAGCAAAGGTGGCCTCCTGTGAGCGCCTTAGGTCTAAGGTTCTAAAGGGCTTTTATTCTGATGCTTTGACATCATGGGACTTTGCTCACTCAGAAGAGATTGTCCCTCCCAAAGTTAGCTAATTCCTTCAGAAAGCAAACAACTTCTTCAAGAGTGTACCTTTCATATGCAAACCAACCAATGCAGAGTCCATATTCCACACTCACCTCCTTTATCTAGCTTATACTCTAGCCCAATATCCACTAGCCCTAATCACCCCAGAGCTAGAAGCTGGAGGACTAAGTCAGCCTCTTTGCTGCAGAATCCACTGAAATTACTCTAATTGGCCAACCCTAAAGCTGTTTACGTGCCTCACAAGTTCCTTCCTGCAGAAACCACGATGGGGGCTCTTGCCATGTTTCCCCCTGGCTCCCTCTACCTCCTGACTAATGCTGCTGTTTCCCCATGTAGCCCTTCATGGAGTGATGGGCTTCCTACTTCTAGGTAACTGTGAGTACCACAAATTCTTCCTTCATGACCATCATTTCCATGGTTGCATATATTACTATATTTGATTAAAACAAATCCCAGATGTCTTTTTGAAACACCTAAACACTTGGAATCAAATGATTGGTGAGAAATGTTCTCTTGTCCATTTCCCAGACCTCTTTCCCAGGCCCACCAGTGAATGAGGTCTGACCACTACTATACAAAAAAAGAGTGAATCCAAAGGATACCTACCAGGGACAAGAAAAGTAGCCAAGCATTTTCCCCAAGAATACATGCAGATGGCCAACAGATGCATGAAAAGATGTTCCATGTCATTAATCATTAGGGAATGCAAATCAAAACCACGATGAGAGATCACCTCACACCTGTTAGAATGGCTAAACTTGAAAAGATAAGAGACAACAAATGTTGGTGAGGATGTGGAGAAAAAGGAACCCTGATGCACTGTTGGTGGGAAGGTAAACTGCGGCAGCCATGGAAAACTGTATGGAGGTTGCTCAAAAAATTTAAAATAGAAATATCACATGATCCAGTAGTTTCACTATTGGATATTTACCAAGAGAAAAAGAAAACAGTAACTCAAAAAGGTATATGCACCTCTATGTTTATTGCAGCATTATTTACAACAGCCAATGTGTGGAAACAGCCCAAGTGTCCATCATTAAACAAATGGCTAAGGGAGATGTGGGGTAAATATACACTGGAATATTATGCAGCCATAATAAAGGATAAGATTGTGCCATTTGAGACAGCATGGATGGACCTAGAGAATATTAGACTTAGTGAAATAAGTCAGACTGAGAAAAACAAATACCTTATGATTTCATTCATAAATAAAATAAAAAAAATGAATAAACAAACAAAAAGCAGAATCAGAACTGCGAATACCAAGATCCAACTGATGGTTCCCGGTGGGGGGGGAGGGGCAGGCGGTAGCAGGCTGGACAAAATGGGTGAAAGGAAGAGGGAGATACAGGCCTCCAGTTAGACAATGAGTGAGACACAGGAATAAAAGGCACAGCATAAGGAATACAGTCAATGATACTGTAATAACGAGGGAACAGGGCAGATGGCAGCTATACTTGTGGTGAACAGAGCATATAATGCCTAAACTTGTCAAATCACTAAGTTGTACACCTGTTAAAAAGAGAGAGAGAGAGAGAGAGAGAGAGAGAGAGAGAGAGAGAGAGAGACATCCTTAGTGCCTAGCCCCTGAGCTGCCGAAGCTTCCTGACACAGGAGAGAAAGAGAGAGCCCATGCCACCATGTCAGACGTGAAGCAGACATGAGCTGAGTGTCAGTTCACATTCTCTCTCCAGTAAAATGCTCAGAGACAGAAAGTTGAACAAGACAGGTCCCTGTCCTGGAAAGGGTCACCTGCTGGTGTGGGGGGAGATAACTGCTGTAAACATGTAAACAGCTGTTAGTGAAGCTTTGGGGACAGGTGGAATTTGCACGAGGTCTTGAAGGATATGTAGAAGTTTACTAGAAGGTGGTCAGGTTGGGGATCTTAAGTAGAGGAATGTTATTTTCTTTGCAAAAATAAAAAGGGTGAGAAAGGGTATGTAGAGTTTGTCTTCAGAATCTCGACAGTGTTTCTGTGGTTTTGCATTTCTCCTTAGTTGGTATTTTCTCCATTAGCCACTTTACCTAGTCAGCAAATCCCAGGAGCAGAATCATGGAGTTGCAGCTTGTCACTCTCAGGAGAGAAATCATCCCAGGGGATTGTGAGTTTGTAGGCACAGACCCGGGGCCTCCCTCCTCTTTAGAGCCCAGTCTTTGTCTCCAGAGGCTGGGGGTGGGGGTAGGCAAGGTAGGGGGAGAAGGCAGGGTGGTTTGCATGTGTCTGGCCCTTTAGGAGCCCCTTGAAATAATACCAAGGAGAGAGGAATGAGCTGGTGAGTTGAATTTTTAGCAGCAGATTTACACTCTATCAATACTGCACTTTATTCCTCAGCAAACTATTATGTACCCAACTCAAAGCATTGGGAAATGAGGGTGAAGCCAGGGGGTGGCACTCCCAAGGGGCCATCCATTAAGCACAGGGATCATATTTTTCCAGTGACCCAGACCTTTGACATTCACTGAGGCCCACCAGTTCCCAGACTCCAAAGGTTTGCAAAATGTAGCCTTCTAAAAAAACGTAAGGCACTCCATTACTTTCAAATTGCTCTGCTTTGTCCAGACCCAAACTGTATTCATTTCCAAAGGAAATGACTCTTGAGAATCTGAAGAGCCTCAATTATTGTAAATCACTCTGCAAGACAAGCACAAAATTAATCAGGGCTCCTGTGTTTGGCGTCAGTCAGGCATGCAGCAGAGAATGCCATAAATAAAAACACCAAGTTCGACTGTTGCCCAAAACCTCAGGGAAGTCTGTTTTCAATAGGGTAAAATAAAGCCATACCGCATACTCACCACACTCTACTGTGTGAGGGGACAAACCAGAAAATGTCTCAAATATGTAAATAAATAAAGCCCCGATTAGCAAGAAGTAGCTCCTTTACTACTAACCCACCAGCAGAGATACTGATTTTCTTAAAATGTTAAAATAATTTATCTTTATTTCCCACTATTGGCTCAGCAGTGTTTCCAGCTAGACAATATTCAGGGTTTAAGGCCTTTTCATAGCCATGACTGCCATAGGGGTCCTTTGATCCTTTTGCAATTTGCTAGCCATTGTTTCCTCGTTTGATGTTGGGGAATCTGAGGTTGCTCTAAGTGAGGAAATCTCAGAGATCTCCTTTGCAGAGGAGAAACACACACACACACACACACACACACACACACACACACACACACACGATAAATCATCATCCTGAGCCTTTACCAAGTATCCAAGTATCCATACCCGGATAAAAGCGTTACATGGCAGCTCTTGAATTGTCACACTGAGAGAAGGACTTTTTGTTGCCCCCATTTTATACATGAGAAACCTAGAGAGGCTAAATGAGCTGTTCAAGATGACGTGGTCGTAAGGGGGGGAGCAGGGACTCTGGCCAGGTTCCACTGGCCTGCAGACCTCTCTCCTACGGCCTAACTCCAGCAAGTGGAAGGACTGGGTTACAATGAGTGGTGAGGCAGGATGAGGACCTAGCCTTCCCAACACCCTTTAGTTTCCCTTTTTCATAAGGTTGCCTAATAGGGTCTCAGGACAAGAACGTAAGTCCTTTACTCTGAGTTCACCCCAGATTATGAGCTTCTTGGAGAAGACACTACATTCCTTCCAGTTGTATGCCCAATGCCTACTATAGTCAGGCCTTAGGTTATTGATCAATTAGTTTTTGTTGAATGAGAGAATAAGGGAATTCAACCAAAAGTTATGTTCCCTTCGGCAGTTTTCAAATTTCAGGGGAACAACACATTGCTGCCAATTTCTAGAGATAAAAGTTGCAGATACACTTTGGTTTCCAGAAACATCTATGTATTCACTTAAAAAGCAGAGTCATTCCAAACTGTCATCACTGGTCCACCCACCCTAACATGTACATTAGACATCAAGTGGGCAAAGGAGCTCAGGGTAATTATAGGGCTGTCCTGACAAGATGCTTGAATGTAGATGAGATTCACCTCCATTAGTGACACCTTCCTGGCCCTTGTCTCAGACACAATTCACTTGAGAGAAAGAGGGGAGAGCTATAGCCAAAAATACTAAAATGGCAAAATGTATTCGAAGATGTTTCTTATCTCCCAAGGCAAACTACATGTAAAAAATACTTAGATGTTGGGGTGCATGGGTGGCTCAGTCAGTTGAGCTCCTGACTTGATTTTGGCTCAGGTCACGGTTGTGGGATTGAGCCCCATATCAGGCTCTGTGCTAAGCGTGGAGCCTGCTTAAGATTCTTTCTCCCTCTGCCCCTTCCTCACTTATGCTCTCTCTCTCTCAAAACAAAAAACAAAAACAAACAAACAAAAAAAACAAATAAAAACTTAGATGCAAAATTGATTGTTCAACAGATAGCTTTCAAAAAATTCTCTGTAATTTCACATCCAGTCCATTTTGTTTCTTTTTGAAATCCTAGTCACCCAATCCTCAAACATATGTTTTATCAGACTAGTTAGGTATCATTTCCCTTACTTGGATTTGTAGATATACTTATATAGTAGGGCTATTTTTTGGAAAAAGGTGATCGGGGTGGGGGAGTTAAGAACAGGACAACTGAAATCAGACTGTTGAGGTTGAAATCTCTGCCTTGCCTCCTACCAACTGAGGGACCTAGGCAAATTATTTCATCTTTTGTGCCTCATTTTCCTTAATTGTAGATGAGGCAATAATAAGAGTACCAAAGCACCCAGTCCCGTAGGGATGCTTTAAGGATTAAATGAAATGGAGAGCTTATAGCTCATGGTGAATACATGAGAAAGGTTAAATATCATTACTGATTTTCTGTTATTATCAATTCACCTTATTTCTTTAGATCTCATTTGGAATAGTGTGAGTTGAGAGCGGTCTACCACTCAAAAGTTCGCTTTGATAATAAAGCTGTCACCTTATTTGCCAGTTGATGTCTTAAAGTTGCAAGTTCCATTTCCACAGCCCAGGTAAGATGCTATCACCCCATGCTCCACGTACACGCACCTGAGTTGTTTGGGATTAAACTGAAGACAGCAAGCAAAAATTACCTTCCCTACATATAGAAATGACAAAAGTGACCAATTATGATAGCCTACTGGAACGTTATATAATTTCTAATCTTCACCACCTTAAAAAGCAGACATTAGTATACTATTTTGTAAATGTAAACCTTGAAGTTCCAAGAGGTTCAGTAATCTATACAGCTACAAAGTGACTGGGGTGGGTTTTGAATCCTGTGATTTCTGACCAAAGCCTACATTATATTGTGTATACATTTTTTTCCTTAGACAGAGGTTCTTAGCCCTGACAACACATTAGAATCAACTGGGAAGCCTTTAAAACTAACACCCAGGACCCATTCAGAACATCTCGATCACAGCCTCAGGGGGTGGAGGGAAAACTCAAGCACCTGCAATTTACAAAGATTTCCAGGTGGTTCTATGTGCAGTTGGGACTGAGGAGCATTTATCTAAACTCTGCTAATTTCAGAAATGTGTAAAATAAAGATTAACTTAAAGGAGCAGCTTTTGAATTACTTATTTCATTAATTAGCTTAAATGAAAGACTTATTTTGCATCATTTACTCAATGAATTCATTTCCCTTCAGACCCTTTAGGATTCCCTAAAGAATCCTACATCGCTTTCTTTGTTTCTAGATGAGCTATACAATCGTTTCTGGTGATTTTTCATTCAAAAAGTATTTTTGAAAGCCGCCTTTGTGTTTTACTGTCAGTTATGAGAGACAAAGAAAAATGAGCCAAGGACTTTGTGATCATTATTGCCACAAATACCTAGGGAACATTCTGTTGATACTGAACATTGTAAAAGCCTTTGGATATATAGTAGCAAACGATGAACATGTAATTCCTGTCCTCCTGTAACTTACAGTCTAGAACAGAGACAGGAGCTCGACATGTAAATCAGTAAATAAACGTATAATTACAACTTATGGTTAATGTTACAAAGAAAACAAACTGACAAGGTCGCTTTTAGATTGAGTAGTCAAGGATAGTTTCTAGGAAACAGCTTCAGATCATGAGGCTCTTAGACAGTTGTCTGGTGTATTCGTAATAGCTAATGAGTACACCCAGGATACACTTTTGATGTCTGACTTCTTTCTCTAGTATAATGATTTTAAGATGCATCCATATTGCCAAGCATATTAATAGTTCATTTCTTATTATCACTAAGTAGAACTTGAGTGTATGAATATACCCTTGGTGTTTTTTATGCACATGAGATTTTAGGTATCACTGAGTTAGACTGTTAGTTCCTTAAGGACAGGGCAATGACTAATACATTTATTGTCCTTTCCAAAACTTGACTGATGATATTGGAGTTAGCAGGTATTCAATACACATTAGCTGATTGGATGAATTTTTATGCTCACAGATAATACCCATTGTTCTCTTTCCAACGTCCTTACCCACGATATACATAGACTGTTTTTTTTTCAACTTAAGTAGATATGAATTTCAGCTAGTAAAAGACAGGAGCAATTGAATATTTCTGCAGAAAGCAAATGATTCATTTGGGGTGAAGGCAAGGAATCCCATCAACAGATTATACCTGTTAATCAAGACTTTTTAAAATCAAGTGTGTCTAACACAAGAAGCTGTTGCCCCATTTCTGTTTTTATTTTCTTAATTTTTTTGATGTTTATTTTTGAGAGAGAAAAAGCATGAGCGGGGGAGGGGCAGAGAGAGAGAGAGACAGACAGACAGACGGACAGAATATGAAGCAGGCTCCAGGCTCTGAGCTGCCAGCACAGAGCCTGATGCAGGGCTTGAATCCACAAATCATGAGATCATGACCTGAGCTGAAGTTGGATGCTTAACCAACTGAGCTACCCAGACACTCCTATTGCCCCATTTCTAAACGTGCCCATGGTTGGTTCTTAACACTTTAACAGTAATGTTAATTACACAAAATTCAGATGCATAGAGAGTTGAGGCCACTACTATAAGACCTTAGGAAAACCTGGCTTACCTTTATTTATGTCTGCCTCCATTGTAGCCCAAGTCACAGCATCAAGAATCTAGTAGGTGCTTAATAAATGCTTCTGCAATTGAACTGAATGTAGACTAATTGCTTCAATAGCAAATATGAACATTTAAAATGTGCTTATCCATAATGATTAGCTTGGGAAATGCTAAAAGAACCCTTTACCCAGCATGCAATTTTTTTTTCCAGCCTACATTTTAATGCAGGGCACATTTCTCAGCTGAGATTGATGTTCTCCTTAATATCTCCCATGAAAGCAGACTAACATTTAAAACAGTTAGTATGCCAGAAGTGGTCTCAGAAATGTCAGTGTGGTGTGTGATTACAAGCTGGTCTAAAGGAAGAAAACAAGCTCCCTTTAATAAACTGAGCTTTACTCAGGCTGCAGAAACCTATTAAGATGAAGGGAAACTGACTTGACCAAACTGAAAGGCGCAGGCATATTATTACCCATTAAAAGTCATTCATTAATTATGGGAAAAAGCCATCAAGAGGAATTCCATTTTGATAAAAGGGAGTTAAAAGATGTTACACGTTGAGGCTCTGGAGTCAGAATGAAGTCTGCCATGTCCTAGCTGAGACCTGGGGCAATGCACCTAACCTCTCTGACCTTTGATTTCCTGGCTTCTAAAAAAGATGCTAATATTCACCACCTCACTGGACTGTGCTCTGATTGGATTGTAGAATGCATTGTATGATGCCTTGCTAGGCTACTTGTGGACAGAGGTCCAGCTTGTCAGCATCATTGGAGAGCCTGTTAGAAATGCAGAATCTTGGGAATGCAAGCTGGTGCAGCCACTCTGGAAAACAGTCTGGAGGTTCCTCAAAAAACTAAAAATAGAACTACCCTATGACCCAGCAATTGCACTACTAGGCATTTATCCAGAGGATACAGGTATGTTGTTTCGAAGGGACACATGCACCCCAGTGTTTATAGCAGCACTTTCAACAATAGCCAAAGTATGGAAAGAGCCCAAATGTCCAATGATGGATGAATTGATAAAGAAGATGTGGTATAGGGGCGCCTGGGTGGCTCAGTCAGTTAAGCATCCGACTTCGGCTCAGGTCATAATCTCGCAGTCCATGAGTTCGAGCCCCGCGTCGGGCTCTGTGCTGACAGCTCAGAGCCTGGAGCCTGTTTCAGATTCTGTGTCTCCCTCTCTCTCTGACCCTCCCCCATTCATGCTGTCTCTCCTTGTCTCAAAAATAAAATAAACGTTAAAAAAATTTAAAAAAAAAAGATGTGGTATATGTATACAATGGAGTATTACTCGGCAATCAAAAAGAATGAAATCTTGCCATTTGCAACTATGTGGATGGAACTGAAGGGTATTATGCTAAGTGAAATCAGTCAGAGAAAGACAAAAATCATATGACTTCACTAATATGAGGACTTTAAGAGACAAAACAGATGAACATGAGGGAAGGGAAACAAAAATAATATAAAAACAGGGAGGGGGACAAAACAGAAGAGACTCGTAAATATGGAGAACAAACTGAGGGTTACGGGAGGGATTGTGGGAGGGGGGAATGGGCTAAATGGGTAAAGGGCACTAAGGGATCTACTCCTGAAATCTTTGTTGTACTATATGCTAACTAATTTGGATGTAAATTTAAAAAATAAAAAAAATTAAATTAAAAAAAGTGTATTGTAACCCCCCCAAAAAATAAGAAAATAAAGTCTTTGAAATGCAGAATCTTAAGCCCCACCCCCAACCTACTGAATCAGAAACTACCTTTTAGCAAGATCCTCATGTGACCTGCACCCCATCACTGTTTGAAACGTGGATCTTAAGCATATTACACATGCTAGGCATACAGTAAATGCTCGATAAATATCCACTGCTATTATTCTGTGGAAAATTTTAGACATATGAATAATATTGAGTTCCATCCTCTCCCACACGATGGGTGCACGTCTTTACCATACTGTGCATGTCTTTCGTCTTCTGAAAATTCCTTCATCATTGCAACGATCAACAGTGTTTTCCTATACAGTATTCAGTGTGAACTCTGATTTCCTTAGGTTTGATGATCAGTTATAAGACTAGAATTGAAGAGCAGACATTTATCACTGGGCCAGAACTCATTGTGGACTGTAAACTCACAGCTTCATCCAAGCTGGCAGGCTGACATTAAAACGAAATTATTAATCGACTTTTTTTTCCCTCCCCACAGCCATAAACAAATATATTGGTTTTAAATGGATTCTTCACACTCTGGCAGCTTGATCACCACTTTCCATACCCACAATTGATAGAAAAAGATGAAAGATAAGGGAACAAAGGGTGAAAATGTAACAGGTGATCATTTCTAGTTTCCTTGAGCATATTTTAACAGAGCTTGGAGACAGTATGCATTGGGCTGGGGATAACAGCGCTTTCTTTGTGGATTTTTTTCTGCTTTGCATCAGAACCTGTGTGTGCTGTCTGAAAACCTCTAAGGGAAGTAAACAGTTCAGCCTGTGGCTTTGAGAATTCTCCATCTCCCCTGAGTAGGAGCTGGGAGTGTAGCAAAGGCAATATATTCCTTAGGACTTTCAAATGGAAAGTACCAATTTCCAATGCTCGGAAATTCTTCAGAGCAGCATGCTGGCCCCAAAGCAAATGGACTGAAGGTGGTGTCAGGCTGTAAAAAGTTAATTTACTAGAGTCTCTTCTAAGAACAGCCGAGTCATTTCGAATTCTAATGCAACATACCTGCCCTTCTTCCACAATCGTAGCTGAACTGACACGGAAGCAATGGGAAACATTTACAATAGGAGCTTTAAAAAAAGGCAGTTTGTCCTGTTTGTATGCTGACCTGAGTTGTTATCCCTCTCTGCCTTCATTGAAAATGCCTTCTGGTCTCCTAAGAATTGCACCAGCCTGCTGCCTGGAGATCAGGACTCCCTGCACATTCCTGAACATTGTTTGCACGCTGTCATATTGAGAAAGTACAATTTGTATTCGGCAACTGCTCCCTATACACACACACACACACACACACACACACACACACACACACATGCACACCCACACACTCCCTTCTTGGGTCCATTTGCCCCACCTTTAACAGGGCCCTCAAGTTGTCCCCAGCCCTTCTTATACCAGAGATGATGAATCTAATAAAATAATTAACATTGCCGTGTCTGTGTGTGATAACACCTCTATTTTTAAAAATGTATTAGAAATGTTGAAGGCATATACAACAGGCACAAAGAATAGGGGCTTTTCTATGAAACATATTCCAAAGGCTTCCTGTCTCATGGAGAACAAAACGCTGGCTTCCCAGCCTTTCGTGAGACACTTCCCCCACCTGCCAACCATTCTCCCCCTTCTCACTGCCCCCTCCCGCTCCTCTTGTTTCCCCGTGTTCACTCCCAGAGCATTAGCACTTAGAGCTTTCTCTGCCTTCGATACTCTTCTCCTAAATATCTGACTCCCTTCCCTGAGTTCTTCAGGTCTCTGCTCATCAGAGAAGCCTTTCCTCACAACCCCTGCATGAAGGAGCCATCTCTGGCCCACCCCAATCTCTACCTTTCATAATCCCATTAACCTGCTTTGTTTTCCTCCATAACACTGACCACATAAAGCATATATTTAGTTGTATATTAACTTATTACCCGGTTGCCATAACTAAAATGTTAGTTCCGTGAAGTCAAGGATTTTGTCTGTTTGGGTATTGTCGTTTTTTTGTTCTTTGTTTTTTTTTTTTTTTTTCCTGCAGAACCTAGAAAAAAAACCTGAGACAAGGCAGGGCTCAACAAATAACTAACGAATGATTGATTTCAGCTTTAGCAGCGCGCACGTTCCAGCTTAAGAAAGTTATAAATAATATGACATAAACATAATAAAAATTATGTACGTATGTATGTTGAGTTCACCCACGTATCCTTCCTGGTTTCAGCCCCCTTTCTCTCTCCTAGGAGTAATCACTATCTTGAATGCGGGGCTTATCATTTTCATGCATTTCTTTATCTTACATATGTATGTGTTTTTAGGCAATACATAGCATTGGGTAGCTGCATACTGTACTGTGGCATGGCATTCCATAGCACAGCATGGCATAGTGTAGTATTATAGTGTAGTAAAGTATGATATAATTTAGTACAGTGACGCTTAAACAACATGGGTTTGAACTGTTTGAACTGCTCAGGTCCACTTATACTTGGATTTTTTTTTCTGCAAAAAGCTTTATTGTTTCCATTTGGTCCACAGCTAGAGAGAGCGCTCCAGGGTGGTTAAAAAGCTGCCTAGTGGCTACAGGAAGACACTCAGGCAGCAGCCCCGACACCAGGGTCATGCCAGAGGGGACCCTCCAGGGCTGCCAAGCTCCTGAGGCTCTTACTCATGCTTGAAGGTGAGCCTTTCGAAGAGCTACTTGCCCAACCCAGCCTGCAGAGGTGAGTCAGGTGGTCGCCATCTCCTTGATGAGTTTCACTTCCTCATCCAGAAAGCACTTCTCCCGGAAGCTACAGAACCCGGGGCATGCAGCTCCCAAGGCGCCTGTTTCAGGTTCTCTAAGATCATGGCAACTTTCTTGGCCTCAAGGTTTTACCCCACTCATCTTGAAACAGCTTCTGCAAGTCCTCGAAGAGGGCACTGGTTTCTTCAAAAGATGCCGGGTGCCCTTAAGGTTCTCCTCAGCCAACTCTTGGAATGAGTGTCCCGTGCCCTCCAGAGCCACGTCCTCGAGGTGAAAAGAGAAGCCCAGAGAAAGGTAAGTGTAGGAGGCCTACAGGTTGACCAAGTGGTTGGCCACAGCTTCCACCTCTGGAATAATTCTGAGAAATCTGGAAGCTCCTGGTTGATGAGCAGTAAGGAGTTAAGCTCAGAAGATGGTGCTGGCTGGTGTCGAAGTCAGGGGATGGCTAAGAAAAAGGAAAAGAGGTTGGAGGGTGGTGGAAGGCACCCCTGAGGCACCTCAGGGAAGGGACATCCCTGAGTCTGTTCTGTGCATACACTTTGAAGCAAGAGACAGATCCAGAGATCACTGGGCACATTGCCTATAGGTGGAGTTTTTACGGTGCAGTACTGTAAATGTATTTTCTCTTCCCTATGATTTTCTTAATACATTTTCTTTTCCCTAGTTTACCTTATTGTAACAATACGGTATGTAATATATAGAACACACAAAATACGGAACCTCATGGACTGTTATTAGGTAGGCATTTATTTGATCAACAGTAGTAGGCTATTAGTAGTGAAGTTTTGGGGAAGTCAGAAATGTTAAGTGGATTCTCATTTGGGTAGTGGTCAGTGCCCCAATCCTTGTGTTGTTCAAGGGGCAACTGTATGATCATATAGACAAGAACAGTATTTCTCAAACTTTGCTTCATATCAGAATTACCAGAGCAGCTTTAAAAAATCCTGATGGCCAGATCCCACATGGGTTTCATCTGAAAATCCCTACAGGTGAGACCCTTGCATTGTTTGTTTAAAGCTCCCAGGAACTTTCACTTGCAGCCAGGCTGTAGGACCAGGGGCATTGCCCTCAATAAAGTGCTGTGGTCGGGAGTCAGGCTGCCGGGATTGGAACACGGCCTCCAAGTCTCTCCAGAGTTTCTACGGTTCCTGGACACCACAGTTAATCACTCGAGGGAGGAGGAGCATACCGCATCCCTTCTTAAAGACACTGACCAGAATCAAATGCCATTCCTTCAACTAACCTCTCTGACACCATTTTCCTGAGATATTTAACTCTGTTATTTTAATAGGGCCTTCCATCTAAGTCTTGGGAAATCTCCAAAAACACAATGAATTCCTTGCTTCAGAACACTCATTATGTGTCTGAATTTGTATAACTTTTTTTTTTAATTTTTTATTTCTGACAGAGACAGAGCACGAGTGGGGGAGGGGCAGAGAGAGAGGGAGACACAGAATCCGAAGCAGGCTCCCGGCTCGGAGCTGTCAGCACAGAGCCCAACGCGGGGCTCAAACTCACAAACCGTGAGATCATGGCCTGAGCTAAGGTCGGACGCTTTACCGACTGAGCCACCCAGGCGCCCCTGTATAACTTTATTGAAGTACAACATATATCAGGAAGAGTGCTCTCATCATAATTGTACAGCTAGATGACTGTTCACAAACTGAACACACCCACATGACAAGGACCCTGATCAAGAAACCCACCAGGGTCTACTCTCTAAAGGGTCACTACTCACCTGACATCTAACAGTGGATTAGTGTGGCCTATTTGGCCTTCACATGCATAAAATTATATATACTCTTTCATCCAGTTCTTTCATTTGACATATTACAAAACACATTACTTCTTAATCTCTTTTAGATTTAAAAAGAGAGTTATAAAAGGGAAAACCATGCAGAAAAGTAACCAAAAGACACTAATTATAAATAATATATTTGATTCACTACCTAGAAAAATCAGAGAATCAGTGAAAAGTGTTCTATAATTTATTTTTTAGAAGACAGTTACCCATTTTTCTTCAAAGAATAAAGAAACTTTTAGATTACCTATTTTACCAACTCATTCGTAGACCTGTCAGTGTGCTTTTGCATAATGTATATTACTTAGAAAACAATGTGAAGATAGATCATTTTTAAAGGCTTTGCTAGAAAGGCAAACGGGACCCACTCTTTGTGTCCTATTAACAGATTACAATGATCCATAATCCAAAATTCATTTTTATTTCATCTGGGGTCGTATGCTTTAAGAGATAAATGTGAACTCATGGTGATCAGTTTTTTTTTATTATATGAAATTTATTGTCAAATTAGTTTCCATAGAACACCCAGTGCTCATCCCAAAAGATGCCCTCTTCAATGCCCATCACCTCCCACCCCCCATCATGGTGATCATTTTAAGCTAGTAACAATCTCATTCTGAAAATACCTCTTGATTGATTTATTTAACGAAATTTTCAGTGCTACAAATAGAATGTTGAGCAAAAAGAAACTTGGTTCCTGCCCTGATGGATCTTTAAGTCTGGTGAATGTCAGGTGTTAATCAAAGAGCCCTGCAAGTCAACTGAAACGTGACATTCAGAGCTGAAGGAGGCAGGCACAGCCCTATGAAGATGTATCAAAAGGGGGAACTGACATGACTGTGAGAGTCACAGACCATTTCCCCGCAGATGTGATAGTGGGGCTGATGTTAAAAACACAGTAACAGGGGAGTCTGGGTGGCTCAGTCGGTTAAGTGGCTGACTTCAGCTCAGGTCATGATCTCATGGTTTGTGAGTATGAGCCTGGCATCTGGCTCTCTGTTGTCAGCACAGAACCCACTTCAGATCCTCTGTCTCCCTCTCCCTCTCTTTCTGCCCCTCCCCTGCTTGCTCACTCTCTCTCTCTCTCTCTCTCTCTCTCTCTCTCTCTCTCTCTCTTTCTCTCTCTCTCTTTCTCTCACAAAAATAAACAAACATTGAAAAAAAAAGAACACATACACAAACACGCACACACAGTAACAGAGACTCCTGGGTGGTTCAGTGGATTAAGCGTCTGACTCAATCTCAGCTCCGGTCTTGATCTCAGGGTCTCGAATTCAGGGTCATGAGTTCAAACTCTGCACTGGGTGTGAAGCCTACTTAAAAAAAAAAAGCACAGTAACAAAAGAATGATGCTAGAATGTAAAACACCCTTGAAATTTTACAAACTGCATCCACAGAAACTGAGTGCAACACTTCAAGGCCGTTTGCCCAGAATACTCTCCATCATTCCTGCTAGTAGCCATACACATACACACACACACACACACACACACACACACACACACACACACTGCTGTTTAGCTCTTATGCAACCTCAGATGTCAGATGAAATTTCTCTTTCTTAAGGAGGAAGTTCCTGGATGTTCTTCATGTGCCTAAAGTAGGTCAAGGTCCCCAGTTTTATACTTTCACATTACTCACCAAATCTTTCTAGTATTTATGATAGATTTCCTCCCCCTTTTTTTGTAACAAAAATAACACGAGATGATCTATAACATACTCATCACATGATGCCTTGGACCTCATGAATATGCAATAGACAGTAGCTCCCTAGTGTATTTAATGTGTATCAACTCTGCAAAAACCCTCTAACCTCTATGAGGCAGGAGCCACATGTCACGTTTTCCCCAGTAACCCCAACACTTGACGTGGTACTTGGCACTAGGAGGCCAGAACAGCACTGCACAGTGTTCAGCAGGAAGGCACTGCACTTGAGACCACCAGGGTTTGAATTCAGTGCCAGAAGGATGACCTTGGGCAGTTAAATTCTTTTGCCTGCATGTCCCTTCAGGAACTAGACCCTGTCCTAAAACTTACCTCATAGGGTTGTGAGTATTTATCAATTGAAGGAACAGTGCCTGGCTCATAGTAAGGGATCCGTGCATTAACTATTGGTATTATTAGGTAAACTACCACCTTTCCACTCTGCCTCTCTAATGCTACACTAACAGAGTGATAGAATCTGAGAAAAGGAGAACTGAATCCCACAACCCAGTTCACACAGGGCCACTTCATGCATCTTGGGTCCTCCTTAGTTAAGTGAACTTGAGCAGAACTGGTTTGGAAAAGACCTATGTTGAGAGCTCCACTGAAAGAACTTACACTTTTAAATACTCCACTCGTCTCTCCCTCTTCCCAATTTACCGACTGGGTTTCTTTCCAATGTATATATGACTTCATGCCCTTTAATTTCAGAGGAATTCCAGTATTTTACATCTGAAAGGAAGCTGAGACATCACCATCTCCAGCATCAGTGCTTTTATAAGAAGAAACGGAGACCAGACACAAAAAGTGAGTGGAACAAGGTCACACAGACTATAGCAGATGAGGGACGAACAGGCATATACCTTGACTCTGACAGGCATACCACCTAGTGGTATGTTCTTTCTAACACACCACATGGTTTCCTAAGTGCTTTGGTTAATATTGTTAATATTTTTAGAGCAAACAAGAGGAACTTGGTCCCATGTAATGGAAAAATATAGTAATAACTTTTTGGTATTTTCCTAAATGAAAATAGTAGCATGGATAATAAATATGCAAAGCAATAGTAATTTATACACATTAAATACATTAAGGCTAATGGTTATCGGATACTATCATGTGTCATTGTATGAAGCACAAAGTATGCATTAAGTCATGTTTTCCTTAAAAAGATAGGGGAGTAAGGGCACCTGGGTGGCTCAGTCAGTTGAGCCTCTGGCTTGATTTCAGCTCACGTCATGATCTCAGGGTTGTGAGATCAAGCCCTGAGTCCAACTCCACGCTAGGCTGGACTCTGCCCCTCCCCTCCTCGTCTCTCTCTGCCTCCCTCTTTCTCTCTGTCCTTCCCTCCCTCCCTAAAAAAAATAGGAAAAGATGAACATCACTAGTAAAATCTCACTCAGCCAAGAGAGGTTAAACGACATGCCCAAGGTCACACAGCATGTCAGAGCAAAGATTTAAACTATATGAGTTTACCTGGAGCAGTGCTATCCAACAGAAATAGAATGCAAGCCGTACAATTTTTAATTTTCAAGTAACTGTATTTAAAAAGAGGCAAAATTAATTTTAGCAGCATTTTCTACTCAGCTCAACATATCCAAAATATTATCATTTCAATGTATAATCAATGTAATGTTTATTAATGAGATATTTAACATTCCTTTTAATCCTACTAAGTTTTGAAATCTAGCACGATTTTACACTTAGAGCACATCTCCGTCCGAATGCTGAATTTTCAGCAGAAATACCTAGATACTTAGATCTCATGAAATGTAGAGTTGAAAAAGAAGACGCACATACCCAAATGGTTCTAAGCGTACTTAAAAGTTTCCTGTAACTGGACGGGGTATCTATCTTTTAATTTAAATTTAATGTAATAGTAAATAAAATAAAAAATGTAACTCCGCAATCCCAGCAGCCACAGCTCAAGGAGTCAGCGGACTACACGTGGCTTGCACCTAGAGCACTGGTGGGCCCAGCTCCTGAGCCAAAGCCCTAACCACTACACTCTGCGTCCTTTATCACGACTCTGACCTTGTCAGAGTGCTGCAAGGCCAGGTCTGTAGACGCCAGGAGAATGAGGATTGAGCTCCACGTTCTGATTCACGCAGGTCACTTGGGGCATCTTGGCTCCTCCCCAGCTGAGTTAACTGAGGCGTGGGGTAGACCCATAAATTTCATCAGGACTCATGTGAAAAGCGCCTCAATGAAAAATCCGGTGAAGTCATTAAGAATAGTCTCAGCAGATACCATATGATCGCACTCAGACGTGTAATTTAAGAAACAAGACAAATGAACAAAGAAAGAGGGGACAAAACAAAAATCAGACTCTCCCCTGTAGAGAACAAACCGCTGATTACCAGAGAGGAGTTGAGTGGGGGGGATGGGTGAGATAGGATACGGGGATTAAGAGCACACTTGTATTGGAGCACCTGGGTGGCTCAGTTCGTTAAGTGTCTAACTTCTGTTCAGGTCACGATCTCATGGTTCGAGCCCCTGCATTGGGCTCCCTGCTGTCAGCACAGAGCCTGCTTCGGATCCTCTGTCTCCCTCTCTCTCTGGGCTTCCCCCACTTGTGCACCTGCACTCTCTCTCAAAAATTAATAAACGTTAAAAAAAAGCACACTTATGTTGCTGAGCGCTGAGTAATGTATAGCATTGCTAAGTCACTATATTACACAACTGAAATTAATATAACACTCTGTGTTAACTATACTGGTATTTAAAAAAAAGAATGGAGGGGCGCCTGGGTGGCGCAGTTGGTTAAGCGTCCGACTTCAGCCAGGTCACGATCTCGCGGTCCGTGAGTTCAAGCCCTGCGTCGGGCTCTGGGCTGATGGCTCGGAGCCTGGATCCTGTTTCCGATTCTGTGTCTCCCTCTCTCTCTGCCCCTCCCCCGTTCATGCTCTGTCTCTGTCCCAAAAATAAACGTTGAAAAAAAAAATTAAAAAAAAAAAAAAGAATGGAGTCTCAGTAGCAGCAAAGAATATGTACCCAGCAGAAGCAAAGAATATAATATTAGAAGGAACAAATCTATAAAGACACCTGGGACTTCTGAAGCAAACGACAGTACTTACTAGACAAGAGAAACAGTGATTACCTCTGAGGTTAAGGGAGCCAATAGATCACCTCTCCCCTTTACATTTGAGAGCATGTTTAATTGTTAGAAATTTTACGTTTGGATCATTCCAGTGTAAAAATTCCAACATGGTGGGCAGAAGGTCTGGAAATGTACATATTCCTCAGAAACACTTAACTTACCACGTGGGTCATCCTGGATTTCAGACAATTGCTTCCTTAAATAATAATTTGTCAGTCACTTTTTTCCGTTTAATAAATATTTATTGAGAAGGAGCCATGCATTAAATAGTTTCCACATATTACTATCTCACAGGAACCATTAGGACAACCTATAGGGAACAAGCTGCTGTTATCCCCAATTTACAGCTAATGGAATTGAGACTTTCTCTAGATCCAAGCTATGCTATGCTGATGCATGCGAAGCACACAGGTTAAAAAAAAATCCAAAGAAATTGGGTATTTCCAGAGGGAAGATGCTGAGTGTAAGAGGGGTCAGCACTTGTGCTAAGCTCACGAGTTTGAATTTATCTTGAAGAAAATAAACTACTGGGGGATTTTTAAAGAGGAGACTCACATGATGTTATTGGTATTTTATAGCATATCCATTAAAATCTTTTTGTTGAAGGCAGAAGAAACCCCAGTGCAAACTGGAAACATAAAGAAATATTTATTAGTTCATGTCATTGAAAAGCCCAGCAGGCTTCAGGTAAACTTTGATCCAGGTGCTTAAGATATGTTACCAGGTTTTAGCTTCTGTTTCCATTTCTTACTTCTCGTTTCTCCTTGTAGAAAATTGGTTTTGGCAGTCTCACTCCCTGTGCTCCAAACACATGCATCAACACTTTTCAGAATATAGAATTCCTCGTTTGTGTCCAGTGGGGCAGAGAGTGCTTGTTCTTCTTGGAGCTTACCAAAAAAAATGCCTCTAGTTGAATCTCTGATTGGGCTGATTAGGTAGTGCGTACCCATTTATGAACTAAAAGCACAGGCAAGGGGAACAGTCTTCAGTGGGCAGAGGCCTGGGTCACAAGATCTACCCCTGGAGCTGGGGTGGAATCTGCTTCATTCAGAAGCTCGTGGCTGAGACTGGAGGAGGAGTCGCCAAGGAAGTTCAACATCCCAGCCTAATGAATCATTTTTGCGCCTTTTTTATTGTAATGTTTAGTTTTGAGAGAGACACTGCAAGAAGGGAAGGGGCAGAGAGAGAGAAGATCCAAAGCCAGCTCTGTGCTGACAGCAGAGAACCTGATGCAGGGCTCGAACCCACAAACTGTGACACCATGACCTGAACCAAAGTTGGCTGCTTGACAAACTGAGCCACCCAGGTGCTAACCCGGAGCCACTTTTGCTCTTAGGGAAACCTAAAGATGTTGGCCATTCTGTGCTCCCTGATAACATCAAGTGAGAAGTCAGTCTTTGCCTCTGGATGCCTAATGCCAGAGTCAAATTTTGATATGACTTAATTTCTTTTTTTGTGACAACAGTTACATTCTAAAGAAAAGATAAATTTGTGAGGTGATAAGTGTGTTACTTAACTAGATGGGGGAAATCCTTTCGTAGTATATACACGTATCAAATCACAACAAGGTACACTTAGATATCTAAAAATTGTATAGGTCATTTATGCCTCAATAAAGCTTAATGAAAAAACTTTTTTTCAGAAGTAGTAAGTGTCCTACATGATACTATGGTTGGTGAGACATTGGTCCAATAAAGGGCAGAAGTAGGGCTCACGTACTACAAAGCAAAGGGAGAATAAGCTGGATGTGCTTGTCATTTATTTATTTATTTATTTATTTATTTAAAAAAATTTTTTTTAACGTTTATTTATTTTTGAGACAGAGAGAGACAGAGCATGAACGGGGGAGGGTCAGAGAGAGGGAGACACGGAATCTGAAACAGGCTCCAGGCTCTGAGCTGTCAGCACAGAGCCCGACGCGGGGCTTGAACTCACGGACCGCGAGATCATGACCTGAGCTGAAGTCGGCCACTTAACCGACTGAGCCACCCACGCGCCCCTGTGCTTGTCATTTATACTGGTCAGAAGAAGGAATTCATCAGTCTTCCCTCAAAATGGTAGCCATGGCCAAAGAAGACATCCCATCGTTTTCCATTATCATAATTTGTTGGCCCTTGTCTCCAGTGACAGTAATAATCTCTGTGGTGGGAACTCACTGCAAAATTTACCATTCTCAGCTCTTACAAGGAGCAGTAAATTTCAGCAGGGAAAAAAAAGATTATTTGTGTAAAACAAAACCAGCAAACATCTCCAACTAGCTCTAAAAGAAAAACAGAAATGAAAGTTTGCGTTTCAGGGTGCAAATTACATGCTTTATTTTCTATGATTGATTTTTACCAGTTAATTAGGATTCCTTATTAAATCAAACACTTCCCCCCAAGGGAAGCTGTAAATCTTTATTTACCTTTTTATCTTTCTTGACAAATAAATTGCATTTTTGTGGTATTATTTCTGCTTTTACAACCTAACCTTTTTCGTAACCAGTTGTTAATTAAACACCAAAATGTAATCATGGAAGAATGATTTCCAGTTGGTTCCAAATTCCCTTGAATTGAAAAGTTTAAAAGAAAAAAAGGAAGCTAAAATGAACTTTTTAACAGTTTTGGTATTATATTTCAGTTTCTGCCCTCATGCAAAGTAAAATAGGAGAATCAAGACACAAGGGCAAAATAACAGATTGCACCAAATTTTATTGTACCTTGATGTTTGGAACATCTGCTTGCTGAGGCTATAAAATCCATATTTAAGTCCCACCATACTAAAACATTAGCTTGGTGAGGACAGGATAGTTCTGCTTATTTTTTGCCCATCATAGAGGTTTAAGAAATTTGTTGAGCGAATAAATTTAAGATGAGGAATCTGATGCTCTAAGGGTCAGTTGAGTATGTAAGTCTTAGAGCTACAAGAAGATCAAAATTACAACACAGTTCTGTTAATTTGCCCCAAGCCAATGTTCTAATTTCTAGGTAGGATGATAATAATAAAATACAATACCCCTGGATATAGTGCTGTATCTTCAGCATCATTTCCCCTTCTGCTTTCCCATCAGCTCCCAAGTTTCATCGGAAATCCATAGGGTCTTTAAAATCTGACTCCATTCCCAACTCCAGGAGCACATGACCCAAGTTAAGCCACCTTCTGGCTGCAGTGATTTGTTCAGGGTAGCATGACCCTGAACAATCCAATCAGATGACTCTGATGAACTTCAACAATAGATGTTCTTGCATATAATTTCTTGTTTCTTAAAGTTTATTTATTTTGAGAGAGAGAATGAATGGGAGAGGAACAAAGAGAGAGAGAGAGAAAGAGAGAACGAGAAAGAATCCCAAGCAGGCTCCACGCTGCGGGCACAGAGCCTGATGTAGGGCTCAAACTCATGCAACCATGAGATCAGGCCCTGAGCCGAAACCAAGAGTTAAGAGACTTAACTGACTGAGCTATGCAGCTCCCCACCACCCCCAACCTGTTTTCTTTCTGTAGACAGAATGGAATGTCAGTTGAGGCCTAGACCACCTTCAGGAATGTGCAGAATAAGCCCCATAGCAGATGCAGCCTCCTTTGTCATTATGTGGGGAGCTAGTCATGAAAATGTGGATTCACCAGGACGTAACTACAAGAATTAAGGGAAATGAGAGCCAGAGTCCCTTGTAAATCTCTAGATCAAACCACACCTGAAAGTTTGACTTCCCATAGAACACTCTGCTACGTGAAACAACACAGCTCACTTTGAGTTGAATTTTTTGAGAGAAAAGGAGTTATGACCAACCCAATGACATTTGTAGAGTCCCTGTCATGTGCAAGTATGGTGATAATCACTTAACATCCATTATTAATATTTACAACATCTTTACAAGGTAGTAACTGTATTATTCCATTTTACAAATGAAGAAACTGAGGCTCCCAAAGGTTAAATGGTGTGCCCAAGATCACAGAGCTATTAAGTGGTAGCATCTGGCTTTAGAGCCCACCCAATTAATCACTGTTCTGTAATCCCTAAAAACAGATTGCCTGGTTCAGACACTCTAACAGAATAGGCCCTTTCCCACTCAGGGCCTTTTAATTTGTATTTCCCTCCGCATAAGAAGGTGGTTCTGTCATTTATGCCTCTGGTCTATTAGCCCCTCTGAAATGGCCTCCTCTGACCAGGTTATCTAAAAAAAGGACCTCTCGGTGTTGACCAAGAAAGAATTCACTGAAAATTTAAGCAAAGAGGCATTTATTTGGGGCAATTATAATTTCAATTTGGAAGACACCTATTTAGGTAGAAACCTAAACTGTGTTCGAAGGAAGACAAAGTGGGAGGAGGGTTAAATAGGCAAAAGGCTACAAATGTAGTTCTTATGTGGGTCTTCTGTGCAAAACGAATTGAAACCAGGTTAACTGGAATTGGTTAGGTCACTACGCAAATGAGGGATCGAAATTTGTTACACTGCACGGGCTCCTTTGGAAGTGATGAATGCAGATGATTCAGGAGTCCTGGTGAGGAGGAACTTTAGTGCAGACTGAGGGCTTGCAGATGGCTGAAAAGTTTTTAAAAAGTTCATGGCTTCTGCAAAGAGGATGTCCATCAATTCCTCCTCTCATATGGCCTCTGGACCCTATTTTAAAAAGAGGCTCTCTTTAAAAAGAGACCCTATTTTTAAAAGAGCTAGGTTTGCTTGCTCCATATTGAAATCTTCTTGTATATTTTCCCCTTTTGATTGAGTTTTGTTTGTCTGTTTTGTTGTTTTTTGTTTGTTTTTTCCTTTTGTTTTGTGTTTTGACAAGAAGCTTCAATGATGAATCCTTTCTGTTTGGTTCCATTGTGTTGCTAGAATGGTTAGTACCTGCTCTGGGTCCATCATGTCCCTTGTAATGGGGAGTGTCATGTTCTTATATATATTTATGTCTGTCGTGTGGGAGTCCTAGGACCACATTTGAGTAACAAAGAGGCCTTTTAGGGAGAAGGACTTTAGGCTACATCAAGTAAAGTTTCATTTCCTGTTGTCAAAAAGTACGTTGGGTGAATATTTTCAAGTCCTTGAACAACCATTATTTTGGCATTTTGAGTAGCAGAACAACATCAGAAAATCCACATTATAAACAACTTAAACATAAAAATTAAGATCCAGATTAGCTTAATGACTAATAGTATAACTTGTAAATCTGAATGCAAAAGAACCCCAAGTTCTGAAGAGAACCAACTAAAAATACCAGAAAGTACAAAGTTACACCATCCTGAGGGAAAATTTGAAGGTCCCTTAGGGACTTGGCCAATTTAAGTAGCTTAGTAGTTTCTAATTCTACCTGTTGTGAAGTATTTATCCATATGCAGCAAAAGGTACAGACTCCTTGCCCAGCTAAAAGATTATCAGGGGCTATCTTATTACCAAGAACAGCTTTGGCCAGAAACTCTAAGAATCTTTGTTGGGCAGCTACTGCTTTAACAGTGGATTGTGCAACAATTTCAAGAATGAAGAGGTGCTTGATTTTAGCCTCATTTACTTTATCCCTAACCAGGAAAGTAGGAACTTGCCAAAGGAATGGATCCTGAATTATGAAAGCCTCCTGGTAGGTCCTGTCTCTAACTTGATTATGTAAATTCAGGGCAGTTAACCTATAAGATAGTTTGCTCTGCTTATGAAAGTGAGGGTCACAGTTAGTTTCTCCTAACCTGAAATAAAAGGTTGTTTTGTGTTGAATAAAAGTGGTAAGAGTAAACATCCTCATCTTGTTCCTGATCTTAGAGGGAAGGCTCTCAGTTTTTCACCATTGAATATGATGTAGGCAGTGGGTTTTCATATATGCTTTTATTATGTTGAGGTTTGTTTCCTCTAAACCCACTTTGTTGAGGGTTTTTATCATGAATCTATGTTGAATTTTGTCAGCTGCTTTTTCTGCATCTGTTGAGATGATCGTATGATTTTTATCCTTTGTTTCGTTGATGCAATATATCATGTTGATTGGAAAATATTGAACCATCCTTCATCTCTGGAATAAATCCCGCATAACTGTGGTGAATGATCTTTTAAATGAATTGTTGTATGAGGTTTGCTAATATTTTGTTGAAGATTTTTGCATCTTTATTTATCAGTGATGACCATAGGTTTTTTTGTTTTGTTTTTGTTTTTGTTTTTTGGTCCTGTCTTTGGTTTTGGTATCAGGGTAATGCTGACTTCATAGAATATATTGGAGGCTTTCCTTCCTCTTCTATTTTTTTGGAATAGTTTGAAGAGAATAGGTATTAACTCTTCTTTAAATGTGTGGTAGGGGGCACCAGGGTGGCTCAGTCAGTTAAGCATCCAATTCTTGAATTGGGCTTAGGTAATGATCTCAGAGTTGTGAGATCGAGGCCTGCGTTGGGAGTGGAGCCTGTCTGGGATTCTCTCTCTCCCTCTCTACCCCTCCTGTTCATGCTCGCTCTCTGTCTCTCTCAATCAATCAATCAATATCTTAGGCAGAATTCACCTGTGAATCTATCTGGTCCTAGGCTTTTATTTTTTGATTACTAATATAATTTCATTACTTGTAACCATACTGGAAGTCCTAGCCACAGCAATCAGACAAGAAAAAGAAGAGGCATCCATCTTGTTAAAGAAGTTACATTCCTATTATTTGTGGATAACATAATACTATATATATATAAAACCCTGAAGACTCCACCATTATTACTAGAAGTTATAATTACTAGAAGTAATAAATGAATTCAGTAAAGTTGTAGGATACAAAATTAATACCAGAAATCAGTAGCATTTCTATACACTAATAATGAAGTAGCAGAAAGGAAATTAAGAGAACACCATTTGCTATTGCACCAAAAAGAATAAAATACCTAGGAATCAACTTAACCAAAGAGGTAAAAAACCTGTGCTCTGAAAACTATGAGACATCGATGAAAGAAATTGAAGATGACACAAATGGAACGATATCCATGCTCATGGATTGGAAGAACAAATACTGCTAAAATGTCCATATTACCAAAAGCAAATCTACAGATTCATCACAGTCCTTATGAAAACACTAGCAGTGTTTTCCACAGAACCAGAACAAATAATTCTATTGTATGGACCACAAAAGACCCAGAATAGCCAAAGTAACCTTGAGAAAGAAAAACAAAGCTGGAAGTATCACAATTCCAGATTTCAAGATATACTACAAAGCTGTAGTCATTAAAACAGCATGGCACACGCACAAAAATAGCCACACAGATCAATAGAACAGAATGGAGAGCACAGAAATAATAAGGTCAATTAATCTATGACAAAGGAGTAGAAGAATGTAGAATAGGAAAAAGTCTTTTCAGTAAATGGTGCTGGGAAAACTAGACAGGCACATGTAAAAGAATAAAACTTGACCACTTTTTAACACCACACACAAAAATAAACATAAAATGGATTAGACCTAGATGTGAGATCTGAAACCATAAAAATCCTAGAAGAGAACACAAGAAGTTATTTCTCTGATATTGGCCAAAACTACATTTTTCTAGATGTTTCCTAAGGCATGGGAAACAAGAGCAAAAACAAACTATTGGGACTACATAAAAATAAAAAGCTTTTGTACAGCAAAGAAAACCATCAACAAAACAAAAAGGTAACTTACTGAATGGGAGAAGATATTTGCAAATGATATATCTGATAAGGGGTTAACATCCAAAATACATAAAGAACTTCCACAACTCAACACCCAAAAAACAGTCCAATTTTAAAACGGGTAGAGGATCTGAATAGACATTTTTCCCAAAAAAAGACATACAGATGGCCAGCAGACACATGAAAAAATGTTCAAAATCACTAATCATCAGGGAAATACAAATCGCCACAATGAGATATCACCTCACACCTGTCAGAATGACTAAAATAAAAGACAAGAAATAACAAATGTTGGCAAGGTTGCAGAGAAAAAGGAACCCTTATGCACTGTCAGTTGAAATGTAAAGTGGTATAGCCACTGTGGAAAACAGTATGAAGATTCCATAAAAAGTTAAGAAATACCATAGGATTTCTTAATCCCGCTATTAGCTATTTACCCAAAGAAAACGAAAACACTAATTTGAAAAGATATATAGACTCCTGTGTTTATTATAGCATTATTTACAATAGCCAAGATATGAAAGCAACTTAAGTGTCCATTGGTAGATAATAGATAAGGGAGATGTGATGTGTGTGTGTATACACACACACACACACACACACACATACACACACACACACATATAAAATGGAATATTATGCCACCAGAGGAAAGGATGAGATTGTGCCACTTGAGACATGGATGGACCTAGATGGTATTATGCTAAGTAAAATAAGTCAGACCGAGAAAGACAAATACCATATGATTCCACTCATATGTGAAATCTAAAGGAAAAAAAAAAAGAATTAACAAACCAAAAGCAGAATCAGACCTATAAATACAGAAAACAATCTGGTAATTGCCAGAAGGGAGAGGGGTGGTGGGATGGGCAAAATGAGTGAAGGGGAGTGGGAGATACAGACTTTCAGTTATGAAATGAATAAATCCTGGGTATAAAAGTCACATCGCTTAAGAAATACAGCAAGTGATACTGTAATAGCAATGTAACAGGACAGGTGGTAGCTATACTTACGGTGAACATGGCATAATGCGTAAATTTGTCAAATCACCATGTTGTACACTTGGAACTAATGTAACATGATGTGTCAACTATACTCAACAAAATGTTCTAAATGCCAAAGGTTACCCCTCTTAGCAGTGGTTTGGGAGATACAGATGAAGGTGTTATCTTTCCAGGCCAGTGCCAGAGTAAAGGAAAGGAAAATAAGGAGAACGATTTTAGGTTTAAAGTATTAGGTCTTGATCTGTCATCTTGGGTAGAAGCAGTCCACCTCAATGTCAACTACATCTCTTCCTTGTCAATTGGATTTGGAGGTCTCCAAAATCTGTACAGGACCAGGTGTCACATGGAGCCTTCTTTAGCCGTGTGTATCCAAGGCTTAATGCCTTCTAGTTTTGCAGCACAGTCAGTGATTAGGAGCACTTGGTAAGGTCCTTTCTAATGGACCTCAAGTGCTGCCATCCTCTGATGACATTTCCAGAATGCCCAATCACCAGGCACTAAACTGTGTCCAACAGGATCCTTTAAATTGGGATGCAGGAAGCCTTTTTCTTTTCTTTTTTTTTTTTAACCTGGTGATAAGCTTGAGTATAAGACACTAGAAATTTATAGTGGCTGGTCATACATGAGACAACAAGAGGTCAGCAGAAGGTTGACTCTAATAGAATTACAAAAAGTTTGCAGAGTTTATGTTAAGGCTCATATGATTTGCTCATGCTCATATGATAGGTGCCTTGATCACTGGGGATCATGTAAGGTATACCCCAAGTGGGAAACGCATTTTCTCACACTTATATTGCTACTGTGAGGGCATCAGCCTTGCAGCAGATGAAGGTTTCAACCCATGTAGAAGACCTATATACAGTAATGTCCAATAAAGTACAATAATACATATGGATAACCTATACTAAGTGGCAACTGAATAAAGTCCAGCTGCAGGACTGATCAAAAGGAGGAGGGCTGAGGTCTTTAGGAACAAAAAAAGTTTTTCCAGGGTTATGAACCTGGTAAGTCAGAAATTGCTGGTAGACTGTGCCATATTGTAGGAGTCTCCCCACCAGTGTCTATTCATAATTTAAGTCATCTTAAATGCCTTATGGTGGGTGAAGGCATGCAAAAAAAAAAAAAAAATGAGGTTTTCCAGGGAGCCAGGAAGAACCAAGTTTCCCATTGTTCCAACTATTAGTTTAATTTACAGCCATTGTTTACCTACCTTAATTTCTCTGATTCAGGAGCAGACTTGCCATATTACAAAGACATCAGAAGGGCAGAAGTCCGGCAATGAGGGGCCCTTTTTTTTTTTCCTGCAAGAGCAGAATGGACTTTATCCACATGCCACGATCTTTATAGGTTGTCTTACTGCTGCCTTTGCATAAGAGTCAGTTGGATAACATATGAAAGTTTCTTTCCAAAGATTCCTTTTCCATGATCTTTCTACAACTTTTTTTACAATCAGATTTTGTTCTAACTTTTCCCTTTTTAAATAACCAGCCTCACTTGAGGACAAAATTACTTTCTTTTCCCTCAACAAAAACATATTTCCATTCCTCATATTTTCTAACCAAGAACACACATCCTACTTTCCTGGCATAAGAAAATATTTCCCTTATTATTTCCAGTGGCTTTAGTTACATATATTAATTAGAATTTTTAACCCTCAAAAACCCAAACCAAGTAAAACTAGTAAGCAATTGTGAACTGTTACACCAGCATTATTTAGATAAACAAACTTATGAACACATTTCATAATTTCTAGAAACGTGCTTTTTTATGATACAGTCTTCTAGTATTGCACAAAAGCATGTTTACTAAGAGATCCAGATTTATCTTTAGTTCCTCTGTAATTAGAAAGCTAAAATTAGATAAGCCAATGGTCACTAATTAATGTTTCAGCATTTTGTCTTATTTGGAAATGATCTACATTTTAATGAATTAACTCATCACTTAAACCAACTCAGTAAAACTTTAAGATTTTAGATTACCAAAGAGACTTGGAAAGCTACTTAAAGTTTTCCTAAAAATTTTATTTGCATCAGTTCAATTTACTTGTTTTTAACAGTTATGCTTAGGTTACTCATAAAAGCTTCATGCGACATCAAAGGCAGTCATCAAGATATTTTTTAAAAACACTCTGTGACAGATATCATCAATTTATTTGAATTTTAAGTAAACAGGGGCAGAATGAAAGTTTTAAATTTAGTGCTGATAACTCTAAAAACATGGTTATTGTAATTAAACTAATAATTGAATATTTTCATAGATCACATAAACTTGAAACTTATTTGGGTTGCTATTAGGTTTTTGACAATTTTTGTGAATATTAAATCTATTCAAGTGCTTGATTTTTTAAGCCAATTAAACAAAGCTCCACAAATTAATTTCAGCAGTGTCATTCAGAGGTAGAAAATACCACATACTTACAGCATATATGAACATACAGATAAGCAGAAACAGGAATCTTACAGTTATTGTTTTAAATTGTTTAGCCATGAGAAAAGTATGTTAATGCAAAACTCACTTATTTATTTAAAAAAATAGAACAGTTGGAGCCAAACTTTTAATTTTTTTTTGGCAGGTGCAATAAATTAAAGTTATTTGCTCAGATGGCTAAGGATGTTTCTACTGTTATTTGTGGAGAAGACACTTAAGATTTGCATTTATCCTTGAAAAGTAACCTTATGGAAACTGTGGGCTAGATTTTGGGCAAGGGTACTTCTATAGCCATTTATATATATATTTTTTTTTTTAATTTTTTTTCAACGTTTATTTTATTTTTGGGACAGAGAGAGACAGAGCATGAACGGGGGAGGGGCAGAGAGAGAGGGAGACACAGAATCGGAAACAGGCTCCAGGCTCTGAGCCATCATCAGCCCAGAGCCCGACGCGGGGCTCGAACTCCCGGACCACGAGATCGTGACCTGGCTGAAGTCGGACGCTTTAACCGACTGCGCCACCCAGGCGCCCCTAGCCATTTATATTTTTAAAAATTCCTCTTTTTCCTTTTTTTTTTTTTAACTCTTGAGAACTAGGAATGATCTAGATAAGAGTTCTCAGAGAGGTTATAACATTATAGAGCTTCTAAGCCTTCTGAGATAACACAAATAGGGGAAGTGTGGGGATTGATGCAAAGGACAGGCAGAAGGGCTGAATTGTTTCTGGGGTCCCATTTCTAGTTTTGTAAGGATTTATGACATAAGGACACTTGATCCCAGTTCCTCAAAGAATTAAATTATAACTTGAGGGGCGCCTGGGTGGCGCAGTCGGTTAAGCGTCCGACTTCAGCCAGGTCACGATCTCGCGGTCCGTGAGTTCGAGCCCCGCGTCGGGCTCTGGGCTGATGGCTCAGAGCCTGGAGCCTGTTTCCGATTCTGTGTCTCCCTCTCTCTCTGCCCCTCCTCCATTCATGCTCTGTCTCTCTCTGTCCCAAAAATAAATAAACGTTGAAAAAAAAATTAAAAAAAAATTATAACTTGAATGATACGATGAGTTGAGTCACGCATCCAACTACATTATCCTCAATTGTAGCCTTTCCTTCCAGCTACATAGTCCTAATCTTACTTGAGGGAAGAAGGCGTCAAAAGAGTTCCTATCAGGTTATGAAAATCACCTTCCAATCCGACCAACTTTTGACTACACAGCTACCTAAAAATTTCTTGCCAGTTTTCAGCCAGGACAAATAGTAAATATTTCTGGCAGTGTTAAATAACCACCCCTTGGATGTAAGACAGGTCCCCAAAGAAGGAGCAAAAGGTACTACCTTCCTGAGGTCCAGAGCCACTCCCAAAGGTAACCAAAAGAAAGAACTGGACTGTCTGTCCCAGGCAGGCAGACAGACAAAACCAGATGAGTAGGAGGACTGTAACTACTTGATGGTCAGCTTAAAATAGTTCACATGCCAAAGTGGCACATTTGGGGGAAACTTGCTCTGAACCTCTTCAGCACTGCCTTAGAAACTTCGAAGAAGTTGTATAATCCAGAAGCTAAGTTGAATTTTTTTAATGTGCTGTTCCATTATTTCCAAAAATATATCTTTCTTTTGAAAGAAGGAAATGGGGAAAGAGAGGCTGATTTAGAGCAATGGTATTGCTCCCATGTCATTCATGAAGCCCCACGGCCTCCTTCATTAGGTTTAACTTTAAAAGGAGCCTGGGGACTATGCAAGAGAACAGTGGTCTTTGGAAGTATCTTTCCTGTGTCCGCAGCAGTGCTGGGGGGTTAGAGTCAGTGGCTCTGGACACATTAAGTGATGACAACCAAAAAAGAATTTACCAAAAAATTTAAGCAAATAAGCATTTATTTGGGCAAATAGAATTCTAATTTGAGAGTCACAGATTTAAGTAGAAACCTAAATTGTGTTCCACAGAAGACAAAGAGGGGGCAAAGTTATATAGGCAAAGACTACAAATGTAGTTATCATTCAGGTCTTCTATGCAAAACATGAACTGGAACTAAATTAACTGTGATTGGTTGAGCTAATATGCAAATGAGGGATTGAAATTTGTTCAATTGCATTGGCTCCTTTGGAAGTGATGAATGCAGATGATTCAGGAGTCATGGTGAGGAGAAAGTTAACTGCAGGCTGAGGGCTTGCAGCTGGCTGAAGGCTTTTTTTAAAAGTTCATGATTTCTGCAGTGAGCATGTGCATAAATTTCTCTTCCCATATGGCCTCCTGACCCTACTTGAAAAAGAGACTGTCCTGGCTATGCTTGCTTGCTCCATTTTGAAATCTCCTTTTTTTACACTGGGAACTTTGTCTCCCATCACTCAGTTTCTTTCATTATATTCTTCTCATTCTGTATTCCCCAATAGAAAGTAAACTCCATGAAGGCAGAAATTTTAAACTTTGTTCTCTTCTGTATTCTAGAGCTTGACATGATGCAGGCACTCAAAAACACTTGCTGTTTTTTGAATGAATAAATACCTCAATTAATTAGAAATTGTTACAGTTATTCAGACCATAATCTATTACTGTATGTAAATGAAATAAAAAGGGATACAGAGAAAGAGAGAGAAATACTTCAGAGCCCTTGGAGACTGTGCTCATGGTAGAATTATTTGGCTGGGGTATGTAAGCAGTTTGATGAGTCAGCAGGTCTGCATTCATCTACGAACAGCCAGGTCATCATTTTAAATGTCCTCTGTACCTAGTCATATGCATGGCTACACAGATGGCTTTTTAAGGGAAGAGGGGAAGGAGTTGATTCCAAGTTCTGTGTGATTCATGGGCACGAGGAGACCAAGTGGAAGGAAAATGGAATGAAAATGAGTGCTAAATAACATCATTTCTTGGCCACGTCAGTGTAAATTCAGGGGACCTCCCTAGTATGCCCCTTCTCTAAACCCACATCTGCTTGAGCATTCTTGGCAAAACTCTCAGCCTCAAGCTGTGCCCTGCAACACATTCCTTTAGCCCATCCAATTTCAGAACCACTGTGATGGACAGTTCCATGTGCATTGTCCATGTCCCATTTCAAGAGCGTAAGTTGGGTAGTCTGTCCACTTTTCTGCCAAGTGAACAGGCTCTAAAATGTGGGGTAATTAGTGTCCCAGAGACAGTCCTCAACCAATGAGGGATAGAAGTCAGTGAATAACTGTCCTAGTCTTTCATGCTTAGGTTGACAATTTCTCCAAATTTTCCACAGAGGGACCTCAGTGGGGTTGCGCTCTGGTTGCCCAAGTACAGATGAGTTTAATAATGCACTTTAACAGTGCACAAATAATTGACTTCCCCCTTTCCTGTCTCACTCTTTTTTCTTTTTCACTGTGCTTTCTGGTATCTCCTCCTAAATAAACTATCTGCACCCAGGTCCTTGTTTCAGGATTTGCTTTTAAGGGAAACAGCAAATTATAGAAAGATTCTCCCAGTGTTAATGCAAATAGGAGCCTTCTCTGGTAGAAAATTTATAAAAAGGAAAAATATGTTTCTTATAGATGCCTCTCAACAAGCATCACTTGTATTTCAGCCCACCTCCCCACCTCCCCAGGTCCGGTGATCTTGTACACCTCAAAAGTACACAACTGTACATTGTCTTCCTACCCTAGCATCCTTCTACATTTCCTCATATGTAGCAGAAACATTTCTAAGGTTTGCCAACCTTAGAATTTATCAAATTCCAATGTGACCTTGTCCCCAAGGTCTATTATATGTGAGTGCATATACACCTTTTCTTATAATTACAGTGATGATAGTAAAGGTTATGTGTGTTTAGGTTTTGTTGCCAAATTATACCATCTGTTACCTCACAAGTTCTGCACATGTGAATATTATTCCCATTGTATAGATGAGAAAATTGAGACTCGGGATAATTAACTTCCCCAGTGCAAAAACTAGCTAGCTTTGATCAGTGAGCTCTTAGTTCTGATTTTACTAGCTATTATAAACCCTATGTTTAAACCCAGGTCTCCTGATTCCAAATCGTAAAACCTTTCCATCAGCCTAGGCAGCCTCAGCAAGCAGTCTAGATATAGAAAACTAGATATTTTTGGAACCTGAATATTCTTTCTTTTACTCCTCTCAGTTCTGTAAATTTCCTACTGATTTGAACAGTAATTTAGAGGGACAAGTATCAGGCATGTATAACTCAATATATATACTCTTTCACTGAATTGACAAATGGTTAAAAGGATGAGTAAGGAGGAAATAGAATTGCTTCCTTATTGATTCCCTAATATTGCAAGTTAAACGCCAAATAATTGACTATGACAAGATCTACCACTATCCTACAGAGACTCAAACACATAAAGAAATGGTGAGTTTGAAGTCAGACCAGGCCTAGAACCTTGCCACTTACTCACTCAGACTTTGAGCAACTTACCTCACAGTGTTGTTTATAGGATTGAATGTCCCAGTGCCATGAGCAATTTCAGGAACATAGTAGGCTTTCAATAATGAGATGTTTTAATTAATTAATACATATGATTATATACAAGTAATTATATATTTATATATGTAATGTATATACATTACACAATATAAAATTATAATTAATTAATATACAGTATATAATTAATATTGTTAATATGTGTAATGTATAAAATACACAATATAAACTTATAATTAATTAATATATAATTAATATGTTAATTAATTATAATTTGTGTGTATATATTGATGCCTGCCCTATGCCGGCCACTGTGCAAGCCACAGTGGGGAGCCAATAAAAGACAATTCCTGCCTTCAGTGAACCCACAGCCTTTGGGAACTGGGTTTATAAATTGGAAGGTAGATTTGAAGTGCTCTCAAGTTCTGAATGTCCCTGGCCATCTGTTACAGTAAATGGGCCCCTCATTGCCTCATCACTATCTAGTGAATTCCAGGAAAATCACTCAGCCACTGCTTTGTTTAGGGTTGCATGTGAATCATACTCTGTGCTGGCTTTCTGCATCCCTTTCTCATTTTAGATCACTCTGTCAAAGCCAACTGATGCTGGAAAGTGCTGGAACACAGAGTCAAATGGCTAGAGAATTCCCCACACTTCTTAGCTGCAGATTCTCAGAAGAGAGGTATGTGCTAAGTGGACAGAGTCATAAGTCCTGAGTTTTAACTAGTTATTGACCCATGGCTAACTTAGCAATTATGACTCTCAGCTCATGAGCTTACCTGTGCAAAACAAACAAAAACCCAACAAAACCCACCAAACCAACATTGAAAAAAACTTCTACTTCTTTATCTCTTTTATTATTATTATTTTTTTAACGTTTATTTATTTTTGAGACAGAGAGAGACAGAGCATGAACGGGGGAGGGTCAGAGAGAGAGGGAGACACAGAATCCGAAACAGGCTCCAGGCTCCGAGCCGTCAGCACAGAACCCGACGCGGGGCTCGAACTCACGGACCGCGAGATCGTGACCTGAGCTGAAGTCGGACGCTTAACCGACTGAGCCACCCAGGCGCCCCTCTTTATCTCTTTTAAAGCCACTCGATTCCAATTCAGAGTCCACATCTCCTGGCTGACTGGTGGTGGGTGGATGGGCTATTAGAGAGACTCCTTTCTGAAGATAACAGACATCCTAAAGGCTGTGTAGCATCACAACTTCAGGAAAGCTTCTCTGCTCATCAACTTTAACCTATCGTGGTTACCACTGAGAGTCCACAGTGCCTCCAGCTCGCACCATCCCTTAGTTCTGGTGGGACTCCTGCCTCAGGGCCATACTTGGAGACTGGAACCCTTAGGAAGGCTGGAGTTTCTGGTATCTCCAGGGACCCTAAGCATTTAGTCCCGTTGGCAGTCTGGATATCAACCAAGGGCCCTTCCAGGACAGCCTCATTCTCTGCTGCTAAGGACGCACACACATACACAGACACACACACATACACAGACACACACATACCCTTCTGTGTGTGTGGCAAGAGGCAAGAGAGCTTGCCATCTGCATGAGTGAGGGAAGGGAAAAGAAAAAAAATACGTGGGAAAAACATGCAAATTAAGATGTCTGTAAATGAGTCTACCACAGGTTTGTGCTACTTAAGTCCTTCTTTTCAAGTTTATGTATTTATTTTGAGAGAGAGAGAGAGAGAAATCATGAGCAGGGGAGGGTCAGAGAGAGAGGGGAGAACAGAGGATATGAAGCAGGTTCTGTGCCAACAGCAGAGAGTCCGATGCCAGGCTCAAACATACCATGAGATCATGACCTGAGCCAAAGTCGGATGCTTGACTGACTGAGCCACCCAGGTGTCCCTGTGCAACTTGAGTCTTAATGCAGCAAGCTTGCTAGTCACGTAAAGTTTTGACTAGCTAAATGTGTGAAATCATATATCAAAGGATGAGAACCATCTCATAAAAGCATGTGTTTATAGATAATTAGAAGTTAGACATAAAAGAAAATGCTGCAATGATGCATGTATTTGAGCAAAATTGATTATGATGAGATGTGAGAAAGACCTCAGACTTCAAGCAAGCCATCCAACACTTTCCCCTAGAGAACCTGAATTGGCATCCAATAACACAGAGAGGAAAAGATACAGTTACCGTAGCCATCATTCACTGGGCATTTACTATATTCCAGGAATGCTATATTATCATTGTATTGTATTTAAACTTCATGGCAAGATGAAATATGAACTCCATGAGGGGAAGTTACTTTGTTTCATTCACTGCTGAGCCCCTCACCCCCACACACAAATAGCGCCTGGCACATGGTAGGTGTTCCACATATATTTGTTAAAAGAATGAAAAGATTAAATTATTTCCATCTTATAGACTAAAAAACCAAGGTTTGAGGAGGGGAAATAACATAGTAAATAAAATAGGATTTGGACCTAGATGAGTTTAGTGCCAAAGATGCTACTCTTTCTAATCTAAATCCTGGGAATTGATCAAGAAAAAAAAATATTCAAATTACGAAAATCAGAAATGAAAGAGAGGACATCAAAACTCATCGTACAGAAATAAAAAAGATCGTAAAGAAAAATATTTTTTAAAAAACCTATCTGCCAACAAATCTGATACCTTAGATGGAATAGAGGAATTCCTAGAAAGACACAAACTTCTGAAACTCACTCTATAAGAGATGTAAAATTTGAATACACCCATAATAAGTAAAGAGATTGAGTTAGTAATTTTAAACTTGTACGAAGAAAGAGCACACAGGAAGAGGACTGTATGGGTGAATCCTTCTAAATATCTTAAGGAAAATGAATAACATTTCTTCACAAACTCCACCAAAGAACAGAAAAGGAAGAAGCACTCTCCAACTCACTCTGTGAGACCAGTACAGCCCTGACACTAAATTCAGACAAAAACATCACAAGAAAAGAAAATTACAAACCAATACTTCTTATGAAGACAGACATAAAAATCATCAACAAAACACTAGCAGACTGAATCCAGTAACATTAAAAAAAAATGATTCACCATGATAAAGTAAGACTTATCTCAGAAATTGAAGGTTGTTTTAACATCCAAAAGTCAGTGTGAAAACACCATATCAAAAGAATAAAAAACAGAAGCCACATGATTATCTCACTAGCTAAAGAAAAAACATTTTAGAAATCTAATGCCCTTGGGGCACCTTGTTGGCTCAGTCGGTTACACTTAGTCGGTTGACTTTCTCAACCTGATAAAACCCACAGCTAACATTATACTTAATAGTAAAAGACTACATGCTTCCCTCTAAGATCATGAATGAGACAAAAGCATCCTTTCTCACCACTTCTACTCAACATCATCTAGAGATTCTAGCCAGTCCAATTGGATAAGAAAATGAAATAAAAAGTATTTATATTGGAAAGGAGTAACTGGGGCACCTGGGGGGGCCAGTGGGTTAAGCGTCCAACTTCGGCTCAGGTCGTGATCTCGGTTTGTGAGTTTGATCCCTGCATCTGGCTCTGTGCTGACAGCTCAGAGCCTGGACCCTGCTTCAGATTCTGTCTCCATCTCTCTCTGCCCTTCCCCTGCTCACATTTTGTCTCTCTCTCTCTCTCTTGCTGTCTCTCTGTCTCTCTGTCTCTCTCTCTCAAATATAAATAAACATTAAAATAATAATAAAATGAATAACTAAAACTGTCTCTGTTGGCCAATGGCATTATCTTTAGAGATAATTCTAAGAAACTCACTACAAAATGATAAGAAAAAATAAGCTCATCAAGTTTGCAGTGTACAGGGTTAATATGCAAAATTCAATTGTATTTCTATTTACTAGCATTATCGACTGAATGTTTGTGCTCCCTCCAGATCCATATATTGAAGCCCAAACCCTCAATATGATTATATTTGAGTTTGGAGATAATTAGATTTAGATAAAGTCAAGAGGGTAAGGGCCTTATGATGGACTTAGTGCCTTTATAAGAAGAAACCAGAGAGTGACTCTCGCTGTCTCTCCCCAGACTTTCTTTCCCTCTTTGTCTTCCTCTCCCATGTGAGGACATAGCAAGAAGGCAGGTATCCACAAGCCAGGAAGGATCCTCATCAGAGCCTGACCATGATCATGCTAACAACCTAATCTCTAACTTCCCAGCTTCCAGAACTCTGAGAAATAAATGTGTGTTATTTAAGCCACCCAGGCTGTGGTATTTTGTTATAGCAATGCTAGCTGAGACAACCAGCAAGGAATAATAAAAAATGAAATTAGGAAAACAATTCCTATTAAAACAGCATCCAAATGAATAAAATACCCAGCAATAACCTTAACAAAGCAGGGCAAAATAGAGTCTCTGACAACTACAGAATATTATTCTGTAAAGACATTAGACGAGGCCCAAATAAATAGAAAGATATCTCCACTTCATGAATCAGGAAACAATATTGTTAAGATGGCAATACTCCCCAAATTGATCTATAAATTCCACACAATTCCTATCAAAATCTCAGCTGTCTTCTTTGCAGAGGTTGACAAGCTGATGGTAAAATTTATGTGAAAATTTAAGGAACCCAGAAAAGGCAAAGCAATCTTAAAAATGAATGAAGTTGGGAGACTCACACTTTCCAATTTCAAAACTTAGTACAAAGCTACAGTAATAAGATAGTGTGGTACTGGCATGGGATAGACACACAGGTGGGATAGAATTAAGAATACAGAGATAAACCCTTACATGTATAGTCAATTCGTTTTTGACAGGGATGCTGAGACAATTCAATGGCAGACAAGAATTGTCTTTTCAAGAAATTATGCTGGGAGAAGTGGATATCCACATGCAAAAGAATAAAGTTGGACCCCCTTCCCATGCCATCCATAATATTTAACTCAAAACGGGTCATAGACCAAAAAGTAGGAGATAAAACTGTAAGACTCATATAAGACAATATAGGAGTAAATGTTGGTTACCTTGGTTTTGACAAAGATTTCTTGGATGGAATAATAAATATTGAGGACTCACCGTGGCCCTAAGTGGTGAAGCAGGACTGAAAATATTTCCTCCCAACAAGCATGGCCCGTGTTGATGTTTCTTAGCCTCCATTTTACATTGTGCTGCTCACAGTTCAGCCCCAGCTCTTCTTGGGACTCTTCCCTTCCTTGTGCGAGGCTAGGAATCCTGCCCCCCAACACCCGCGCACGCGCGCGCACACATACACACACACACACACATCATTGTTGTATGCTGTATGCCTAACTCCATGAAATCCAAAATAGTTATTAAGACAGCCTCCCCCTGCAAGTTCCAGGAAAAGGAAAACTGAGGTGACGTTGTATGATCTGAATTGCAGATCATTGTGGTGTCTAAATACAGACCGTCCATGCAGACACCTCCTGGCAGTCCAAGAGGATGTAACTAAGACTGTGGAAATCTGAATATCAGGACTTGGATGGCAAGCACAACAGATTTTAGGTACCTATCTACCCCACATCCCAGGTGGTCTACGGTGATGTGTAATAAATTGAGCCTCCACAAGATCAGTTATACAGTCCCATAGCACCAAACAGCGGTGAAGGCAGAGCGGGTTCCAGAAGATCTAAAAGGCCGTGAAGCCTGAGAATCACATCAAATTTAAATCCTGTAACCCTGGTGATTCCCCCTGGAGAATCGTCACAGCCTGTGCTGGGGGCAGAGTACTGAAGGAGGGGGAAGCCAAGAATGTTCAGTGGTGGGGCACCACCAGCTCTCTCTTCAGTGAAGGGCTCGTGCCCAGCTGCCAGCAATGCTGGCAGCAGACCACCTTTGGCTGTCCACTCCTTGCAGCATGGCCTCGGCCACAGGGATCACTTGTTTGTTCTGGGCCCAATATGAAAGAGATGGTTAGGAGTACAATGGCCCGGTCATCTCAGCCCTGCTGGGAACACCTCAGGAGGGCCTGTCTAGCTGCAGAGCCTCTTGGACAGTCGGCAGAAGCTGTTACTGGGCCTGCATCTCAGCGTGGTTTCTCTCTCTGCTCAGTCCTGCTTTGTTCCCCTCCCTTCCACAGGTGTCGGTCCCAAGGATGCTCCTTAGATAAAACCTCGCACATGGTAAACTCTGTCTCAGCAACTGTGTCCTGAGAATCCAATCCTTGACGCTCAGTCAAAATTCTTGTCCCTGAAACAGGAGCCCTGATCACTCTTGTATCAATTTTTATATCATCTATTGACTATCATCTCCAATGGCTGCTATAACCCCAGGTATGGCATTTTACCAAGGAAAACTCTATGCTTGGCTTGGAAAAGAGTGAAGAATTAGAACTTCAATTTATTCGTTTCATTAGCTTGTCAGCTTCCTCCCTTTTGTACCTAGAGCATTGTAGGGGAGGAAAAGTTTGCATCAACCCTCTGAGGGTCCCTGGCTGGGCCTGACAAAGAGGTTGGCAGGCCAACAGCGTACAAATTTATTTCAAATAAGTTTTAGAAGACACAGGAGGCTTCAAAAGGAGAAGTTCTGAAGAAACATTTAAACCTGAGTATTTTTTGTGCTAGGTTTGATAAAGAGTTGTGAAGAAATACGATAGGTCAGAGACTAAAATAAAAGACTAAGCCTTTTAGTTCTGGATCTTCTTGGCATCCCTTCATCTTTGGAGGTATGGATGCTCCTTTCCTCTGCATGCAGGGAGGGCCCCCCTCACACAAGTGCTTTATGACCTACTAAGGATGGGAGAGGAAATGACCTTCCTGCTTCTCCCATTTTCTTAAACTCCTTCAGCTCAAACTATTCAGTGTGCCAAGGTGCCATATTTTGGGGCAGCGTGTCCTGAACCCCATCAAGCACCAAGGTAGCTTTCTTCTTTCTCTTCCCAATCACTATAGAATGAAGCATTCTCTGTCATTCTCTTGCCCACAAGTGATCAAATTCACTTCAGCAGTCTCAACCCTTGGTTCATATGCAAACTTCTGGACAGCTCGGTTTGTATGTCTAGATTCATCCAGAATAGGGCCCTGCACACTTAGTATGCACCACGTTTGTGCAAACTTCAGGCATGGCAGGCGGAAATAGCTAAGCCATCCAGAGGCTCACAGTGCCCTGTGTGTACCGTCAGGCCTTACCCTCAGTGCCCTCTGGCTAATTCCAATGGACAGTAGCTGCCTCCTCTTAGTCAGATATGCCCGAAAATTAACATACATCGCTCCAGGAGCCCTTCAACCAACAATTGAGGGGTGAGAACTGGTATAGAAAATCTCCAGCACTTGCAGCTTTCCGTGGGATAATTCTGATGAGTTTCACCTCATTTCCCAGAGTTCCACAGCAGGATGACACTTCAGGAGCACTGGGAGGCAGGTGGATGTTACCTTCCGAGCAACAACACGCCCAGAATTCACTGCCTTCTCTTCTTGTTTATCCACTGCCTTACTGGTTTCCTGACCTCCCCCCTCCCCCACCACCCAATAAACTACTTACACTCAGATCTTCGCTTTGAGATCTGCTTCTTAGGAAACAAAATTAAGGGCTACGTCATTCCTGACCATGAAGAATTATAATCTAGTAAAGATTCAGTACATACACAAAATAACATAAACATAAACATGCATGCAGGTTTCCAGTGACCCAAAGAGAACTTTTTGGTTCTTCCAACCTTCCTCTGAAAGTGAATAAATAATGAAAATTCACCTCAGCTGATTTTAGCATAGTGGCTGTCTGTGGTTACCATAGGGAGTTGTTAGTTAATCCCATCAAAGGCTGTCTCCCTTGCTGAGAGAGTAAGGCCATCCTCTGTCCTCTCCACCCTTTCTCACCAGGGGCCATGTCAACATTAGCACCTCACTGATGGCAGATTAAGCAACTAGTGAAACACAGAAAAGGCTCATTTTAGGAACCAAGAGCACTGTTCCTGCTTTGGTCTCGGAATCAAAACAATGGTTTCGATGACAGGAGCCATGATTGAATTGTGAAATCTTTCTTTTAAAGTTTGAGGAAAAGTCCCCTTCAGCTCCAGTTCTTTCTGAACAGCCAGGAAGGAAACACACACACACACACAACCAGCAGATATAGGGTTTGCAGTCCATAAAGTCCCTGTCATAACTACTTTGGCTCTGCCATTGCAGTGCATAGCCATAGATAATACATAAGCAAATAGACAATGGGCTGTGTTCCAATAAAACTTTATTTATAAAACTGATAGCCATATTTGACCTACTAGTAGGCTGTAGTTTGCTGACTGCTGCCCTAGGACCTTGCTATTCAGAGAGGGGTCTGTGGACCAGCAGCATAGGCATCACCCAGACTATAAATGCAGAATCTGAGCTCCGTCCCAGACCTACTAAATTAGAATCTGAATTATGAAAATAAGGGCCTCAGTGATTCATATGCACAGTAACATTTGTGAAGTACTGTTTTAGGAGATTTGGATTGTGTTGACTGTGAACCAGAATAATTGTATGTATTAAATTGTATGTATGTAAAATAAGCTTTTAGGGGCGCTTGGGTGGCTCAGTCGGTTGGGCGTCTGACTTTGGCTCAGGTCATGATCTCGCGGTCCGTGAGTTCGAGCCCCGCGTGGGGCTCTGTGCTGACAGCTCAGAGCCTGGAGCCTGTTTCGGATTCTGTGCCTCCCTCTCTCTCTGACCTTCCCCCATTCATGCTCTGTCTCTCTGTCTCAAAAATGAATATACATGAAAAAAAATTTTTTTTAATAAAATAAGCTTTTATTTCCATTTAACACTGCTTGAGCGTGATGATAGCAGAAATTTGCTTGGTTTTATGTGACTAGGTCTACAGCGGTCACTCCTCCTTATTGGTGGAGAGAGGAGGATCAGTTCAAAGCCTACAAAATTGGGACAGACCATGAAGTCTGGACAATCTAACTTAGCACAACTCACAAGTAATCACAGCACTCCAGAGAACCACGAAGTTCCCCATGCCTTCTTTTCCTTTTCTCCCACAAAGTGGCAGCAGCTTTGACTGAGCTGGACCAGTCAGCCCTGAATCTGATTGCTCACATGTGTGTACAAATAATTTAGGTGTCTTTGCCGTCACAGGTCATTAAATGCCCACAACATGCTGTTCCCAAAAATGTCAGCCTCAGGGACTTGGGGAAAAAAAAATCCTCACTCCAAGGGCTAAAACGCATGCTCGTTAAAGTCATGAATTATTTGATGTTCTGTCAAAGATGAATCCACAATGGAAAGGACAGAGGAGGGTGAGTGTGTATTTGAGAGGACTGCCCCAGTAAGAACACAGTGGGCAACCTCTGTGCCTGACTGACCACATGAGTGGGAGCAAGGCGCTTGACTCCTCAGAACCACGGTGTTCTTATCTGGGAAAAGGAAGCTCCTAGTTTCTCAGTACCTATAAACATTTTAGTGGCTCATAACCTTTGACTCAGCGATTATACCTGTAGGACTACGCTCTATAAAATTTTCACGTAAGTATGCGAAAATTTATGCCAGCGTGTATTCATCCAGCGCTATCTTAATAGTAAATCAGGAAGCCACTTAAATGTTCAGCGGTATGAGAATGGCTAAATAAATTGTAGGACCGCTAACTGTTCTAACGTGAGGCAGTTAAAAAAAGGTGGAACCATTTGCACTGAAGCGGAAATGTATCTTTGCTATACTGTTAGAGGAAAAGAAGAAGATACAGATCATATTTCATTGATTCCAAGGTGGGCATTTTTCACCTTTCACATTATTATAAGTAGAGTCTTATAGTTGATGGTGTCTTACAATTGCTATGGATCAGGCAACAGTCTTGGTGGTATACATAAAATAATGACAGATCCTATACTCAGTGGCATCTTAGATTGAATGCAACGTGCCGAATGAATCACACACATATGTGAATGGATGTGTTGATATATGTTTCTCTTATACCACGCATAGCTATACTTACAAACATATATAGGTGTATATTTCAAAGCATTGAAAAAATGCCTAGAAATATGCATGTCACGGGCGCCTGGGTGGCGCAGTCGGTTAAGCGTCCGACTTCAGCCAGGTCACGATCTCGCGGTCCGTGAGTTCGAGCCCCGCGTCAGGCTCTGGGCTGATGGCTCGGAGCCTGGAGCCTGTTTCCGATTCTGTGTCTCCCTCTCTCTCTGTCCCTCCCCCGTTCAAGCTCTGTCTCTCTCCCAAAAATAAATAAACGTTGAAAAAAATTAAAAAAAAAAAAGAAATATGCATGTCAGATGCACAGTAGTCAGTTTTAAGGAAAAAAATTAAGTAAAGGGCTAGGGAGTGAGATGCAAGAGGCAGTTTTGCCTTCCAGGTTTTTATACTTTTTACACTTTTTGCGTTGTATTGACAACAAACATGTTTTACTTTTTAAATCAGAAAATAGTATGGGGTGTCTGGCTGGCTCAGTCAGTACAGCATGCGACTCCTGGTCTTGCAGTCCTAAGTTTGAGCCGTATGCTGGGCATAGAGATTACTTAAACTCTTTTAAAAAATCAAAAAGTAGTATGATAGTAATGTCTTTATTCTTGTCTCACAAGACTGGAGTGAAAGACGTTATCATACAAAAGTAATTGCTGTAGAGTGTGCGGCGGTTCTCCTCTCCTTTGTCAGCTACAGAGACTAGGAGGAAGAGACAGAAATTGGAGACATTTAGGGCTGCCACCTTTTTTATTTTGCCTGGAGTGCAACATTTATTCTGTGAGAAAATGAGATGGGATGGCCCATGGCAACAGGAGAAGCCAATCTTTGGCTCATTGGGATATCACTTCTGATCAGGAATGTGTCATGAGGCGTTCATTCAAGAGGCAAATCAGCAGGGAAATGTCAAAACATCAGCAAATTGTGAGTAAATAGACTCAGACGCTTTGGTGCAAACTTGCTAAGAACAGAGGCTGTGGTTTCCATATGCCCCTACAGACTTTCTGGTAGAAGCCCTCATGAATATTAACCACTTATACATTTCAGGGTGAATGACGGTAGCACAGCCCAGCATGTGAGCCTTGTTCTTGAAGAAGGACCTGGTCCTTGGGTAGGAAGGAGTGAGGGGAGAAGAGTCCAGTTCAGCACCTCAGAGGCTTTCTCTGGGAGCCAGGGAAGTAATACCTGGAACAGGGCAGTTGTTTGCAAAGAGGAAAAGTTCCATCACATATGATGAAACACATGAGGGTGCTTTGCAACTAGGTAGCATCCTATTCGTTCTTATTTTGTAGGTGGATATGTACATTTCGTGTCAGTGTCTACATGGTTGGCTCAGCTCCTGGATGGAACTCAGTACCTTCCCTCCTTTTTGTGCTTCACTGTAATCAAAGCTCAGCCAGCTACAGTAGGCAAAATTGACAGAGCAAACTTGCCTCTTTGAAAGTATGAGACTCTTTCAGGTTTATTCTTGAGGATCTGCAGAGAGAGTTATCCTTAAGTGATCTACCCATACAGAAGTTCTCCTGGGAAGCTGGAGCAAAAGGCAGGGAGCACAAGTGGGTAGAGGTTGTGAAACAAACCTGACATGTGTTGGTAATGGTTGAAGTGGGCGATGGAGGCATACAAGCTCAAGATGCTTGTCACTCTACCGTTGTCTAAGTTTGAATTTTCCATATTCCAAGGTTAAGTAAAAGAAAAAGAACTGGAGGGAAGGAGTGCTGAATTTCTCTACCAGCAGGGAGAGGCTACCGTGCCAGGATCATTTCTGTTAGTATATTCTCATTTTCCTTACCTAGAAATGGACACAATACCAACTCACTGGGTTGTGATAATTAAGGCAAGAGATGAATGTAAAATTCCTAGCGTTGTCCCTCAAAGTGTGCTACTATTACTAAAATAAAATAAGATTAAATTACCTTTAAAATACCAATGTATTGACAGCGATTTTATTTTAATGGTGGAAATATTTTTACTTGCTTTCTTTTCATTGTATTTTCCCCACTTTCTATATTGAACAAATCTATCGCTACAATTAGGAAAAATGGAATAATCTTTATTCGAATTAACTTTTATTTGACTCCTCTCTTACCCATATGTGAAGGGGTTTGAAAAACTTGGGCTACTAACCATTCAAAAACATTCTTAATATTATAACTTCAGTTCCTCCCTGTCTGAAGCTGAAAGCCTTTTTGATGCAAGAACTTTGGCTTGAAGTTCCTTAAAGAATGATAAAGAAAAAAGCTGAATTACAATACGCCCATCTCTTCTACCTCCTGGTTCCAAAAAATGTTTAAATTAGCTTCTGGCTATTTCTGTGTAAAGTTAGTTTGTGATTTTATTGACAAGTGATGGGTTACAGTAATTCACCCTACAGTTCCCCCAGGGATAAACATGAAACATTCTACTACTGTCAAAGAAGCTAGATCCCTGTTGGTTTCTTTCTTTCTTTCTTTCTTTCTTTCTTTCTTTCTTTCTTTTTTCTAAAAAACATGTATCTTGTGCCTGTTGCTGCTGCTTTTATTTGGAGCATCAAATAAATAGAAGACACTGACTTCCAAGAGTTTTTGACATTGATGGTGTTATGCAATGGTCTTTTATACTGTATCAGTTGTCAGTTGTCACAGTGATATGACATAACTAGGCAAAACTGACACAGCCATATAACTTTCTTGGGAGTAGAATATTTCACGTCTTTCCTGGGGTAATTGCAGGCTCCGTCACTGTAACCCTCAAACTATCTGTAAGTGGAGGAAACTCACATAGAAAACTCAGCACCTGCGATGGTAAGCACTGAGTGAGCTCCTGGGTCTGCAGGCTGCGGTTGATCGGGCTGGGCGTGGCTGATCTGAGCCTGACTCACTTTGACTCACAGGGCTCAGCTGACTATGCCCTACTGCAGGGTAGCCTCGTCTGAAACCAAGCGGCCAGGGGCTGTGCTCCACATGGTTTTCATCCTATAGCACACCATCCTACACGTGTTCTCCTGCTGAGGGAGCAAGCACAAGCAAAAGTGCCCAAGTGCTTTTTTGTTTCCTCATTGTTTTTTTCAAAATAGGTCTTAAATCCCTCCCCTGTTTTTTCCCAGGTGTTTTTTTTTTTTTTTTTTTTTTTTTTTTTTTTTTTTTTTTTTTTTTTTAAGATCTTGTTGTGTCATGTCTGCTAATATCCCTAGGGCTAATGCAAGTAACTAAGACAGCCCAGATTCAAAAATGAGAAAGTAGGAGCTCCTGGGTGGCTCAGTTGGTTAAGCATCCAACTTCAGCTTGGGTCGTGATCTCACGGCTCATGAATTTGAGCCCCGCATTGGGGTCTCTGCTGTCAATGCAGAGCCCACTTTGGATCCTCTGTTCCCTCTCTCTCTCTCTCTCTCTCTCTCTCTCTCTGTCACCCCTCCCCTCTTTCTCAAAATTAAATAAACATTAAAAAAATGAGGAAGTAGATGGTGCCTTCTTTACTGAAAGGAATTGCGAAGTCACCTGGTGAAAGTTGCGGCTACAGGAGAGCGTAAAGAATGGGGGTCATTAATGCCAAATAGCCAAAGCAATCTTGAAAAAGAAAACCAAAGCAAGAGGCCTCACAATCCCAGACTTCAAGCTATACTACAAAGCTGTAATCATCAAGACAGTATGGTACTGGCATAAGAACAGACAGTCAGATCAATGGAACAGAATAGAGAAACCAGAAATGGACCCACAAACGTATGGCCAACTAATCTTTGACAAGGCAGGAAAGAATATCCAATGGAATAAAGACAGTCTCTTCAGCAACCAGTGCTGGGAAAACTGGACAGCAACATGCAGAAAAATGAACCTGGACCACTTTCTTACACCATACACAAAAATAAACTCAAAATGGATGAAAGACCTAAAAGTAAGACAGGAAGCCATCAAAATCCTCAAGGAGAAAGCAGGCAAAAACCTCTTTGATCTTGCCTGCAGCAACTTCTTACTCAACACATCTCCAGAGGCAAGCGAAACAAAAGCAAAAATGAACTATTGGGACCTCATCAAAATAAAAAGATATTTGCAAATGACATATCAGATAAAGGGTTAGTATCCAAAATCTATAAAGAACTTATCAAACTCAACACCCAAAAAACAAATAATCCGGTGAAGAAATGGGCAGAAGACATGAATAGACACTTCTCCAAGGAAGACATCCAGATGGCCAACCAACACATGAAAAAATGCTCACCATCACTCATCATCAGGGAAATACAAATCAAAACCACAATGAGATACCACCTCACACCTGTCAGAATGGCTAACATTAACAACTCAGGCAATGACTGATGTTGGTGAGGATGCAGAGAAAGAAGATCTCTTTTGCACTGCTGGTGGGAATGCAAACTGGTGCAGCCACTCTGGAAAAGGAGGTTCCTCAAAAAGCTAAAAATAGAACTACCCTATGACCTAGCAATGGCACTACTAGGCATTTATCCACGGGATACAGGTGTGCTGTTTCCAAGGGACACATGCACCCCCATGTTTATAGCAGCACTATCAACAACAGCCAAAGTATGGAAAGAGCCCAAATGTCCATTGATGGATGAATCATTACAGAAGATGTGGTATATATATACAATGGAGTATTACTCGGCAATCAAAAAGAATGAAATCTTGCCGTTTGCAACTACATGGATGGAACTGGAGGGTATTATGGTAAGTGAAATTAGTCAGAGAAAGACAAAAATCCTATGACTTCATTCATATGAGGACTCTAAGAGACAAAACAGATGAACATAAGGGAAGGGAAACAAAAATCATATAAAAACAGGGAGGGGGACAAAACAGAAGAGACTCATAAATATGGAGAACAAACTGAGGGTTTCTGGAGGGGTTGTGGGAGCAGGGATGGGCTAAATGGGTAAGGGGCATTAAGGAATCTACTGAAATCATTGTTTCACTCTATGCTAACTAATTTGGATGTAAATTTTAAAAAATAAAAAAGTAAAAGAATGGGGGTCATTAATGCAATCAATGTGCCATATAAAGTTACATAACAAGAACTAGCAGTTCTCTGTGGCGTTATATGTTTTGCAATGCACTGTCATATATCTTCATATATATAATTACATCCCTAAGGATGGAAGAGGATTAATTCTTTCAGTAAGGTAGCTATGAGTTGTTTTGATGCTGAAATTTATTTTTACTTCTAGCCTCTTGTCCCCTAATTTGTAAACATATGCTATGATAATTTGAAGTTAAATTTCAGGGATCAGTGAATAAAATTGCTTTTTTTCCCTTTTTTGCACATGCAGTTGTGGTTTCCTGATATACCCTTGTGGTTGCCAGATAAACACCCATTTATCTTTCAAAACCCCCCTATTGTATCACCTCCTCCAGGAAGCCTCTCTGGCTTCTCCAGATAAAATTAATCATTCCCTCCTCTGATCTACCTTTGTGCCTTGCCTTATCTGTTTAAGCTGTCATCTGCCTCTGAAGAGTCTGAGCCCACTGAGTGGAATAAGGAGAATAGGCTCTGGGATCAGGCTACCAGAGTTCACCTCCCAGGTACTATTTCCCACATGTGGGGCCTTGGACAGGTTATTCAGCTTGGGCTCTATGTACCTCCTATCTGTACTGTGGGAGTACTAATTGTATTGGCTTAAGAGGGACACTAAGAGAATTAAATGGGCATTAAATATTTGGTAAAAGACCTGACATAATGTTCTAAATAAAATTAGCTATTAGTGTTTATCATCTTATTACCCATAATGCTAGTTAGATGACCTTATACCACCTTGGAGTCAATTTGTAACACTGGGTCTAGAACACCAAGGTACCCTTGGATCCTTAAGTCCTTACGGTGTCCTTGGTTGAGGTCAAAAGTATGAGTGATTTTGCAATCAGGATCTGAAGGAGAAGGAGGTAGGAAATTAATAGCTGAACAATGGAACAAGCCTCCAAAGATCACCCCATTCTGACCCCAACATGTAATTCTGTGATGATAAAGAAAATAAAAAGAGGATCAAAATGTACCCAATTAATATTCATCTTTACATGGAAACCAATTTGACAATAAATTTCATGTTAAAAAAATATTCATCTGTACAGATCTCATTTTTAGGTATTGTCTTTCTGTTCCTCTGAGCAGAAGGTTCACTTAAGTCATTCAGTAAGCTTTGTTCTCCAAAAACCAAACAGTAAGGTGATGTGGGGACAATGGGAAGTAAAATGAAATGGCACAACCCATCCCTGAGGCTAGAAGAGGCAATGAAACAGAATTACATAAGCTTCCTCTCAGTCCTCAATTTGAATGATGCATTTACTTTGAGACATCTCATCTTCGAAATAGGTGAGCTGAGGATTAGAGGAATGGAACAGATGGCATCTTGATAAATTAATACTCTGAAAACGAGGGAGGAGACACACATTGTCTACAACATTCAGAAAGTATTTCTACTAGAATAAAGTATATACTGTATTTTGGTGTATCTGAAGATTAGATGTTTATGTCATCGTCATTATTTAGCACATTTGGGGAAAGAAAGAATTTTGATAAATACAAAGGTTATACTTGAGCATTTATTCACTTGCTACAGTGCTACCAACTAGTAAACTCCAAAGGCGAACTTGGTATATAAATAGTAAGTAAATGGTAAATAAAGAGAAATTGTCTTTTGCTAAGTGAAATAAGTCAGACAGAAAAAGGCAAGTATCATATGATTTCACTTATATGTGGCATCTAAAAAACAAAGCAAACAAATGAGCCAGAAATAGACTTACAAATACAGAAAGCAAACTGGGGGGGTTGCCAAAGGGTAGGGGTGTGGGGGGTGGTCAAAAGGATAGGGTTACAAACTTCCAGTTATAAAATAAATAAGTCATAGGGATGAAAAATACAGTATAGGGAACATAGTCAATAATAGTGTAATAACATTGTATGGTGACAGACGGTAGCTACACTTACCATGGTGAGCATTGTGTAATGTACAGAATTGTTGAATCACTATGTTGCATACCTGAAACTAATATAATATTGCATGTCAACTATACTTCAAATATTTTTTAATGTTTATTTATTTTTGAGAGAGAGAATGAGAGCAGGGGAGAGGCAGAGAGAAAGGGAGACACAGAATCCAAAGCAGGCTCCAGGCTCTGAGCTATCAGCACAGAGCCCGATGTGGGGCTGGAACTTACAAACTGTGAAATCATGACCTGAGCCAAAGTCGTATGCTTTACCAACTGAGCCACCTGGGCACCCCTACTTCAATTAAAGAAAGAGAGAGAGAGAGAGAGAGAGAGAGAGAGAGAGAGAGAGAGAGAGAGAGAGAGAAAGAAAGAAAGAAAGAAAGAAAGAAAGAAAGAAAGAAAGAAAGAAAGAAAGAAAGAAAGAAAGAAAGAAAGAAAGAAAGAGAAAGAAAGAGTTATCTTTGTAGAATCATGTAATTGGGATTTTAGTAGGCAAAATGTACACATAATAAAAATAAAAGACAAATAGTACACACAGATATACTATGAACTGTCTCCCTCTGAGCTCTAATTCTCCATTCCTCAAAGGAAACACCATTATCACTTTCCTACATATCCTTTCTTTTCTTGTATATGCATATATATTACAGCTTGAGAGAGTTAAAGATCTTTGTTTCTAATTTATACCCTTATTTTGCATACACTTATTAAGGCTAAAACTAAACCCTTGCAGTGGACAGGCTTTACATGATTTGGGCAAAATTGTTAAGTCAATCAGGATTAGTTTGGTTTCAAGTGACCAAAAGAAAGGTGGTTTAAGCAAAGAAAAAAAAAAAAAAAGAAAGAAAAGAAATCATGGGAATACATCCAGGGGATAGAGATATGACAGCCTCAAACACAGCTTGAGGTCTTGACCATTCATATTCTCTCTCCCTCTCTCCCTCCCCCTTTCTCCCTCTCCCCCTCCTACTTGCTGTTCCACTCTGTTTCCCAGTTTCCCTCCATTTTTGGAGCCTGTGGAGTGACAAAATCATGGTCAGCAGCTCTAGCCCCACATCCCACCTGGCTTAAAATCTAGCAAAATTAAAAAGAGTGCTTCTCTTCCCCAGCTATTCAAGGAAAGCCTGAAGCTAACTTCTTACTGGTCTATATTGTCTCATACCCATCCCTGAGCCAATCACTGTGCCAAAAGCAATATCCTTTTGCCCCCAGAACACATGCTTCCCTCTCCCTCACTCCTCCCACGAAACATGTGATCACAGCATGTGATCTAAAAGTGAGGGAAGCTGTATAGCTCAGAGGAAAACTAGGGTGCCATTACCAACAGAAGGGTGAACCGATGGCAGGCAGATGAAAATCGCAGAAGTTCATAGCACTTACCCAATTAAGGAAAAGATGGAAATAGTTACCTCTTGCTTCATAGTAGAAAATTGTCAAAGATTAGGGAAACTATATTGTTTATCCTCAAATCTTATTTTTTATTACAGGATAAACCTCAATTGGACAAGTTCAAGATATAAGTTATCTATCTAAAAGCCAGTCCAATGTTCCTACTTCCTACTATACTGATGAATTCAATGGTCCAATAATTCAGGTTTTGTTTGCTTTCCCACTCTTTTCAGAATCATTCCCATCAAGCACATGGTAATAGCTTTTTATTTTCCTTCCTTTCAGTAACCCCATTACTAGAATGCTTCTTAGCCATTAAAACTAGCGGTTGATTTTTTTGTCACTCAAATAACATGAACTTACGTACATATTAAGGCCTATCTGAACTATAAATGGTAAAAGAATATCAATGACTTCTATCAAATTAGGAAAATAACAAGTAAGACTCAAATAGAAGAAGTAAACCAATTGGTAACACAAGACAAAATATGTCTTTTTTAATGCACAGTTCATGGGATTAAAAAAAACTGTTCACTAACATTGAAAATATGTTGCTTTTAACCTCAAGACTACAGTACATTCAGGCAGGAATAGAGATCACCTAGTCTAGTGATGTGGATGTGTGATAGGGCCGACCTTTGGGAAGGGAATTCACTCAGGTGCTGGCTTCAAATGCAAATTGTTTGGCATGGCCTTGGTCTAATGAGCAAATGGTCTGTAGGTGGGATCTGAGAATTCTATATTAATCAGCTCAGTTGGTGATACTTATGTGGCTTTAACTTGGGAAAAAAATATGGGTGGCTCAGTTGGTTAAGTGTCTGACTTCAGGTCACGATCTCACGGTTCTTATGGTTCATGAGTTCAAGCTCTGATGCGGGGCTCAAATTTAAAAAATTAAAAATACGTGCAGCCTTGCCATCCAGGATGTCAAGCAAATTAAAAATGTTTAAGTGTCTGTATCTTGACAGCTAATGGGTTCAAGCCCCACATTGGGCTCTGTGCTGACAGCTCAGAGCCTAGAGCCTGCTTCAGATTCTGTGTCTCCCTCTCTCTACCCACTCCCCTGCTTGTGCTCGCTCTCTCTCTCTCTCTCTCTCTCTCAAAAATAAACATTAAAAAATATTTATTTAAAAACTGTGGATAGTCTAACCTCCTCATTTTATAAACAGGGCTTTTGAGGTGCAGAATAGGGAAGTGATTTGCCCATAAATGGCAGAGCTGGGGCTAAACCCATGTGTCCTGAATGCGGTACTCTTACCTCCTTCCTTGCTTTCACCTTTCTGTGCATCCATTTCCATGGGGTTGTTGAGAATGAATCTGGCTGACCATATTGTTCATGCTGGTGTGAAATTCTATTAGAAAGATATCTGGTATGGAAATTACCATAACAATGAGCTTTAACTGTTTCTTACACGATTCTTTTCCTGACTGTACAAAGCATCTGTCTGGTTAAAGGCTCAGTCGATTCTTAAACACAAGTGTTCCGGATGAGGAAAAGAGTTTCCCTTGGTCAGAGGACCATGTATTCAGAAGATGCAAATCAACCGATAGGACTCATTCAAGATACCTGACATTGTACCTGAAATGGGTCCACATCACATTGCAATGGATTCTTTTTGTGTTCTCTATAAGAAAAGTGAGGAGAGACTGACAACATGATTCCATTGAAACCTTTTAGATTACATTTTTCCTGATCACCTTAGGTCTTACTTCACCACACATACAATTATATCTGGATAACATATTTGAAGAGATGTTTCAAATTGGAATTAAGAGACATCCACAACCTTTCAATTTCCAGTGGGTGAGATTTTCTCTTCCTTACTCTTACTGTGACTGATTCAACTTTGTATTTTCTGTATCCAGCACAGTGCCTGGTACATAATATGATGACGTTATGTAGAAGTTATACGCCGCAGCGGTTGAGAGAAAGGGCCACGAAGGTGCCGGTAATTTTTTAACAATGGGCTCTCCGAGAGAAGGAAGTCCCGATCTGTAGCATTTGCTGATCTCCATGGTGTAAATAGTTCACTATGGCCAATTTCAAGCTACTAACGTGACTGAATGCACATTTGTGAAAAAGATATGCCATAGCGCATTGTTACATAATATTTCTACCAGAAAGGTTCAATAGAAATAACTTAAGAATGAAGATAAAGTAGAATATAGTAAAATAATTAGAAAGCAGAGCTGAGTGTTGATTACCTTTGTTTTAATATCATTTATTTGATTGAAGGTTTATCTAACTTAATCTTTAATAATGGCTGAATTTAGCAACCAGTGCTCAAAAGTCCTGAATATGGGACATTTTGCCTTTGTGAGCTGATTTGATCTAACTTCAGTTGCCACTGGAAGGGGCTCTTGGGCCTGAGTCATAACTTCTTCAATTATTAGCTCTGAGATTTTGAGCAAGTCGGCTTGACCTTCTAGTGCCTCACTTTCCTTATCTTTATAATGGAATAATAGTGGTAAGTATCTTACAAGCTGTTTGCAAAGAATAAATGAGAAAGTACATGTAAAATTAGAGAAATGTTGTAAGAGCCCAAGAAATGTTGGCTCTTGGTGATAATAATAATACTCAACAAATATTGACTCAGTGACAGATGGTGAGATGGTGGATAGATGGATGGACACATGGATTGACAGATGCTTTTCATGTGAGAGAGAGAAAAGCTTTTTTTTTTTTTTTTGATGCTTGTTTATTTATTTTGAGAAAGAGAGAGAAGACCAGCAGGGGAGGGGCAGAGAGAGAGGGAGAGAGAATCCCAAGAAGACTCCATGCTATCAGCACAGAGCCCGACGTGGGACTTGAACTCGCAAACCATGAGATCGTGACCTGAGCCAAAACCAAGAGTCAGATGCTTAACCAACTGAGCCACTCAGGTGCCCTGGGAAAAAGCTTTTTTAATGTAAAAAATATTTTAAAAGTTCATCCATAAAGTGTCTCTAAGGAGGATATGAAATCCCCCAGTTTGTCATGGTGGATGAATCAACTCTTCTTTCCATGATGCTGCATGATACGCTAAGAGTCCTACATGACTTGCCATTAGTAGCATCAGCAGTCACTGAAAAAAGCAGGAAGAGAAGTACCCTTTCTTCACTCCTACCATCCGCGGGGAGCACAAGTGTTAAATCCCCTTTCAGACATCATCGCTGCGTGTCCGTGGCCCCTTCTCTTCTGGAGAGAGCTGAGTCTCTCTTTTTCTGAATCACATGTCTGCTAGTATCAAGGCGCGGGGTTTTCCCTCCAGATACTGCCTGCTCTTCTAAGACCACCCAAGGAAGCATCTCTTTGCTGCTCACAGTGGATTGATCCCAGTACACTTAACAGTGCCCCGTGGGACTGTTTCTCACTCACATGGAGAGTCTGACCATACTGGGGACAGTGGTTCCTCTCAAGACTGAGCAGAGCCCTTCTCCTTTGGAATCGTGTCTTCCTCCTTGCTCCAGTTAGGCTTTGGTTCATCTTCCCAGGCCGAGAGAGAGGAGAAGAGTCTCCTGACAGCTGTGGACCCTGCATCTTCTGTACAATAATGTCGCAGAGAAAAACTAGAAGCGGAAGCCCAGTTGCCACCAAACTCAGCTTTCCACATCATTCAAATGCCCCAAATGGTGGCTCACCTGTAATGAAGGTAGGCGACCTGCAAACAGGCCTTTGACAAAAGTCTGCATCTATGTGTCAAGATGAGAACGTTGGTCTCGTAACTCGAAGCCTAGAACCTTTTTCACTGAATCATGCTACCTTTTGGGAGGTCTGGCAGGGAGTTCTTGACGTGTAAGTAACACCCTTATTTTTGCTTCTTACAAAAGATAGACATTGAGAGTGTCAATGTCTTGATAATACTTGACTGAAGGCACAAATCTATCTAGTTCATCTATCCTAAACACTTTAAAATGAAGAGGAGATAGTTTTGAGTATCTGTAACGAAACTGGTAACTAAAGGAAAAGTTGCATCAAAGGACAATGACAGAGAATGAATGGAGACTTGGAATATAAAAATGTCTTTAACCTGGTAAAGGTTACCTATCAAAAGTGTGGAGCAAGCCCCATACTTAATGGTGATGCATTCCTCTGAAGATCAAAGAAAACCCAAGGGTATTCATTCTAGCTTCTATTTTCCTGGAGGCTTCAGTGAATGCAGTAAGACAAGAAATAGAAATTAAATCTGTCAGGATTAGAAAGGAAGAAATGAAATTTTAAATGACAAAAATTCGAAAAGCTCCAAAGAGGTTTCAAATCATTAGAAGTAATGAGAGAGTTTAAGAAGGGTGGTTGGGTATGAAATCAATATGCAAAAATAAATCTACGCACCAACATCCGATATTTAGAAAATTCATTTTAAAATTTCCATTTATAACATTTTTTATAATGCTAGTGAGTAAAGCTAAAAGAATTACTACCATGTTAATGAATAGAAAAAAGATTCTATGTTATAAAGTGGTCAGTTCTCTCCAAAATTGTGAATTAAGTGCTATTCCAATCTAAACTCCTTTAGAAATCTACAGGAGTTGTGGTTTTGGGTTTTTTTGTTTTTTGTTTTTTTATTTTTCTTTGGAAAAAGTTGAAACTGATTCTAAAGTTTATGTAAAAGGGAACAGGGAAAAGCCATGACACTTTTTTTTAATTAAAAAATTTTTTTCAACATTTATTCATTTTTAAGAGTGAGAGAGACAGAGCATGAACAGGGGAGAGGGGCAGAGAGAGAGGGAGACACAGAATCTGAAGCAAGCTCCAGGCTCCGAGCTGTCAGCACAGAGCCCGACACGGGGCTTGAACTCATGGAGTGCGAGATCATGACCTGAGCTGAAGTCAGACACTTAACCAACTGAGCCACCCAAGCGCCTTAAAGCCATGACACTTTTAAAGAAAAACAAGTTTGGGAGAGTGACATGCTTTCTAGGTATCAAGGCATCGTATAAATCTGTAGTAATTAAGACAGTGCGGTATTGTTTCATTTGTAGACAAATAGAAAACATAACAGAATAATAACAAAGCCAAATAAACTGAGAGACTGTTGTGGGTTGAATTTGGCCTTCCGAAAAAGATACATTCAAGTCCAAAACCCCTGGAACTTATGAATGTGACCTATTTGGACATAGGGTCTCTGCAGATGTAAGCAAGTTAAAGTAAACTGGACCTTAATCCAGTTGCTGGTGTTGTTATAAGCAGCAGAGACACACAGAGAGAGGAAGACAGCTGTATGCCAAGGAATGCACATAAGCACTTGTTGTGTACCTGGCGAAGCACTTTTCATGGTGTATATGCTGGGAAACACACGGTGTGCACACGTTTAAGGAATGAAGTGAAGGAGTGAAGGAAGGTAGGCCTGAAGCTGCCGGTGGAAGGAGTAGGTCACCAGAACCTGGAAAGAAGAGAGTCAACAATTGAGAGGGCTCCTTAGAGGTCTTCCTTAGAGGCCACCCAGAAGCGGGGGCGGGGGGGGGGGGGGGCGGGGACTGGAGAAATCTCACGCTCCTCTGCCCTGAGGTCTCCTGCTGGTGTTTCCACCAGTCAAGCAGAACTCAGTGGATGAGAGAGTCCACAGATGAAGTCCTTCTTGGTTAGTCTTCCAGGTACAGAATTTGGTAGAATAAGGGTAAAAAGAGGGTTTGAGGGGCAGTGGTTTTATCTTGCACACAAGACATTATATAATCTTTGCAAAAGCCGTAAGGGACCTGTGCTACCCTTATCCCATTTCACACAAGCAAACTGGGGCTTGGAGAGGTTAAGTCGCATGCTGACAGTTGGCATGTAGTAGAGTTGGGGTCTAAGCCTAGACAGTGTCAATCATGAGCCAGGTAGCTCACCGCCAAAGTGAAATTCATGGCTCCATCATAGGTACAGACTAAGTCTCAGAGCAGGTGAAAAGCTGGGCCACTGTCAGCAGAAAGGGCTGGCATTTCCCAGTTCTGTCTGGCTCCAAATGCCATCTTCCACTGTGACACCACCACATGAGCACCCATGACGTAGCGACCCACGAGAGGCACACGCTTGGGGTTTTCCTTTTAATTACAAAGTGGAGAAGTGACGACACCAATAATACTATTGAAGTATTCAACTGGTTTTTACCTCAAGTGACGGAGTAGCCATCCTCAGAAATGAACAGCCTCCACCATGACATGGGAGAAAGCAAGGAGTATCCGATATTTGGCAGCCTCCATTTTGCATGAAGGTGTCTGTCACTAGAGATGTTCTGAGGTTTATGTTGTTAGAGATGCTGGGATCTCTGCAATTCATTTTGATTTTGTTTAAAGCCATAAAATAAAGTGATTGGGTGAAATTCTTTTCTGTTAAAACAAAACAGAATAGTGTGAGGCCTTGCAGCTTTTATCATGGGCACTTTTAAGGTACACGATCGCTTTCATTCAGCTAAATGCTATTGACTCAAACATGGACTCTATGATTACAGTTTGTTTGGTTTTGATTATTCTTGTTTATGCACATCTTGTTTAGTTTATACTAAACTATTAGACAGGAAAGAGATAGGGAGTATGAGAAAAATAAGACACTAATGATCATGAAAATGATAATCTACAATTTCCCTTCAAACTGATACCTTATAGACTCATGTAGTGACTTATCAGAACAGGTAAACCACACATGTCAGGATTTCCATATTACTTTCGCTTCCATTGCTCAATAGAAGAACTTCAGTGGTGATTATAGTTCATTTGGCTTTTGATCTATTGGGGATAATAATAACCATCCCTATGATGGGCTATTTGCAGAGAAATGTTGCAAGTAGAAGCCCTGAAATTTTGTATTAACTCGTCATTTGGAAACAAAGCAGAAAAACATTAAAAATAAACCAGTTAACTTTAAGTGAAAAATCTAAGCAGTCCAAACAATCGAGTCATGAAGCCATTTTTAAAAATCTATTCTTGATGCTGTAACACCTGTTAAATCCCAGTCTCTATTTAAGTAAGCATTCAATCCTTAAACTAAATAAGATACGATGTCCTTTTAAACTCTATTTTTGTTCCGGAATTATCTCCAAGTAGATTAGTGCCTACCCTTTTTTTTTTTTTTTTCAACGTTTATTTATTTTTGGGACAGAGAGAGACAGAGCATGAACGGGGGAGGGGCAGAGAGAGAGGGAGACACAGAATCGGAAACAGGCTCCAGGCTCTGAGCCATCAGCCCAGAGCCCGACGTGGGGCTCGAACTCCCGGACCGCGAGATCGTGACCTGGCTGAAGTCGGACGCTTAACCAACTGCGCCACCCAGGCGCCCCCTGCCTACCCTTTTTTAAAGGAGTTGGCATTTATTTTCACATATAAAGTGATTACAGTTGATCATTTTAAATGTTATTTTATTATACAGTATAGACCTAAATATTTTTTAAAATAAAATCATTTCTTTATGACCTACCATGAACGAAATAATGGAGTTGCATAACAAACTGACCAGGAGATTCATGAGGCATTGCCATGTGTAGTAGACATTTATCACTTTTGTCCATGCAGCAGGAAACCTCTTTTTTCCAGCAACATTGTCTGGAGCCTGTTTCGGAAGCTACCCTCTCCCAGCCACAGTCCCATATAGGTTAGGTGAAAATGACCTGCCTTGCTGATGGGTACCTGGTCTCAGATCAAGAAAATCAGAATGTGGAACACCCTGGCCAGTGGTTCATTTAGAACGACTATGTCCCAAACTGTGCCAATAAACTTTACTGGAACCAGTAGAATAAAGAAGCTGCCTTTCGGATGGAGCCACTGAAATAGAAGGACCAAAGACCAGAATATTCCCAGCAATGTGCAAGAATACCATATGCCTAAGAAGAAAACAGCAAAGAAAAGCAGAGTCAAACGACCGATAGTGACAGGTTCCCAGTGACATGTTTGAGCTCCTGGTTCCAGCCATTTCATAACTCAGTTGGATTTCACTTTTAGACTTCTCAGTTATATTAAGCAATAACTTGATAGATGACCTTGAATACATCACTTTATTTCTCTGGTCTTCGCTGTCTTCATTTATAAAATAAAGGCATTAGATCAGATGCCTGTCTAACATCTCTTTTAGATTTTACAGATTTGTGATCTTGTGATTGACCATGCATTAGTGACTCCGTAGAATTTTTAAATGGACCCAATTTCAATTGACAAAATAAATGGTGCTGGCCATCCTACTTCTTAATAGATAAAAAAGGTGAATTAGACAGTACTTACAGTTATAGAGGCCATGAGAAGTCATCTAATCCTTCTTCTGAGTCTCCTATCTAAATTGAGAATATACAAGGATGCTTTTATACTCCGTATCTTCATTTTGATGGAGCTCCAGGGCAAATGTCTCAGCTAACTTAATCAAAGATGTTGTTCACAACCTCTATTATGATCCTGAGTATCCCTGCCCCCATTCTGATGAAGAACCCTGGAAATTACCCATGGTAGTTTCACTTGCATTTAGTGAAAATCTTTTTGTACAATTTCGCAAATGCAAAGAAAAAAAGCCCTTTTATATAATTCCTCCAAGCTTAATAATTCTTTGATAGACAGCATCCATATCCCCTGCTAATTATGTCCCCATAAGGCAGGGTATTATACTTCCCAGAAGATGTTTTACAGGTAGGAAAGCTTTTGAAAATATATAATATTTTGACCTTTGAGATAAGAGATTTGTTGTGAAACTAGTCCTTTTTATTACTAGGTGTCATTCAAAATAAAATAATACGTTTAGACATGTTGTAGCAATTTACTTGCTATTACTCAAATCTTACCCTCTAATTAGAAGGAGAAATATGAAGCTTCATCAGTGCATAATTTAACAAACTCAATGTCATGAAATTACCATATTTTATTCTTGCCTAGCACCAAAATTTGTGGGCCCGGAGGAAAATGTTCACTTCTAAAATGCAAGATACGACTTATAACAAAAGAGTGCTTGAGAGCTGATACTACGGGTTCAGGCTAATCAAAGCCTTTGGACAAGTTCCAAAAGGCAGATTTAAAATATGAGTCAATCTCCAAATCCCATCTGCTTTGGGATTCAGCGGAAAAAGAAATGCAGTCATTTGGGGAGAGGGAAAACTATCAAAATCAGGGCTTTTTAAACCACTGATGGAAATGATAATGGAGCAGTGGGATTGCCAGAAAGAATTCTCAAAGGAATTAGAATTTTGTCTCCAGGTAGAAGAGCCCCCGCCCCTGAAAATGGCAGAGGTGTCCCTACACTGGGATCAAGTTTCGCTTTGTTCCTTCTTCTCTCTCTCCACCCTCTATTTTTATGCCCACAGCAGGGTAGGTTAGAGGCTTCACCCGATAACCTTAAAGGTACAGTAGTGTAACAAAATCAAGGTTATCTCTTATTCCTATCACAATCCCGGGTGTTCTTGTTCTGCTGGGTCTTTCCATCTTGTGGCTCCACCCTCCTCGAGGCCCTCAGATCCTCTCTATTCAGCCGGCATTTGGGAAGAGGACATAGGGAAAGCACATTCGTATCTTCACTACTTTGGCCAGAACTCGGTCATGTGTCTACATGCAGGTGTGAAGGAGGCAGAGAAATATAGTGTAACTGTATGCCAGGAGGAAAAAGGAAAAGGTTTTAGTGGACATATAGTTTCTGCTACATCTTTCTCCCCTTCCCTCCACCACTCTCATCTTTGCAAAAGCAATATTTGCATAATAGTTAGGAACTCAGAGGTAAGTACACTTTAGAGTCAGTCTACCGGGATTCAAGTGCAAGTTCTGCTCCTAGTAGCTGTGTAATCTGGGGAAATGATATAAGCTTTCTGTGTTTACTTTTCTGCAAAACAGGAATAATACAAGTAACTGACTCATAACATCATTGTGAATATCAAATAAATTGATGGCTAAGTGAAGAAAATTCTAAGTGGAATATGCCTGGGACTCCATTACTTCTCACTTCTATATCAGTCAGACTCCTAGGTTGCAGTAGAAATAATCTTGCTGACTTGAGTAAAATAAAATTTATGAGGGGACCAGCAATACTGCAAAAACAGGCTTCGAAAACAAGTCCACAACAAGCAACCTCTGGAGGGCCAGCCATCAGGAACCAGAACAGTTCTTCCAGCAGGAACAGGTCCATTCATGGATCCCCAGGCCACTACTGCTGCTGAGGTGATGATTTCCTCCAAATGCCACCACACCACACCCTACAGCCCTGACTCAAATTCCAAGTGCTACAGGAGACTGCTCAATTGCCTGCCCCTGAACTTTCCAGAATGACAAGAAAGAGAATTTGGACCCATTTGCTTTCTGGTTCCCAGGAATGCACACAGTGGCACATTTCTAAGAGGATAAAAAGTTTTGCTAGTCATGGCACCTTGCCATGGTTGGCTGCTGAACAATAAAAAAAAAAGAGATGATATCCATTGTGTGATCTATCCCCCCAGTCAGCCAGCCAGCCACTCACCCACCCACTCATCCACCTACCCATTGATCCATCCATCTCTCAATCTATTCAGTTAGCCATCTATCCACCCATGCAAAGATACATACATATCTGACAAACACACATCACCACATTTCTCTCACGTTTTTTATATCCAAATACCCGTAAAAAATGAGTCTTTCAGAGGAAGCTTTTATGGACCTAATTCACCCCAAAGCTTATGTCTCCCTGAGCAGTAGATGAAAAATATTGCAGCCTGAAAAGAATTGACTTGAAAGAATTAGGGCCCCTGCCTAAATGCCTAACATAGTATAAAAAGTGACTCCAGCCCCAGGGTGAATGGAGTCTTATGTTTCATAAGGCAAGATATTTATTATAATGACAGGGCAAAATGGCCGTGGTCAAATCTTAAATCCAGGATGCATCTAAAGCAAGAATGTCACTTTCCAATTCAAATCCAAAATGTACATTAAAGGCAAAGAGTGTGTATGAATTCTGTTTAAAAGTCTCTTTACAGAAATGGATTAGGGTTGTCATTGATACCAAGCTTCTATTCTACCTGAGATCTATTCATGCTTTGAGCAGAGTTTAAGGCTTTCTTCTGGAGCTAATAACCTCATTTAATCTGTAATTTCTATGTGAGAATTGGCGCACTCAAAATAAAAGAACAAATTACTAGATTATTTTTTTCAATGAAATTCTAAATCAGCCTTTGGGATTTCCAACTATGAAAGCCCCCACAAAATGCTCTGTATTTTCATGGAGTTAATAGTCTTGGCATTTTAATGCATGTTTTTGAGGAATTAAAATTCAGTCACCAAAACGTACTGTAATGCAGTTATAATAGACACCTTCTTGTGTCTGCCTCCCACTCTTTAACAGTTGGGTGCAAGGCACCATGCTAAGATATTTACACAGATCAGTTCATTTAATCTTCCCAATAGCCTGTGATGTAGGCTTTATTGTTTCCATTTTATATATGGGGAAATTGAGACTTGCAAGATCAAAGAGCTTTTCCAACTTCACATATATAGAGATGGTGAAAGTAGAAATCAGATTCCGGAGTCCAGTTCTAGAACCCATGTTCAACCACTAGCCTTGCACATCCATTTACCTGTATCTCATTCAGGTTGGCTCATGCTTGGTATATGTGACCCTGCCATCTTGGTTACTATTATTATGGTTAGATACCTTATCCAAGAAGGACTAACAGAGGTAGTTCTGGAAACACAGAATTGAGATTTTAGATACCTCTGTTTAGTCTATGTTAACTTCAAAACAATGAAAGAAATATAATCTGAGAAGTTTTGGATGGACATATTCTCCATATGATGTGGGACTGAGTAGCAGGAAAAGTTGGATGGCAGAGGGAAGAAGAATTAAAAGTGCGTGCCAAGAGAAGTTTTGCATATTTTTCAAACCATTTTTGAATTTGTTTAAATAACGTTTGGTGAAACAGGGATTTAATGGCAACCTCAATAGTAACAGCAATGTTGGAGACATACATCCCCTCCCGCTTCTTTATAAATACAATTATTTCAGTACTTAAGAATACCTGTAGAATCTGAAAAATAAGACAATACTACTGGAATATGTACCTGTTACTTGCTTCACTACTGTGCTTGTAATTGACCTTTTTTCGCACTTTATTTCACTGGCGTTAGCAGTCCCAAAGGCATCTTATTTGCAGGTTTTTCTGAATAAAGCACTGGTACTTAACATTGTTTATTCTTGGGGTCCCCTCTTAAAACTAAAGTGCCTTTTGCTTTATTATAGAACTTTGTAAATATCCTCCTAATCTTTATAAATTATGTTTAAATATTATAAAGATATAAATATGTATTGTTATGTTATTTATATATTGTTAATTAAATGGATATTATTTATTAATTTATTATTACTATTTTTTTAATGTTTATTTATTTTTGAGAGAGAGAGAGAGAGACAGAGCCTGAGGGGGGGGGGTTTGAGCAGAGCTCAAACTCACCTGTGAGATCATAACTTGAGCCAAAGTCGAGCCACCCAGCACCCCTATTATTACAACTGTTAATGTCAACCAAATACTACTCCTGTTCTTTTTGACTTTCCGGAAGTTCAAACCCTGATAAATCCAGTGGCATCTCTTCCCTTGAGCTCAGAGATTTGCTTCTGCATCTATACCATGTATTTCCCAGTGTATTTAAGATAGCTAGAATTGTTTGCTGTTGCTTGCAACCCCAAGTGTCCTAATCTTGTGAGAAATGAGGGAGGAACCCAGCATTCATTGAATGTTTTCTACCTGCTAGAACATTTACATAAGTTTACTCATTTAATTCTCCTGACATCCCCGGGAGTATCAAGTTCAAAGCACTGAAGTGATTTGAAACAGTCAAGGTTTCACCTCCGGTTTCTTGCCTTCCAGAGCCCAAGCTATTTTTCCTCCATCTTGCTGTAACTCCCCTCAGAATTAGGAGGAAAAATGCTGAAATATGTCTCAATTTTTTTTCAATGTTTATTTATTTTTGAGAGAGAGAGAGAGAGAGGGGGATACAGAGCATGAATGGGGGAGGGGCAGAGAGCAGAAATATGTCTCAAAAGCTGAACTTTGACTTCTGTGAATTTAGAGGGTACAAATACCGTGTGATGACAAGTGGCTGGCTTCTAAAATATATCATCACCCCTCTGCAGCAATGAATAGGAAGTGCCTATTTCTTTCTGATCCTGGGTACCCAGGGATCATAAAAGGTGACATGGTGACTGCCATAACTCGTGCAAAGCAGAGCAAAGAACAAGGCCCATCCCTTTGAAAAATGTAGGTAATGAACAAGAAATGAACAAAGAATGAGGAGAGGAGACAGCGTATGGGGAACCCCTGTATATGTATATTCACACAGTTCTATGGGCATTTACCTTACTTTAACTCTTTGGCCACAAGGAAGAGACTCAGACTACATTAAGAAGGGAAGGTTTTCGGTCAGGGACACAGAGACCTCAAAATAGAAACCCAAGTGTGAATGAGCCTGAGAGGAGGAAGAGGGGGAGTCAGAGCGCCTTGTGATCTCAGCGGCGGACTCGTACAGGTGCTCCCACCCATGCTCCCTCCAGAGGCTGAGCCCACTACTTTTTGTCCCATCTTTGTGGACTTTTGCCTCTCCTCTCTCTGCCAAGCTTCCTTGCCCAGTGCTCCCTGTTTCTCTTTACCTCACAGTTTGCTTCTCAGGGCTTCTGCTTTCTTGTGACTTCCCCATGCTCACACCTAACTTCTTCTATATTCTTGGATGCATCGTGACCCCATTCCTCTGCATAGGCTCTTTCAGCTTCACCTGGGGCCATTAGCAACGTGGGGAGGGGGGGCTCCATGCTTCCCAATCCAAAGTCCTGGAGCTAGAGTTAATTATGATGCCTGAGCTCGTCTTTCTTTACTGCCGGAGAAGTGTGTTTGTCTGCTTGTGGGTTCTTTTGCCAGCCCCTGTCACACGGAGCCTCCCAGAGTGGATTGGTTGCTGTGCTCATTCCTAGTCCAAACCAGGTAGTGGGGGGCGGGGGGGGGTGGGAGGGTGGGAGGGAGGGTTGAGGCGAGTGGTAGAGGACGCACAGTAGAGACATCACCATTGCCTAAGGCCTTCCTCTTGTCAGTGGTGGCAACAGATGTGGCAGCCGCCAGGATGGATGTGCTTAGTCTGGGTTTTGCCCGAAGTCTCTGTGTGTTAACAAAATAATAACTAATAGGTGCCAGACTCTATACTACTGGCTTCGCACCACGCTAAAGGCTTTATGTGCGCAATCTCGCGTACTGCAAATAGCGATTTTATGAGGTAGGCCCCCATTTTGAAGCTCTCTCCCCCTTGTAGCGGTGAAGCAGTTGAGGCACAGACTGCTTGCACTCTTAACTCTTACAGAGTTTAGGCGCTATTAGGTATCATTCAGCAAGCAAAGCAGGGCAAAGTCACTGCCTGTCCTTGGTATTTCTGATCCATCACAAAAGGAATATTTTCAAGCCCCTAAACAAACAAACAAACAGCCAAGAATAGAGGGTGTTCTAGAGTAAAATTGGCATGCCAGTGCCCTCAGCACCGTATTCAGGATCCAAATAAAGTTCTTGACCCTGAGGATAGTCTGGAGAAAGGTCGTCTTTCCACAAGGAGGTTGGAAAAATGGGCTCAGCAAAGTCATAGAGGTAGAGGTGGACAAGGACACTAAGGTCTCTCTCTTCCAACCTGGATCGTTGGTTATAAAAGGGGAAGAAGAAAGGCCAATTCTGATTGGCCTGATCCCACCTGACCTAGAGATGTGATCAATTCTCAGATTATCGCAGAATCTGTCCTGCCTTGGAACTCGCACTTGCCCTATTTTGTAGCTAATGCCAGGATGTACTCTCCACAAAATAGGAAAGGAAGAAGTCACGGTGGGCCCAGGGTCCGGGCCCCTCTCTGCCGGCTTCAGTTGCGGCACCACCAGCCGCCGTCGCAGCCGCCGGAAACGTTAGCATTAGCGATGTGGGCGGATGGCCGAAGCCAAAAGCTGACACGCTTCTAGATCTCTCTTGAGTCCCTGAGGCCGTGGCTGAGGCATTCTCTTCCTTCAGGAGCTCCGGTCTCTCTTTTGTCTTTGGAGGGCCCGCTCGGGAGCTCCGAGGAGCCCATAGATCTCCACGGCCTGCTCAAACACCATTCTGTCTGGGTGGGTCCACTGAGCCAACAGAGGGAAAGGAAGACAAACACGGCCAGGAAGCAAGATGCCAAACGAACTGAAAGACACGGCCGAGCGAGGCCGCCGCGGTCACTGGGCATTTGGCCAGCTCTTCTTGGAGCACACCGAAGAGGTAAGGACCTGGCCTCGCTCTCACGCCTCAGCAAACGCCTCCTGTGGTGAATGGTGAGGTCCCCTGTCCTCTTGAACACAGTCTGGGATGGCTTTTGGCTGTGCCAAGGCCGCCTTGATAAGGAATATGCAACTATTCTCAAAATCCGTCCCCCGTCCTCCTGGCTTCACCTGCCAGCGAATACTTCCTACTCTATTGTCGCCCACTGCAACTCTCCTACCAGGGAAGTGCCCGAGAGGCTTTTTCTTTTTTCTTTCTCTCAAACTTCAGAGGATTTTTAAAATGTATTTGTGTGCATATGTTTTCAAGGGACAAATTCCCTGCAGGAGCGGGATCACGCGCCGCATCGTGTCTACGTCGAATGCTTTTCTATCTGGCATAGAATCAGAAAATGCAAACGCTTAAATTTGGAGCCACGGTGCGTGTGCGTGAGTGTGTGTTTTGTTAAGACCGGATTCTCCTTCTGAGCTACGGTATGTCTTTTAGAGAGGAGCCGTGGAGATCCAGTAAATTTTGTTGGTTTTTGGTTGGTTTTTCATAGGGCAGTGGTATGAGCTTTGGAGGAAAATTATTTTTAATCTTTATTTATTTTGAGAGAGAGAGAGAGAGAGTGTGTGTGTGTGTGTGTGAGCAGGTGAGGAGCAGGAAGACAGGGGAGAGAGAATCCCAAGGAGACTCCTTACTGTCAGCACGAAGCCCGATGTGGGGTTAGAACTCAGGAACTGTGAGATCATGACTTGAGCCCAAATCAAGAGCTGGATGGTTAACTGACTGCGCCACCCAGTGCCCCCCAACTTTTTAATTAGAAAAATAGACACCTACATATATTTCTTCACTTAGTTCAGGGGTTCTCAGCCCCAGCACGCTGACGTTTGGGGCTGGATCACTCTTTGCCGTGAGGGACTGTCCTGTGCATTGAAGGATATTCAACAGCCTCTGGACTCTATCCACTACATGTCAGTTCAGCTTCCCCCATCCCTGATGCCCCTTCAACCCTGTGACAATCAAAAAATATCACCAGACATCGCCAAATGTTCCCAAGGAGGCAAAGTCCCCTGGTTGAGGACCACCGACCCAAAGCAAAGCCACAGGGCTTGTATGCAGCGGGTACTCAGTGTGCGAGTTTAACCGTGAACAAGCAAAAGAGTGTTTCCCACTGCTCTTGAGAAAAAGATGTGATATCTAAACTTGGCCTTTTTGGCTACCACGGTCTGGCCCAGCTTGCCTGTCCATTAGATCTCAGACCCTGTATTCCCTGCTCTCCTTGCTCCAGCCACGCTCCCTTCTGCCATGGATTTAACACAAGCTGGTGCCCCTGTGTGCGATGGCCTTCGCTCACCTCGTGGGCAGAGTAAGCCCTGTTTATCCTTCAGGGCTCACTCAAGTGGCGCTTTCTCAAAGAAATGACAGTAAGATCATCCCTTAACGGATTTCACCCTTGATTGCAGCCACTCTCCCTACTTCATGTCTCTCCGTATCCCTTGTCTTGCTGGACGTTCCCCTTTGTGGATTTTGGAGAAATATCTCTGGCCCCCTAGGCTGGAAGCCCCATGAAGGCAGGGACCAGGACCAAGAGCGCAATGCTCATTGATTCTTGTTTTCACTCCACTGTTACCAGCAGCCCACACAGTTCCTGGGCTACCTGGAGGTATAAAGTACTTGGATAAATGAATATATCATTAAATTACTCAAAGAACTGTTTCCTGAAAGACTACATCAAATATCCTACTTCCTCATTCCTTTTGGTTAAGAGATTTGAGTTCAAATACATGGTAAAGAGATTTGAGTTCAAATACATGGTAAAGAGATTTGAATTCAAATAGATGCTGACATTGGAGCACCTGGGTGGCTCACTAGGTTGAGAATCTGACTTCAGCCCAGGTCATGGTCTCGTGGTTCGTGAGTTTGAGCCCCATTTCGCGTTGAGCTCCCTGCTGTCAGTCTGTCGGCACAGAGCCCGCTTCGGATCCCTATCCCCCTCCCTCTGCCCGTCCCCCACTTGTGCTGGAAAAAAAATTCAAATAGACGCTGATATCAAAAAGATGTCCTTTCATTTGAATATCTTGGCTTAGGTTCGTCCATTGAATTGATCCCTCAAAGATGCAGAAAATAGCAAGAATCTGCTCAATGATAATTTGCCACATGAGAAGGCACCGGAGCGGTGGTTCTCAAACGTCAGTGCATCAGCATCACCAGGAGGGCTTGTGGAAACAGGTCAGATGAGGAGGCCCCACCTCCAGAGTTTCCATGAGCAGATCTGGGGTGGGGCCTGAGAATGTGCACTTCTAACAAGTTCTCAGATGATGATGGTAGTGCTGGTCGGAGCATGGCGTTTTGAGAACCACTGTCCCAGAACAAACAGATCCAGGGAAAGCCTGTGGGAATCTGAGCTTCATGTAGTGGCAACTTTTCTAAAAAACAAACAAACAAACAACTATTCTAATCATCATTTTATTGGACATTGAAGTTCAGAATGGTGGGATGATTAGTCATGACCACATAGCCAGCTGGTAAGCTGAGGAGTCTGGAAACGGATCCTTTTCTGATTGCAAAGCTTGGGCTCTTGACTCCCATGCCCATGTGTCTCTAAGTTGCCTAATGGTAAAAAATGTTCAAGGCAGTCTAGCAGGTGAGTCTCCTGATACAGCAGGTTTGGGAAACACTGTGCTGGCTTTATTCCCTGCCTCCCACTCAAGAGACACAGCTCTGTGCCTGGGACTTCCCCGGCCCATCTTCTTCCGGAGCCACCCCCAGGCTGTTCCCTCTCCCAACTGTGTCACAATCCAACCTACTTGGTATTTCTTCAGCTGGGATCGCTCCAGAGATAAGCAACAGTGTGCGGGAGTTATGCAAAGTTACAAGGTAAAAAGAGCCTTTAAAATTTTTTTAGCATCAATTTGTATTCCTTGGTGAGCAATTGAAGACATTAAAAACAGAGCTGTTATATCCTTGTAAGAGTAATTGTGTGGTGTGTGTGTGTGTGTGTGTGTGTGTACACTTGAGGGGAGCTAATTATTCCCTATCACACAGTCCTCCTTTCCTACTGTGGGGGTAATTTGGTGACAAATTTGAAATGACTTCTGGCGCTCAGTAAATAAAAAGATTTTAAGAAGCATCCAGGGGAACAGCGAGTATACCCAAGGAGAATTGATTCTCTCTCAGGGGTTTGAAGGCCACTTTCATTCCTGAAAGGCAGGTAAAAAGGTGAGCCAAACATAATACCTAACTTCAAAAAGCTACAATCCAGTGGGGCTTGGTTTGCCAGATAAAATACAGGACATCCAGTAAAAGTTGGAATGGCAGAATAGTATATCCCATGTAATACTGAGATAAGGTTTTACTAAAAAGATTTATTGTTTATCTGAAATTCAAATCTAACTAGACATCTTACTTCTCCCCAACCCCTGAATCCCATGGTGTGATTCAACGTAGGGCAAGAAAGCGAGTACCCGTGCAATTATAATACACTCCCAAGACTGGTTGGACAGGGAGCATTACTTCAATGAAATTATGAAAGAAATGGTTTCAGAGGAAAGAGAAGGTACATCTGGTTGAGAAACTAAGGGAAGATGATGCAGGAGGCAGGACTGGAGGTGAGCCCTAAAGGATGAGCAAGATTGGAAAGAAGCCATATGTGGAACCATGTTCCAAGCAGGAGGAACAAGTGAGGAGATAGAAAAGTATTTAGCACATTTAGTTCCCAGAGTGTAGAGTTTGTGTCAAGGAAATAAGGCTGAAGAGGGGTGATGAAGCTGGAGCGCAGGAGCCATGGTTGGCTAAGGCGTTTAAGATGAATCCGTTCCATTGCTACTAGGAAATCTCTGATGATCTCATAGGGTCTGGGTTTCAAAGACGGTTAATCTGACAGACGTCTGCAGAATGGACAAGAAAGGGAAGATCAGAAGGCTATTCCAATGATCCATGCCACTTTTTTTAGTTCTGTGGGTCACAGCTTTTTAACAGGTTGTGAAATCAATTTAAGTGGTTGTGGCCAGTGCTGTTAAAGCATGAAACAGAAAAAAAATTAAGAAATATCAGTATATATTAGCATTTAAGTGTTACTTTAATAAGTACTTGTTTGGGGAGAGGGGTGCCTGATGGGTCGCGATGTTTAAAATGTGCTTCTTACAGAGTCACAGTCCAGAATGTTTGAAGACTGTTGTTCTATACAGAGGATGGGTCCATTAGTGTCTTTGCCTTCTGCACACTGCCTTCTCAGGAATCACTTCTCTCCCAATGACTTTGGCAGGGGCCTTTCAACATACAATTCGATCCCTAGCTCAGACCAGGGTGAACATCTCACCCAAGAGGAAACAGCATGTGGACTGGAGCTGAGCCAGTCATCCCAGCCTGAGGACAGGTATTAAGAGACATAGTCTTCATTTACTGGGGACTGTGGGCTGCGGCCGTAAGGGTACGTCATCTGGTAGCTATTGGCCACGATGGGTCAATGGCAAATGAATCAGTAAGTCAGGAGGGTCAGAAGTAAGTATGAGAGGGACCATCCAGTCCCCAAGAAATGGAGAGAAATGGAACCCGTTGAAGTCACGGATGGACAAAGCATGTAAGTTCGTGTTCTACATTTCCACCTCTAGTCCCTCTATGGCCAGACTATTACTTCTGAGCCTTGGAGGTCTGTGAGATTGCCTGTTGTATCTGTGTATTTTGTTTGCAGTAAATTTCCCTTTTTCTCAAGCAAGCTGGAGCAGGTTCAGTTCCTTTTTACGAACTGCTCTCTGGCTCAAGCAAACAGTTTGGGCAGGGATGATGTTGATAAATAAATACTGATTTTGCAAGTAGGGAAGGAGGTATACAAAATTCCTAAGAGGACCTGACAGCTGATGTAATTAATTAATTATAATATATAAAAACTTAGGCTTAATCATTATAATATAAAACATACAAATATATAATAAATCATTTATTATTATTATTATTATTATTTATTATTTGGGGGCCTCTGTGTGCCCAGAAGCAGTAGGATAGATAGATAATTCACTGGTTGTGGTCACCATAAGTGTGAATCCTTACCAGCACTCTACAGGTTCTATACTCTTTGCAAATATAAACACTGAGTCTCCAAGAGATTGAAGCAATAGTCCTGGGTCACCTTACTAGTAAATGAAACCAGGGATTTGCCCAGACTCATTGTCCTCTATTCCTGGTGCTTTATGTCTTTTGATGAGGCCAGCAGAGGACGCAGCAAAAATGTTAAGCCCTCATGAAAGTGTTGGGACTATGAAAGCAGTCCAGATTCTAGTTGTGTGGTTTTTTCCTTCCTTCAACGTACAATCTGACAACAATCAATCTTACAGTAAGAGACTATATCCATACAACCCCCAATGAAGGTGGAAATGACTGTTATATAGGTAATTTGATCAACAGTCAGCCCACAAAATTCAAATTTACAAATATATACATGCGTGTGTGTGTGTGTGTGTGTGTGTGTGTGTGTGTGTATTGCTTAGAAGTGATTTGTCTTCCCTGATTGCTGGTTTCAGTTCCACACTGACTCCAAGTTGAAGATTGACAGGGCCCTGGTGCCTAATGGTTCCACCCTTTTGCCTAGGGTTAGCATTGGGCCCATCCCTCCACCCTTTCCCCTGCTGATGGCAATTAAGAGACGACTCAGGGCTACTGTGTATCTTCCTGCTCCAAACCTTTAACAGCCCTATTTCTTTCAAGATATAATCCACATTGCTAGTATGATAGTCAGGTCCCTCCAGAGCTGAAAATTGACCTGAAATGTAAGAGCTCCAAGCTTCCTTTTCACCGTTCACTCACACCTGCGTGCATGTATGTGCTTATGTAAGTATTTGTGCAGAGAATGTCTATTGTTTTCCTACCATGTGCCATCCCCATTCTAGCCATTAGGCATTCAAGGACTAATAATGATGGTAGCTTATGTCTATTAACTGCCTAACAGCCTAAACACAAGCTAAGCAATTTATTCGCACTAACCACATTCATGTGGATCATAAGTATGGATGGTGGGTGTTATTATCATCTATCTTACAGCTGATGAAACCAAAACTTAAAGGAGGTATCAACCTTCCTAAGCACCATACAGCTAATAAATGGCAGAGTCAAGATTCAAACCCGGATCTTACCCCAGCATCTAAGTATTGGGCCATTGTTCCACTGCATCTCCAGAGTAAGATCTACACGGTTCCTGTCCACAAACATCTCACTCTCCAGAAGGAGAAATAGATGTGTAATTATCATTGAATGCAAATGGAGAGTATCATGGTGGAAATATGGAAAAAATGGGGCCAATCTCATCAGATTGGTTTATTGGTTCCTCTCCGAGGACCAGCAGCAAATTTCTACCCTCTGCCTTTGCTCATGGAGTTTCCCCTGCCAAGAATCCCCACCTATCTTCTCTCAATTTGTCAAATCACACTGCTACTTTAAGGCATTTGTGCTTCCTCTTTTTATCCCTCTTCTGGGGCAGATGTGGCTAATCAGACATGAAGCTTGTTCCTGCCCAACCTGGACTGTCTTGAGAATTCTTCACAACGTAGCCTTCAGAACATGTTATTAATTAATGAGAGTTAGTGCATACAATAAGTATATTTGGTCTCTCAAAGCTAATCTACCTCGATTCATTTTATACATGAGGAGGTTGAAGTTTGATGAACTGGAATGACTGGCCCGAGGTCACATGGTGAGTCAGAGACAGACCTGGGTCTGGAAGCCAGGCGTCCTTCCTCCTGCCCCGTGCACTCCCCCCTCTCAGCTGACCGTGTAGACTCTTGCCAATCACGAAAAACGCCGATAAATGAAGTCCAAGTATGCAGAGAGAATGAAGGCAAGTAAAATGCCAATTACTCAGTCCCAACAGACTGGGTACCTACTTACAAGCTGCGTTGGGCTACACCTACAGAAAGTGTCTTTAATTAGAGACAGATTCTGATGAAAGGTTGGCAGTATCTCTGAAACTCTTGTTTGTATTTAAATGCACAGAACACTATGCATTTATATCATTTGCATGCCATATTTGAATTGAAGAATATTCAATATTTATTCTTTGTCGCTTGCTGAGTAACATGCTGCTCAACTTTTCTATTTACTAACACAACTCGTTTGTTTAGTTCATGGCTGCATTTCCAGTTGGATGTTTGAAGTATAACTTACAGCATACTCTTTGGTATTTCACAAAAATTTAAACTTAAAAACGAAGGCATAGAAGTTATACAGCTATGAGATAAAGTACAGGCCTACTCGTGGGCATTTAATTCCATCATGTAGTAGGAAGGACCTTTAGAACCAAGAACATTGGAGTTATCAGCAAAATTCTGTTCTTACTACCTGTATGACCCTTGAGCAGGTTAATTCACGTCTCTGATCCTGGTTCTTCATTTCTCTTTGGAGATGCAAGATTGTTCTAAGATGAGAAGGTCTATGTTGCCTCTGATATCTCTCTTTTCTTGCTAAAAATAGTATCTTTTTCTCTACTTTATGCTAAGGTAATGATAACCAATAGTAAGCATTTATTACATTTCAGGCCATATTCATATGGTCACTGTACATGTGTTTGTTTAGACTTCCTCACTGTGCAAGTGCCTATGTCCCAAGGGCGAGCATTGAGAGAGAGAGAGAGAGGAAGAGAGAGAGAGAGAGAGAGAGAGCGCGCGCACACCAGGGAAGGTGGCCTGGCCTGGGCATCACATAGTATCACTCTGTCACACTCTGTTGCTTGGGGCAGTCACAAACCCACCCAGGTACAAGGGGAGAGAAATAGGCTTCATGTTGGACAGACAGTGACAAAGTTCTGGAAAAACACGTGGGACTAGAAAAACTGCTGGGACCATTTTGGGGAAATACAATCTTCTCACAAAGTATACATGCCTTGAGGACAAGAAATTAGGCATGTTTTGCTACCTGTTTGATTCCCTTGTCTTAGAGAGAACTGACCCCCAGAAGTACACAGTGAATTTTTGTTGAAGGAATGAACGAATGCCAGTTTGTAAGACCTGTGCCTTGTCTAATGCCTTTTTATTTTTTTCAACGTTTATTTATTTTTGGGACAGAGAGAGACAGAGCATGAACGGCGGAGGGGCAGAGAGAGAGGGAGACACAGAATCGGAAACAGGCTCCAGGCTCTGAGCCATCAGCCCAGAGCCTGACGCGGGGCTCGAACTCACAGACTGCGAGATCGTGACCTGGCTGACGTCAGACGCTTAACCGACTGCGCCACCCAGGCGCCCCTTGTCTAATGCCTTTTTTAATGAACGAACAAGGAAGCTGAGACTCACTGAAGGGAGTAGAACTGTGAAAACAAAGCTGGGACAGAACCTGAGATTCCTGCTTCCGGTCTCACATTCTTTCCACACCCCAAAACCTGCCTCTCTTGGAGGAAGTTGCTGGGGAAATCTGAGAGCAAAAACCACATTGTGATTCAGTGTCTGGCGATAATGACCAATTTTGGAGCTCCTGGAGAGTTCCTGGAAGTAACAGCCATTCTCCCCACAAAATATCAGTACTATAAATTGCTACTTGTTAAAAAACTTGTGGGAGTGCACCATATTCATAGAAATAGCTGGAGAGTGAGAGAACAATTATCACAGAATTGATCACCCACAGCTCAGTCCAATGAGATTCAGATTGTCCTGTGTTGTGAGGTGCCAGTGAACCAAATGCTGTGATATTTTGTTAGGACCATTGATTGCCTTCGGAATAAGATTGCAAGCAATTTGAGCCAAAAAGCAATCTTGTATGGGACTCCTGCTGGAATTTTATGCAGCTCCTGTGCCACGTATGTTTAGAAAGTCACTGCCAGGCTGGTGGCAATGTTTTCGTGCTCCGGTTTCAGAAGACTGCACAGTGTTTATGTCATCCAATTAAACCAGTTTATTAGCGGGTTAATATTAGATGATACTGTTAAATATCATCTAGAGCTGAAAGGGAATAAAGCAAAAGTCAGAGTAAAGTCTGCAACAGCTCCCACTTAGAATACTGATAAGATGAAAGGGAAATACGACAAAAACTTCTAAGCAACAGTAGGCCACATCACCTTTGCCACAGAGTTCCCGGGCTCATATCACCCCCTCCGTTACTACCTGACCTCATGCTCCCTGTCCCGCGTTTTCTGTAATGGAGATAACCAGAGCGTATATCCATGACGTGATTTTAAGATCGTGGAAGTTAACAAATATGAAACACTTAGGACAGTGCTTGGGACCTGACAATTCCTATACTAAATGTTAGCTGTGATTATTATTATGCAAGGGATTCATCCCATCTACGCAAGGGATCACCTCCCAACAAAGAATTGAGGGCATTACCAGCCACCTACTAGCAGGTGTTAGAGCTGAGATACAGATTCCAAAGTCTGCCTTCCACCTCTGTGCCTGACATCCTCCACTAAGAAGATTCTTTCTCCCTTCCTGGGTGCTGCATTTGCAATTAACATACCTTGAAAAAGCTACCCATAATCTGGTCTGTTTGACCATTTTCCTATAGACACTGGCAGATGGGGAGGAGCAAATGGTGAACTTCCAAGAAAAAATGTCTGAGGCTCACTGAGCTGAAACGCTTCCCTGAAATGAGGGTGTGGGGGACAGGATGCGAGGAAGCACCCCCATGGACACCCAACCCTGGAAGAATTAACGCTTGGTTTGGATGCAGGGGTGCCTGGGTTGGGCGTCCAACTTTGGCTCAGGTCATGGTCTCATAGTTTGTGGGTTCGAGCCCCGCATCGGGCTCTGTGCTGACAGTTCAGAGCCTAGAGCCTGCTTTGGATTCTGTGTCTCCCTCTCTCTCTGCCCCTCCCTGGCTCGCTCTGTCTCTCTCTCTCTTTCAAAAATAAATAGCCATTGAAAAAAAAAATTTTTTAAACCTTGGTTTGGATGCACGGGCCATCTGCCTCTCCTTAAAAAAAAGGAAAAGGTTGGGGCTCAGTCGGTTACGCGGCCGACTTCGGCCCAGGTCATGATCTCGCGGTCCGTGAGTTTGAGCCCCGTGTCGAGCTCTGTGTTGACAGCTCAGAGCCTGGAGCCTGTTTCAGATTCTGTGTCTCCCTCTCTCTGACCCTCCCCCATTCATGCTTTGTCTCTCTCTGTCTCAAAAATAAATAAAAACGCTAAAAAAAAAAAAAAGGAAAGGGCTATTACTCCTGCTTGCTCCAGTGGTGACTGGGTTAATGATCTCCTCTCCATTTGCCCCATAATCTCCATCTGGGTGAACAAAGGGCCACTTGCCCGGACGTCTTTGCTAAATCCTTTTGCATATAGGATAGCTGTTGAGAGTCTAAGTGTCACTTCTTGCCTCTTCTTACAGGATCACTTCCAGGGTGAGGGAGGGAGGGACATCAAGACTTGACGCTGACTTGAGCCTAAGTCTGAGCTGTCAGACCCGTGTGACTTTACCCAACATTTTATTGAGCTCTCTTACCTGCTAAATATTTCATTGCATTCTCCTAACGACCTTACTATTACTGTACCCGTTTCATAGATGAAGAAACAGTGGCTCAAAGAAGAGAAGTCATTTGGCTAAAGTCGTGTAGGAGGAGCAGAATGGAGATTCGGACTGAGGTCTACCATCTTTAAAGCTCTGAGTGAAACTGCCATAATCCAGAATTCCTACAGTGGTCCGCAGTGCTTTGGATGCTCTGGCCCCCACCTTCCCCTCTGCCCTCTTCTCTTTCCTTCATGCCATTAACATACTGGCTTCCTCGTTATTCCTTGGAGATACACCATTTGTCTAGCTCTTCTCCCCTCTTAGAACATTTGTCCCGCCAGTACTCGACATAACCCCTCAATCTCGAGTTTTTATTCACGTCTCATCATTTCAGTGAAAGTTATTTGGACCTGTTCAAAGCTACAAGCTCTGCCCCCCATCCTCCACCCACTCTGAGCTCCTTAGCTCAACTATTTTCTCTTTTCCAAACACATAACTTTCTTACATACTATATTATTGACTTATTTTCAGGTTTCCTGTTTCCCGTTTTCTCCCACTAAAATGTAAGTCCAATGCAGCGTGGGGGTCCTTATTTGGTTCACTGATGTATACCAAGTGCCAAAAACAGGCACGTACCAGGTGCTCCATAAATACTTCCCAAATGGGAATGAAGAGCCCTCCATAGATGTGTGTTTGCCTTTCTTCAACCTTCCTCTCTTCTCTCTTCTTATCCTTAGAAGTTTCACATGCCTGAATTATGTCCCACAAAAATCTTGCTAATACCTCTGAGTATGTATTTGAAACATTCTATTCACATCTCTGCGTCGTATTTTTCCTTGACAATCCCTCAGGTTATCTTCTTTCCCTCCCTCTGTCTTTCCTTCCTTCCTTCCTTCTTTCCTTCCTTCCTTCCTTCCGTTGTTCCAAGATTTCATGAGCCACCTACCCTATGCCTGGCATTCTGCCACCTCCTGGGGATGAGATGTTGAAAACTTCACAGCCTGACTTCTAGGAGATCACTGGCTGTCTTAGGTCAGACTCACCAGAAGGAGACCCCAAGACTGGAATTCATTTGCCGGTAATTTATTCAGTTCTCTTAGGAGAAAACAGTGAAGGAGTAGGGGAATCAGCAGAGGGGATGGGGTAAAAGCCAATCACAGGTGCTATCTCAGGCAAAATCTCAGTCTCACACTGGCCCTGCCAGTCTGAACTCTAAATTGTCTCTCAGCATTTGTCCTACTGGAGGCTGGAGAGCTAGGCTTTCATACCACACAGCAGGCAGTCCTGAGCTAAAAGGTGCCCTGGGGGTGACATAACCCCTCAAGGACTTCTGCGTCTTCACCCGAAGCAGTTCATGTGGTTCCCAGCCAAAGAGAGATGCAGGTGGTGGCTCACACAACAGACAGGGGAGGGGCCCAGGAAAAAGGGATTTGGGGGGAGGGGGGGCCCTGGGGGACCCCTCCCCCGCTCGCATTCTGTCTCTCTCTCTCTCATAAATCAATAAACATTTAAAAAAAAAAGAACATTCCATGATCTTGCCCCCAAATATATTTTATTTCACCTTCTTTGGTGGTCAACATCTGTTAGACTGCATAGAATTTTCCCCAGTTTGGTGTCACCTATGGATTTGCACAGTAACATGTCATTGTCAAAAGTGTCGACAGAATCCCTACTAAAGACACGTATCTATACGTGGACTTCTTGGCACGGACGCACTTAAACTGCACTCCCGGAACCGTGTGTTTAATCTATACCACTTACCTGTGTGGTGCTCTGTCCATTTTTTTCTTTCCTTTTTTTCTGAATTTCACGACAAATTTTGTCACATTCATTTGACACATTCCAGACACGCTTTATCTGGAACAGTCCCCCGACTCCGACTGGTGGCTTGCATAGAATTTCTTGAGATTTTCCCCTTTTAATCTACGCTGCAAATCATCTCCAAATTAATCTTCTTGAAGTTTAATCTTTTAGTAATTTATTCCTGACACCACCTATCATGTCTGTCTCTTTTCCTAGTCAATTCAATTAGACAATACTGACATGTCTTTAAAGGTAATATTTCCATTTCAATGCAAGTAGGCAACTGTTACGATGTTTTTGCCCAAATGTCTTAAAAATGCACTGTTGGACAAGAAAAACAAGTCTCTCCCAAACTGTTTATTTACCCAGTCATTCTCTTTTTATTATAAGCTATCTAGGCAATGAAGAGAATGGTGATCCCAGGAGCAAATTACATCATCTCGCAGGTGGAGATCCTCCTATGGCACGTGGTGGGAAAATAGGTAAGTGCAGCTGGTTTCAAAATAAGACATTTAGACTAAGATAACTGTCTCTCTTGGAAAGCGAAACAACCCGCCTAGGGTAGCAGTAAGACCTTACAAAATAACTAATAACCATTTCCCAGAGCACAGTATTTCTCATACTAACACCTACCACGCAGTGAATACTATTTATAAGGCAGTCCCTATGCTAAAGGTTCTACATCTATCCATTTATTAAGTCTTCACCTGTCTAGGAAGTAGCTACCGTTGTAATCTCAATTTCAGAGATGAGAAATCTGAAGCCCAGAAATGTTGAGAAATTTACTCAAGGTGATTCAATTAGCAAGGGAATGAGATTCAACCTGAAGCTGCCTGATACTGTTGCCTGCTACCTTAATCCCTGGCCGTGCTGACCCTATATATTTTTCCGAAATGGCAGAGGGTTAGAAAGATAAATTAATTCTTAATTTCCTGGACTGCTCCCATTAAAAAAAAAAAAAAACGGGAGGGGGGGATGGGGCGCCTGGGTGGCTCAGTCGGTTGAGTGGCCGACTTCGGCTCAGGTCGTGATCTCGCGGTCTGTGGGCTCGAGTCCCGTGTAGGGCTCTGTGCTGGCAGCTCAGAGCCTGGAGCCAGTTTAGGATTCTGTGTCTCCCTCTCTCTCTGCCCCTCCCCTGCTTGCTGTCTGTCTCTGTCTCTCTCTCTCAAATAATAAACATTAAAAAAAAATTAAAAATAAATAATTAAATGAACTAAAAAGGGGGAATAAAAGATAGGGTTTTGCATCTTTTCCATAAAATCTATATTATATCAGCTATTAGTGCCACAGTAATGCAGAGTGAACAACCCCAAACTTCTTTGGTACACAGTAATTGACGTTTATTTGTGCTTATGAGTCTGTGGGTCAGCTGGGTGGGTAGGCTGCGTGGGGCTGAGCTCAGCTGATCTAAACTGCGTTCACCCCCGCCTGTGGTCTGCTGGTGAGTCAGCTGGGGGCTGTCTAGTCTGGGGTGGTCTTTCCTCCCAGCGATCTCACCGCCTCTGGCCGGCCGGACTGAGCTCTTTCTCAAGGCATGGGAGGAGTCCAAAAGAGGCAGCGGAAGCTGCCTTGCACAGTTCCACTTAACAGCAAACTCTCTTGAGAAGCCTCAACTCAGAAACTTAGTCTGCCGTATACTATTGGCCAAAGCAAGCTACAGAAAAGCCCGCATTCCCAGGTAGGAAACGTGACTCCCGCTCTTGGTAAGAGACGCTGCCAGGTCACAATGAAAGGCAATAAGGACAAGGAGGCTGTCAATAGCGGTCACAATGCAATTACGCCCCATAAATATTTTCTTTTTTTTTTTCTCTATGTCCTCTTCGTGGCACGGAAGGCCTTCAAGACTCTGTTTTCACCATGTTAATCTTTCTTTTTTTGAAGTTCATTTATTTAAAGAGAGAGCACAAGTGGCGGAGAGATAGAGAGAATCCCCAGCAAGTTCCACACTGTCAGTGCAGAGCCCCGCACAATGCTGATCCCACAAACGTTGAGATCATGACCTGAGCCGAAATCAAGAGTCGGATGATTAACCTCCTGAGCCACGCAGGTGTCCCTTCGTGTCCTAATCTGATGTTATTTGCCTTTACGCTCCAGCCTGAGCCTTCTGCCCTGGCTGGCTCAGCCTCTGGCCTTTGCCTCTGGAGCTCCTAATCTCAGCTCCCAGGAGCAGTGCCCTTCTCTTCCTTCCCACGCGTTCGAGCCCCACCCACCCATCCAGGCTTGTCTCAAGTCTTAGCTCTCTCCTGTAGCCATCCCAGACTTCTCCTGAGCCCTCCCTACCCTGAATACTTTCTAACATAACACTGGGTAAAGTACTGAGTATTTTCTGTTGAGTATGTTTCTGAATCTACGAGTTAAATAAATGTTAGATGCTTTCTGGAAATTTGTTTTTATTTATTTATTTTTTGAGACAGACAGAGAGAGAGAGGGGCAAAGAGAGAGGGAGAGAGAGAATCTTAAACAGACTCCATGTTCAGCATGGAGCCCGATGCAGGGCTGGATCTCATGACCTGAGATCATAACCTGAACTGAAATCAAGAGTCAGACTCTTAAGTGACTGAGCCACCCAGGTGCCCCACTATCTGGAAAACTTTTTAAGGTACACTGGCCATCGGTAGAAAACTATTCCAGAGAAGGAAGAGCACAGAAGGAAGGTGTATATAATACTTAGGCAAAGTGTCACAGTCAGACCAACCTGGGTTGGAATCCCTGCTCGCCCACTTATAGGCTGTGTGACTTTGGACTAGTTACTCAAACTCTCTGAACCTAAGATGTGTAATCTGTTAAATAAAATACTACATCTTGGAGTTTCCTTGGGGATTTAAGAAGATAATGTGCATAAAGCACTCAGCCCAGTGCTGAGTATAATGTGTTCAGTAAATGTTAGCTACAGCTATAATTACCACAACTAATAATATCCCCCATATGTTAATACTGTATTCACTTTCTACCTATCCTCTATCACCTTTGGCTGCAGGGGGTAAGTAAAATTCGCCACGCCATTCATTAGCCTCTTTATTTTGACTCTCCTGGTGAGTTACACTAGAAAGAACCTTCACTTATATAATTAAAGTGTTACTTAAAATGTCAAGATTTACTAGCTGGAAATGGGGGAAGTCAAACCAGTTTTTGTGGTTATATGTAGTCATCCTGTCTTGTTGAATCACATTTAGTTGCGTTCTAAATGACAGTTTAACCTTAGCTGTTTGGCAGCACTAATCATGATGATCGATCGCCTCCTGAGACTTGAGTCTTCCATGATGCTCCTAATATGAGCAGCATCTTTCTGGAATAATCTGCTTCTCTCCAAAACGTTGCCACCTTCAGATAACTAGACGTACATCAGTGTTCTGAACCAAAACAGTTTTGTTAAATGTTTACAACGTGCTACATGGTTGGCTCAAATGCGGGGAAGAACAAAATAGTCGAGTACACAGAGTTTCTCATCAACTAGAACACGATTGTATGCTCATCAGGGCCAGGGGCCATGACATTATCAACAAATATATGCTCAACAATAGCAAAGTGCCTGGCAGGCGGTAGACCATCCATCAATAGCTGTGGGATGATTGAATGAATGAATGAATGGATGGATGAGAGTATAATAAAACTGAGAGTATAAAAAACTAAAGTTTCTAATGAGAACAATATTTCAGGTCTTCAGCTACTCTGAATCCATTAAGGATCTAGGCAGGATATTAATTAATTTACTAAAATCCCCAGTTTACCAGTCTAGTGGCTCACTCAAGAAAAGGAAATCAGATTAGATGACAAATAATTACCTTAACAATCTTCCTCTAGGGAGTTCCCCTTTTTTAATCTATACTACAAATTGTCTTCAAGTTAATCTTCCTGAAGTTTAATCTTTTATTAATTTATTTCTAATACCACCAAGCACTTCTTTTTCTTTACTACTTCTTCAACTCATTCGTCAAGTATTTCAATTAGACAATAATATCTTCTATGTGAGGGCAATATTTCCGTTTCAATGGGAATAGACAACTGTTGTGATTCCTACGCCCACCATAGAAGTATCTTCCACGTAGTGTTTGACAAGAAAGACAACAAACTTGTTGTCCTCACAAACTCTGTGTTTATCCTTTTGCTCTCTTTTTATGACAAACTAATCAAACACTGAGGAGGATGGACCCCAGGAGTGAATAGCATCATCCCGCAAGTGGAGATTCTCCTGTGGCATGTTGGGGAGAAAGGAGGCGCACCTGTTTTGAAAATGGACCATTTAGACTAAGTTAACGGATTCTCATGGAAAGATCAACTTTTACACAACCCTCTTAGGGCAGCTATTCTATTAAGTCCTTATGAAAGAAGTAGTAACCATTTCCCAGAGCATATTTATAGTAAGGGTAATAACAACCCCTGCCATTTAGCGAATACTTATTTATATGTCAGCCGCTATGCTCAAGGTTCTACACCTATCCCTTTAAGTCTTCACCTGTCTAAGAAGTAGTGACTGTAATCTCAGTTTCACAGGTGAGGAATCTGAAGCTCAGAAATGTTGACTAATTGGCCCAAGCTGACCCACGTGGCAAGGAGTGGAGTGGGATTCAAACAGGAACTGCTCGACACTATCGTCTGCATTGTTAATTCCTGGCGATGTTGACAGAATGCATTTTCTGTAATTGGAAGAGGGTGAGAAAGAGAAGTAACATGAGTATTTCAACGTTTCTTCTTTGATGCATTCTGTAAGCATGGAAATCCATTGCACTAGACACTGTTAATCATGCTGATCACAGATTGATGATTGTTGACAAAGGAGAAAAGGAGTAAATGCAAAAATGTTTAGCACTGAACGTGAATTATGTACCGTGCTAAGTGTTTTCCATAGTTATTTCTTAAATTAACACACTAGCACTGCCCTTCATACAGAGCCTGTCACAGAATAATTACCACTAAATATATGCTGAATCAAACAGCTGAACTAATAATTCAAAGTAGGAAGCATCGGGTGACAGATCTGAAGGGGGGGGGCAGCCAAAAGAGTCCTCTCTTTGTTACTTTCCACGAAATTCGTAGTGAGTCAATTTCCTGAATGGCAAGGCTGTGAGCATATTCTTCACGAACGTGGACTGTTGGATGGAAAAGCAATAGTGCAAAAATGTCCATTTGTTTTTTAGACTGTAGATGTAGCTCATGATTATATCTATATATCACCGGAAATAACATCCAAAAGTGTGTTAGTTAGAATACGAAGTGTGAGTGAGATCTGCGGCAGGGTCCAGAGTAAAATTATACGGCTCATTTGTCAAGTCAAGTGGTTCCAGAGTACAGAGAAGATGGCTGGAGCGGTCCTGTGGACAGGAAGTAATGAAGGGAGCCCTATTCAAGGGAGAGAATCCAAACATGGGGACCACGTCTAACCCAGCGGCAGTGGATACAAACTTGAGGCAAGTTTCCACAGACTAGAGAAGATCTCCTGAGTGTTCCCCTCAAAATTAACTGCAAAATTCTCCTCCTATCTACCTACCAGTAGAGCAGCCCCAGCCCCTTTCCAGATGTCCAGATGAGGCCCATGAATGCAAATACTTCACCCACAGTCATGCCACCCTCTTACCTTTACCCCCCTTTCTTTTATTCTTCAGGTATTTGAGGGTAATGAAGGAGAAGGGAAATGAGAAGCCGCTATCTCTATTTTTAGACTGTTTCATTCCTGGCTGAACCTGGGATGATAGCCAATAGCTACAAAAGGAGCAACTCAGAAAACATGAAAGGCCTTGAAAATCAAATCCAGGAAAGAAGCTGTCTCCCCATTTTACAGATGAAGAAATGGAGGTTCAGAGAAGGCAATTACCTTGCTTGAGGCCACACAGTGGGTGGCAGGGCTGGAATTTGAGCTCAGGTCTCTTTGCCTCCAAAATACATACTCTAATGTACAGAGAATATAACAGAAAGCTTTCCAAAAATAAGTGTGCAATTTAGAATTCAAAGCAGGTCTTATGGAGAGGTGGTGACAAAAGTCAAACAGCAAGAGGGATTAGCACTTGCATTGCTGGAGCTCATGTAACAGATTGGGGCGTGGAGCTTGTGGGGTGGCACCAAACGGACGGTTTAAAGAATCTTGTTAAAGGAAACTACTATCTATGTGTAGACCACTGAAAGTAGGCGGTGGGGAAACCTATCTCACATAATATGCCATGGTGGTATGAAACTATTTGAATATTTTGAAATTGGAGGCTTAAATTATTTGTAAAACTAATTAAAGCAGAATTAAGATGATATGCCTAGCAGAAGGAACATATTCCCAGCCGGAAACATCCCCCTCTTGGTGGTCATGACCTCCTGCAGTCAAACGATTACTACAAAGAAGACAAAACCAGAAACATTATTTTCCAGGTCATGAGAGTCCTAAGACATGTTTTGTCCTCCCAAGAACCACCAAAAAAGCACAAAGCACAAAAGAAGACAAGGGTGTGATAACTCAGGTCCACTTCAAAGAAGGAAACTTTGATAAAATTCTGGGTGGATTACATTTTTTTTTTTTAAATAAAGGGAGACTAGGATATTGTCATAGGATGCAGGCAATTTGGAACCATAACAAGAGACGTGAGAGGTATAATGACTAAATGCAAGGTAGATCCCTAAAGTGGATCCTGGAACATTAAAAAGAGGACATTAGTGGAAAAACAAGTGACATCCAAATGGAGTCTGGAGTTTAGTTGATGGTAATACGCCAATGTTGGTTTCTCAGTTTGGACAAACATACTGTGGTAATAATATCCAGGGAGGAAACTGAGTGAGGGGACAGGGACAGGAACGCCCTATCGTCATCTTTGCAGCTTCGTTATTGCAAAAATGAAAAAAGTTAGTTTCAAATACCCTTGATAGCCCTCTGCAATATTTTTATGATTTTCCAATTCAGTGTTCTCTTCCTCTGACACCATAGCAGCCTGCATCCTGTGACCAATGCTGGGGTTACAAGAGAAGAGGAAGAACTAGCAGGCAAATGTGACCTTGGTTCCCAATCAAGGGGCTTTGCCCGGAGAGGGCAGTCCCGCCAGTTTTTCTTTTATTGGCGGCACTTGGGATCTTGGGATCTATAACACGTGCTCATGAACATGGGAAATATTCCAGTTTGTAATCCTGATTGTCTTGACATTTAAGGATATTGATCGGTCCATAACTGTTGTGCCTGCTTTCAAGAATCAATGATCATAAAAACGCTTATATTACATAAATGTATACATCGCATAGGGTGAAAGGCTGAGCTTTCTAGGAAAAAAAGGCAAAGTAGTCAGAAAACTATTATGGTGTCTGTTTAATTTAGAGGTCATAGTGGAAAAAAAATTATTGGTCAAATTCAAACTCTTCACAAGAGGGGAGGAAAGACACAAAAAAGTTTTCATAGCTGGGAAAAATGTAAAATGCATTTAGGATATTGATGCTGTTTTCTGAAAATGTTATCATTTAATATCAACTAGTTACTAGATTCCTACTATGTGCTAATCACATTCATATGTATCTATTATATATATATATATATATATATATAACTCCATATTATACATATATATATATATATATATATATATATATATATATAATTCCTTTTACTTAAAGAGTGATTAACACTTTTTAGAAAAATGTCTAGGGGCGCCTGGGTGGCGCAGTCGGTTAAGCTTCCGACTTCAGCCAGGTCACGATCTCGCGGTCCGGGAGTTCGAGCCCCGCGTCGGGCTCTGGGCTGATGGCTCAGAGCCTGGAGCCTGTTTCCGATTCTGTGTCTCCCTCTCTCTCTGCCCCTCCCCCGTTCATGCTCTGTCTCTCTCTGTCCCAAAAATAAATAAAAGTTGAAAAAAAAATTTAAAAAAAAAGTCTATAATAAACTGTCCAACAGAGGCAACCTATTTGCTCAAATGTATGTGATACTCCAAAATGTGAGATAAAAAACCTATAATGCAAACCGATTTCAGCATAAACTGAGGGAAGTGTGTACATTCTAACATGTGATAGACATCCAAATGAACTTTTGATTTAAAAACATTTTTAAGTTTATTTATTTATTTTGAGAGAGACAGAGACAGCATGAGTGTGGGGGGGGGGGGGGAGCAGTGAGAGAGAGAGAGAGAGGGAGAGAGAGAGAATCCTAAGCAGGTTCTGTGCTGCCAGCAGAGTCCAATGTGGGGCTCGAACACACGAAGCTGTGAGATCATGACCTGAGCCAAAACTAAGAGTAGGATGCTTAACTGACTGAGCCACCCAGGCGCCCCTGGACTTTTGATTTTAAATGTAATGTGATAGAGAATATTCCATGTTTTCTTCCATAATGTATCTGGGATAAAGAGGGTACATGCTCTTCATCGTTATGTGTATGACTATAACTCTCACTACAAATCAATGAAAAATATAATTTAAGGACTAAATTGCCCAAGCCAAAGAATTGAGTCAGTATAATATTTTCTCAGTTTGAAATATTAAATAAATGAAATATTTTTTTTAAAAAAAGAAAGAAGATGGGGTGCCTGGGTGGCTCAGTCAGTTGAGCGTCTGACTTCGGCTCAGGTCATGATCTCCCAGTTTGTGAGTTCGAGCCCCACGTCAGGCTCTGCGCTGACAGCTCAGAGCCTGGAGCCTACTTCGGATTCTGTGTCTCCTCCTCTCTCTGTCCCTCTCATGCTCATGATCTATCTTTCTCTGTCTCTCAATAATAAGTAAACGTTAAGAAAAAAATTCTTTTAAAAGAAAGAAGAAAAGAAAGTAAGAAAGATGGAGAATTGGAGAGAAAGGAGAGTGGAAGGAGAGAAGAACAGATCTGTTAAAAACAGACACTGCCAGGGACTTAATTTAATACATAAGCATTTCTTCTTTCACTCAAAATGCTTATAGCATTGTTCCTTTTCCAGGAATGCTAAGTTTGAGAAACACTCCAATTATAGGATGCTTCCCAAGAAGGAAGAAAAAAATAATAGATTTGTCTATGTGGTCCTTGTTAAATAGTAACCATTCAACTGGTCTCATTGAAAATGCCATCAAAATGGCACCTGTGTGGCTCAGTGGGTTAAGCATTGACTTTGGTTCAGGTCATGATCTCATGGTTCTTGAGTCTGAGCCCCACATCGGGCTCTGTGCTGATGGCTCAGAGCCTGAAGCCTGCTTCAGATCCTGTGTCTCCCTCTCTCTGTGTCCCTCCCTCACTCATGCTCTCTCTCTCTCAAAAGTAAATAAACATTAAAAATTTTTAAAAAGGAAAAGAAAAAGCCATCATGAAGGCAAGCTTTAGCAGATAACAGCCTTTTCCCTCCCTTTTCCTGGGGTTAGTTTTAATCATAAGATGCCACTTTTGAAGACCAAAATGACATCAGCAGTTCCCGTGCTAGCCTCCCAGATAACTCTGGCAGAGAAGCAACATGCAGGCCCCATCTTTACTCTAAAGCACTCCTTCCCCTTTATTACTGAACTTTTCTTGGATTGCTTTTTCAGGTATAAATGTAATATGCATGTATAATAGCAAGTTAAACAAAAGTTTCTTTTTTATTATTTTTATTTTATTTTATTTTTTAAATTTACATCCAAGTTAGTTAGCATACAGTGCAACAATGATTTCAGGAGTAGATTCCTTAATCTACTCCCATTTAGCCCATCCCCCCTCCCACAACCCCTCCAGTAATCCTCTGTTTGTTCTCTATATTTAAGAGTCTCTTATGTTTTGTCCCCTTCCTTGTTTTTATATTATTTTTGCTTCCCTTCCCTTATGTTCATCTGTTCTGTGTCTTAAAGTCCTCATATAGGTGGAATCATATGATATTTGTCTTTCTCTGACTAATTTTGCTTAGCATAATACCTTCTAGTTCCATCCACATAGTTGCAAATGGCAAGATTTCATTTTTTTTGATTGCTGAGTAATACTCCATTGTGTATATAAATACACCACATTTTCTTTATCGACTCATCCACCAATGGACACTTGGGCTCTTTCCATACTTTGGCTATTGTTGATAGTGCTCCCATAAACATGGGGTGCATGTATTCCTTGGCTAAATACTGAGTAGCGCAATTGCTGGGTCGTAGGGTAGTTCTATTTTTAATTTTCTGAGGAACCTCCATACTGTTTTCCAGAGTGGCTGCACCAGGGGTTTGCATTCCCACCAGCAGTGCAAAAGAGATCCTGTCTCTCCGCATCCTCGCCAACATCTGTTGTTGCCTGAGTTGTTAATATTAGCCATTCTGATAGGTGTGAGGTGGTATCTCATTGTGGTTTTGATTTGTATTTCCCTGATGATGAGTGATGTTGAGCATTTTTTCATGTGTCGGTTGGCCCTCTGGATGTCTTCTTTGGAGAAGTGTCTATTCATGTCTTCTGCCCATTTCTTCACTGGATTATTTGTTTTTTGGGTGTTGAGTTTGATACGTTCTTTATAGATTTTGGATACTAACCCTTTATCTGATATGTCATTTGCAAATATCTTCTCCCATTTCCTTGGTTTCCTTTTAGTTTTTCTGATTGTTTCCATTGCTGTGCAGAAGCTTTTTATTTTGATAAGGTCCCAGTAGTTCATTTTTGCTTTTGTTTCCCTTGCCTCTGGAGACGTGTTGAGTAAGAAGTTGCTGGGCCGAGGTCGAAGAGATTTTTGCCTGCTTTCTCCTCGAGGATTTTGATGACTTACTGTCTTACATTTATGTCTTTCATCCATTTTGAGTTTATTTTTGTGTATGGTGTAAGAAAGTGGTCCAGGTTCATTCTTCTGCATGTTGCTGCCCAGTTTTCCCAGCACCACTTGTGGAAGAGACTCTTTTTATTCCATTGGATGTTCTTTCCTTCTTTGTCAAAGATTAGTTGGCCATACGTTTGTGGGTCCATTTCTGGGGTCACTATTCTGTTCCATTGATCTGAGTGTCTGTTCTCATGCCAGTACCATACAGTCTTGATGATTACAGTTTTGTAGTATAGCTTGAAGTCTAGGATTGTGATGCCTCCTGTTTTGGTTTTCTTTTTCAAGATTGCTTTGGCTATTCAGGGTCTTTTCTGGTTCCATACAAATTTTAGGATTTTTTGTTCTAGCTCCGTGAAGAATGCCGGTGTGATTTTGATAAGGATTGCATTGAATATGTAGATTGCTTTGGGTAGTATTGACATTTTAACAATATTTGTTCTTCCTATCCAGGAGCGTGGAATCTTTTTCCTTTTGTGTGTGTGTCTTCTTCAATTTCTTTCATAAGCTTTCTATAGTTTTCAGTGTATAGATTTTTCAAGTCGTTGGTTAGATTTATTCCTAGGTATTTTGTGGGTTTTGGTGCAATTGTAAATGGGATTGATTCCTTGATTTCTCTTCCTATTGCTTCATTGTTGGTGTACAGGAATGCAACTGATTTCTGTGCATTGATTTTATATCCTGCAACTTTGCTGAATTCATGAATCAGTTCTAGCAGTTTTTTTGGTGAAATATTTGGGCTTTCCATATAAAGTATCAGGTCATCTGCGAAGAGTGAAAATTTGACCTCCTCCTGGCCGATTTGGATGCCTTTTATTTCTTTGTATTTCTGATGGCAGAGGCTAAGACTTCCAATACTATGTTGAATAACAGTAGTGAGAGTAGACATCCCTGTCTCATCCCTGACCTTAGGGGGAAAGCTCTCAGTTTTTCCCCATTGAGGAAATATTAGTGTTGGGTCTTTCATATATGACTTTTATGATCTTGAGATATGACCCTTCTGTCCCTACTTTCTTGAGGGTTTTTATCAAGAAAGGGTGCTGCATTTTGTCAAATGCTTTCTCTGCATCTATTGAGAGGATCATGTGGTTCTTTTCCTTTCTTTTATTGATGTGATGAATCACGTTGATTGTTTTGTGGATATTTTTTTTTTAATTTTTTTTTCAACGTTTATTTATTTTTGGGACAGAGAGAGACAGAGCATGAATGGGGGAGGGGCAGAGAGAGAGGGAGACACAGAATCGGAAACAGGCTCCAGGCTCCCAGCCATCAGCCCAGAGCCTGATGCGGGGCTCGAACTCACAGACCGCGAGATCGTGACCTGGCTGAAGTTGGACGCCCAACCGACTGCGCCACCCAGGCGCCCCTGTTTTGTGGATATTGAACCAGCCCTGCATCCCAGGTATAAATCCCACTTGGTTGTCGTGAATAATTTTTTTAATGTATTGTTGGATCTTGTTGAGGACTTTTGCATCCATGTTCATCAGGGAAATTGGTCTACAGTTCTCCTTTTTAGTGGGGTCTTTGTTTGGTCTTGGAATCAAGGTAATGCTGGCTTATAGAAAGAGTTGGGAAGTTTTCCTTCCATTTCTATTTTTTGGAACAGCTTTAAGAAAATAGATGTTAACTCTTCCTTAAATGTTTGATAGAATTCCCCTGGAAAGCCATCTGACCCTGGACTCTTGTGTTTTGGGAGTTTTTGATTACTAATTCGATTTCTTTACTGGTTATGGGTCTGTTCAGATTTTCTATTTCTTCCTGTTTTAGTTTTTGTAGTGTATATATTTCTAGGAATTTGTCCATTTCTTCCAGATTGCCCATTTTATTGGTGTATAATTACTCATAATATTCTCTTATTGTTTTTATTTTTGCTGTGTTAGTTGTGATCTCTCCTCTTTCATTCTTGATTTTATTTATTTGGGTCCTTTCCTTCTTCTTTTTGATCAAACTGGCTAGTGGTTTATCAATTTTGTTACCTTTCAAAGAACCAGCTTCTAGTTTCATTGATCTGTTCTACTGTTTTTTTTTTGTTTGTTTGTTTGTTTCGATAGCATTAATTTCTGCTCTAATCTTTATTATTTCCTGTCTTCTGTTAGTTTTCGGTTTTATTTTCTGTTCTTTCTCCAGCTCTGTAAGGTGTGTGGTTAGATTTTGGATCTGAAACCTTTCTTCCTTCTTTAGGAAGGCCTGGATTGCTATATCCTTTCCTCTTATGACCGCCTTTGCTGCATCCCAGAGGTTTTGGGCTGTGGTTTTATCATTTTCATTGGCTTCCATGTACTTTTTAATTTCCTCTTTAACTTCTTGCTTAGCCCATTCATTCTTTAGTAGTATGTTCTTTAGTCTCCAGGTATTTGTTACCTTTCCAAATTTTTTTCTTGTTGATTTTGAGTTTTATAGTGTTGTGGTCTGAAAATATACACGGTATCATCTCGATTATTTTGTACTTGTTGAGGGCTGTTTTGTGTCCCAGTATGTGGTCTATTCTGGAGAACTTTCCACGAGCACTGGAGAAAAATGTATAGTCTGCTGCTTTAAGGATAAAGTGTTCTGAATATATCTGTTAAGTCCATCTGGTCCAGTGTGTCATTCAAAGCCATTGCTTCCTTTTTGACTTTTTGATTAGATGATCTGTCCATTGCTGTGAGTGGGGTGTTGAAGTCCTCTACTATTATGGTATTACTATCAATGAGTTTCTTTATGTTTGTGATTGATTTATATATTTGGGTGCTGTCACATTTGGTACATAAATATTTACAATTGTTAGCTCTTCTTGGTGGATAAACCCCTTAATTATGATATAATGCCCTTCTTCATTTCTTGATACATCTTTATTTTAAAGTCTAGATTGTCTGATATAAGTATGGCTACTCTGGCTTTCTTTTGTTGACCATTAGCATGATAGATAGTTCTCTATCCCCTTACTTTCAATCTGAAGGTGTCTTTAGGTCTAAAGTGGGTTTCTTATAAACAGCATATAGATGAATCTTGTTTTCTTATCCATTCTGTTACCCTTTGTCTTTTGATTGGAGCATTTAGTCCATTGACATTTAGAGTGAGTAGTGAAAGGTATGAATTTATTGCCATTTTGTTGCCTGTAGTGGTAGAGTTTAGGGTGGTGTTTTCTGGTCCTTTCTAGTCTTTGTTGCTTTTGGTCTTTATTTATTTATTTATTTATTTTCATCTTTTCTCCCCTCAGAGAGTCCCCCTTAAAATTTCTTGCAGGGCTGGTTTAGTGGTCATAAACTCCTTTAATTTTTGTTTGTCTGGGAAAATTTAATCTCTCCTTCTGTTTTGAATGACAGCCTTGCTGGATAAAGAATTCTTGGCTGCATATTTTTCTAATTCAGCATATTTAATATATCCTGCCACCCCTATCTGGCCTGCCACGTTTCTGTGGATAGCTCTGCTGCAAACCTTGTCTGTCTTCCCTTGTAGGTTAAGGACTTTTTTTCCCTTGCTGCTTTCGTGATTCTTTCCTTGCCTGAGTATTTTGTGAATTTGACTATGATATGCCTTGTTGATGGCCGGTTTTTGTTGAATCTAATGGGAGTCCTCTGTGCTTCCCGGATTTTGATGTCTATGTCTTTCCCCAGGTTAGGAAAGTTTTCTGCTATGATTTGCTCCCATAACCCTTCCACTCCTTTTTCTCTCTGTTCATCTTCTGGGACCCCTATGATTCTGATGTTGTTCCTTTTTAATGAGTCACTGATTTCTCTAATTCTTAAATCATGCTCTTTTGCCTTAGTCTGCCTCTTTTTTTTTCTGCTTCATTATTCTCCATAAGTTTGTCTTCTATATCGCTGATTCTCTGCTCTGCCTCATCCACCCTTGCCACCGTGGCACCCATTCGAGATTGCAGCTCATTTATAGCATTTTTAAATTTCATCCTGACTAGGTTTTACTTCTTTTATCTCCACAGAAAGGGATTCTAATCTATTTTTGAATCCAGCTAGTATTCTTATTATCATGATTCTAAATTCTGGTTCAGACATCTTGCTTGTATCCATGTTGGCTAAGTCCCTGGCTGTCATTTCTTCCTGCTCTTTCTTCTGGGGTGAATTCCTTTGTTTCATCATTTTGAAGGGAGAAAAGGAATTAAGGTAAATTAATGGGGTAAAAAAAAATTAAAATTAAAAAATTAAGAACAACACCCACACACACAAAAATCATGTAAATGATGCTAGATCTTAGGTGTGTTTTGGTCTGGGTGTTGAAAGGGGCTTGATAGATTAGAGAAAAAAGGGGAAAGAAAAAAAAAGGAGATCGTTTGAATATTTGAAAAAATGTATACACTGAAATAGAATAAAATGAAATGATGGAAGTAAATAGAACTTGAAAAAATTTACACAAAAGTAAAAAATATGGTAGAAAATAATTAAAGAAAAATATTTTCAATAAAAATTGAAAATAAAAATAATTTTTTTCTCTTTTAGTATTCAAGAAAAAGAAAATAAACAAAAAAGAAAAAAAATTGAATAGATGGACCAGTGAACAGACTAAACTACAATTGAAATAACTTTGTTTTCCTCTAGAAGTCAAACTATGAAGCACTTTATAGTCCATAAACTAAGCAGGCAGAGAGGTTTGTGTTCCTGAAGAGCGAGGCTTGACCAGTTGGGTGGGGCTTAGTATAACAGCTCCATTCTCCACTAGATGGCACTGCTTAGCTTACTGGGGTGGATTGTTGTGATGCTTGTAGGTGTATATGTGCATGTGCGAAAGCAGTGAAAATGGCATCCCCCTGTTACCCGGTCTCTAGTATCCGAACTCTGTTCTTCCTGATCAGCAATTGCACACCCATCCTTTGTCTTCGGCTTCCGTCCACTCCCTGCTTTTACACAGTCCATGACCAAGTGCCAGGCAACACCTCCCTCATAAGTTTTATCTCAGTTGCGGCTGTTTTTCCTGACCCCTTATTTCTGAGGGACTGCGGCTTTGACCCGTTCTGTCCCTGTGTGGGAGGATCTCACCGAGTAATGGCCAGGTGCTGGCTGCACCTAGGAACATTCGCAGGACTGTTCTGCTGCCAATGCCCAGAGAGTGCGGCTGGGTGCCAGCCCACCGCAGAAAAAGTCCATGTGATTGGGTAGCAGCAGCTACATGGATTATGGAAAATCACAACACACATCTGGCACCAGGCTTCACCCCCAAAGACCTTGTTCCAGCACCAATGAATGTGGTTGTTCTCCTGGGTCCACTGGGGCCTTTGCCTATGGCGGGGGGCCATACAGCCTCTACCAGATGTCCTCCCAGCAGGGGAATCACCTCTCCCCGTGTGGCCCAAAGACTCCTGGATTTCACTCCACTCCTGGGGATTTGCCCTTCTCACCAGAGCACTGCCAGGTATCACACTGTGGAGTTTCAGACTCTGCACTCCCCCTGTTTATAGAATCTTAATGGAATTTAAACCCTCTCCTTTCTCCTTTCACCCTTTTTAGTTCAGTCCCTGCAGTTGTTTCTACTTTTCCACTTTCTCTCCAGCTGCTTTTGTGGGGGGAGGGGTGCTTTTGCCATTTTCTCCCCCCCACCCCCATCTCCTCTCTGCAAGAAAAAACAGCTCTCTGCCCTCCATGGCTTCTCCCCCAGTTCATTTCTCTGCACCATGTACCTGCTGAGTTCTGTGGTTCAGGTTGTGCAGATTGTTGTGTTAATTCTCAGGTCAGTTTTCTAGGTGTGCAGGATGGTTTAGTGTTGATCTGGCTGTACTTCATGGACACGAGGCACAAAAAAACCTTCCATGCTGTTCTGCCATCTTGGCTCCTCCCCTAGTTTTATACTCAACAGAAGTTTCTAATATGCCCTTCCTTCAAGCATCCCTTCCCACACCCTCCAAGTAACCAATCCAGTGTTAATAGGTTAGTGGGTATCATTCACATGGTTTTGGTACTCATTCAAAAGTAAAAACCTAAATGCTCATAAATAGGTTTGGGATATAGTATTTTATAAAAATGGGATTGTATCTCTACAACTTGTTTTTTTTATTTGAATGTTTTATCATGAACATCTTCCCAGGCCAACGCATACAGATCTAATGTACTCTTTTTGTTTATAGCTATGTCGTACTTCATGGTATAAATGTGCCATCATTTAACCAACCAACTGACCATCCCTCTATTGGTGGACTTTGTTTCCAGTTTTATTTTCCACACAACAGTGTTACAGTAAATATCTCTAGTTATTTATATATTTGATATCTACATTTTTATATAAATAGATATGCATAGATGCTTTACTTCTGTAAGAGGAATATCCAAAAATGAGATTATTGGCTCAAGAGAGAAACCCACTTTACATTCCAAATGTAAAGGCAATAGTAACCACAAGTATCCATTTTTCCTCTTTTAATATTTGGGACACTTTCAGAGTCCCATAGTAACATAAAAAGACAATAACCAGCAGAATCCAAAGTAAATCTGTTGGTATAAATACCCTCCACCTCATAGGCCCGAGCGAAGTCCCCAGATGGGCTTGACGGAAAGAGCTTTTAACAGAGATTTCATATCCCAAGGTGTGAAGGTAACTTCATTAGGGTCTTCTCCATCAAGGTGCATTTTCATCACATAACAACTTCTTGGTAAGGGGAACAAGGAAAAGAGGTTTCTATTATTACCTTAGCCAGAGTGCTTGTCTCCTCCTTGGAATGCTGAGATTTACCTGCCACTAATTCCTATTTTGAAGAATCAAGGTGTCTAAATGTTTTTTTAAAAAAAGGTAAGACTAGACCCTTCTTTTGGGTGGGGGGCTGTGGCAGCCTTTGGAAATAGCAGCAGCTTTCTAAATAATTAATTAGGGGTCATACAAATAACAAAAGGAAAGGGACCACTTATCTGTAGGGCATTGTAGCACTGTTTGACCTCAGGAAGGCTTACTGGAGAGTGGGCAGAAGGTCATTTTCTTAAATTGGAGCCCAATCGAGATACTGGAATCCTTATAATGAATATCAAAGTTCCTTTATGATTATTGATGTTTTACCTCAGTAGAAACCTATGAAGACAGATTAGCCCCTGTAAGTGCTCCAAATGCACAGTGGAGAAGAATTTGTATTATAACAATCGTAGCTGGTACTTAGCCACTTCTGTTCAGTATAATGGAAGTAAATTGGACTAGAACTCAGGAGATCTAGGGAACATGGAGCAAGTCGTGTAAACTCTCTGAGTTTTCATTTCCTTTCAGCAAAATGGGGCTAATACTGTCCCTGGTCTCTTTACCTCACTGCATTCAATAAGTTAACACATGTGGGAGAACACTAAAGCCAGTGTAAGAATAGAAGTTGAGAACCTGGACTCTGAGTCAACCAACCTCTGACTATGGCTTTCCTGATTACTATTGGGTCATCTTGATCCTATTAGTTGCCTTCTGAGCTTCAGCTTCCATAAAGGGGATATTATACCTACTTTTATGACCATTTGGAGAATGAGATAGGATCGTGCCTTCCAAGGTGCAAGCGCAGTGCCTGATGCACAGCGAGCTCTCAGTAAATGAGAGCTGGTACTCAGAAAGTGCCACTCGAATGTGATAATTCCTTAAGGAAGGTTTAGCCCTTCTTTGAGGTCACTTAAGCATTTTCTTCCATTCAATAGCTGCTTGCTTTCCTCTCCTGAGCCTTCTGTTCTTGTTATGGCCCATTGGCCCAGACTCTGAGAGATAAATAAGGGCCTTGGTACTAGAATCAAAGCTGCAGAAAAGGGTTGCAAACATGAAATCCAGTCTGTGGTTTAATTGGAAGCCAACGCTCGGGAGCCCCAGGCACCTACACAGGCCACAGTGTGAACACCACATTAACTCCTGATTGCTCTGCAGCCCAGAGCAAACCAGGAGATCAAAGAACAGCAAATAGGATTACATGTAAGTAGAGAAATTTCCTTCAACCTACTTTGAGATGAATAGATAGGTCTGGGGCACAAGTATGTGGGTTTGAGGGAGTTAAGGAATCAGCAAATGTATTCCCTTGTCTCAGCCTCTCACTAGCTACCATGTCATCTTGCTTTCTTCCTATTTTTCTCAAGATTAGGAAGTAGAGGGGTGTCGGGTTAGCTTAGTCTGGCTAAGTGTCCAACTCTTGATTTCAGCTCAGGTCATGATTTCACAGTCATGAGATGGAGTCCTGCATTGGGCTCTGTGCTAGGTGTGGATCTCCCCCTCTTTGCTCCTCCCCTGCTTGTGCACGCACTCTGTCTCTCACTCAAAAAATTAAATAACTTAAATTTAGTTTTACAAAAAGATTAGGAAGTAGAAATTATTTGCCTGTATCAGTCTTCCCAGGACAAGTATGGAGGCCAATCTGTACTGGGTTGGGCTGAACAGGATTATTCTTTCTAGCTCTGGGATAAAGGATAGCTCTGGCCTTAAGCCATGGGTAATAAGGTCATGGTCAAAATAATTCTGTGAAGGAGATTGGATGGCCCTTGTAACTTGATGATAGATCAGAGGGCTGGGAGACCTTTCTGGAGATGCACAACCTATAGACACTAAAAATAGTAATTATTATCCAATATTAAATTTTCATTTTCTGCTTTGTAATTTCTTCCTTAATCTGTTAAATACCACAGTTGACCTAGTTATCATTGTGTTTTGAAGGTCTAAAGAAGGGCCTGTGGTCATGCTTGGAATGAATAAAACAGAGAGAAACACATCGTAAGATGACACAATTGAGCCATGTTGCTCTGAAGACGTAGTCCAGGGCAGAGGAATTCGAAGGGGTATCAGGAAGTCTCCAAAACTGACTTCAGCTTGTCCTAGAAATTACCTAGGAAGAAGAGCATGGTCTATTGAGAGTTGACTCAGGATATTGTCTTATTGGTTTTAGACAGAAGAATGGAGAACTATGGGTCACCTGAGTTATGCAATCATCATAATAGTGACCTCAGCAGCTGCCAATTCTTGTCTACTAGATGCCATGTCAAGGACATCAATGCTAATATGAGCTAAGCAGTATTAACTCAATTTTACAGGTGAGGATCAGAGTCCCAAACCACTTATCCAAGGTCCTTTCATATATATGTGAGATCTGGGATTCAGACCCAGGTCTGTATGTCTCTAAAGACTGGGCTTTTCACCACACAGGCAGTATCTTACTGGATATCAAACCCAGAGTTTTATGTCCAGTTCCACCTTTGCCAGAGCTTCCTGCCTACAATGCAGCCAGATTTCCTGCTTTAAAACTTTAAGTAGAACTTGAAGAAAGGGTGGCAGTTATGGACTATAGTTTCCCCCTTGTGTGACTGTAAACATGTCCAGCCTTGTGTGACTCTGAATATGTCCAGAGCAGACGGTATGTATAGGGAGTGGGCATGGAAACACATGGCTGCTTACACTGAGGGGGGAATGGACTGAAAATGAGGAAGGGAAGTCAGCATGGTTGGTAGGGATGCTCTACCCAAAACAGTCAGTTCCTATCTCCCGTATCAAGATTGGAAATGGCGTTTAGAATCGATCTACTACTGTTACCCAGTAGAACTTTCTTGTAAGGATGGAATTGTTCTATATATACACTAGCTGCATGTGGCTATTTAGCATCTGAAAAGTGACTTGTGAACTGAGGAACTAAATTTAATTTCAGTGAGTTTTAACTTAAATAGCTACGTGTGGCCAATGACATATTAGTACAGGTATAGAGCACCTCTCTGCTGTATGATTTTGCCAGAATTGTGAGTCCAGGAGCTAGATCCCTATTTCCATGTTTGGATGAATAAGAATTAGTCTCCCTCCTCCCCACCACCTTTTTTTAAAGTAGGCTCCATGCGCAGCACAGAGCCCAGTGCAGGGCTTTGAATTTATGACCCCAAGATCAAGACCTGAGTTGAGATCAAGAGTCCGATGCTTAACTGACTGAGCCATCCAGGCATCCCAAGAATTAGTAAACTTCATAGGAGAAACTGTGAAGTTAGACCGTCTAGGCTTGAAGCCCAGCTCTTCCATGTACTGTTTGTGTAACCTCTCTGTGCCTCAGTTTCTTTATCTGTAAAACGGAGTTTAAAAACTACAACTACTTCATAGCATTGTTGTAAGGAGTGAGGGTTTTAAAAGTACTTTACATAGTGCCCAGAATAGAGTAAAAATAATAAGGATATAGAAATGAACAAGATATATTTCCTATCCGCAAGAAGTTTTTTTTTTCACCACTGCTGTGTCTTTAGGATTTTTATTTATTACACTTCCCCCTATCCAATGAGTTTAAGTAGTATACATAGATGAAGCAGTATGAATCTAAGTCATATGTAGATCAGCAATATTTGCTGTGTGTGTGTGTGTGCATGCGCACTTATGCCTGTGTGCATGTGTGCATGTGTGTGTGTATAGCACCTGACACAGCACTTGGATATAGTAGGCACTCACTAATGAATAGTAGTTTTTCTCTTGTTGAATGACATCATGTGATATGCAGAGATAAAATGGACCAAACTTTTGCTGCAATCTTGGCCTTCTGCATCCTGGATTCTCTGGCAGGACAGGCGGGTGGTTCCATGATAGGGTTTGCTTTTCTGCTTCTCTTCTCTTGGCCCCTCATTTCAGGGGCTTCATGAGATTTGGGGACGTGAGGGCTCTGGGGGTGGTGGGTGTGTCCCCAAATCCAGAAGTTCATCAAGGGACTCAAAATCATCATTTGTTCTGTATTAATCAAGTTGCGTGTAGTAGTTGTTTTTTCTTTTTCCCAACCTCCACTGATTTTCTTCTGAGGACTGAACACTTATTTCCTTTAGAGAACCATACCTCCCCTCACAATTCACGTCCTTCAGTAGGTGATTCTGACTCTAAGAGCAGGCATGTGATTTTGGCCCAACTAATCAGAGCACTGCACGCCCTTGCCATGGCAATTGAGCATAAGGGACATTTGGCCCAAATCAATCCAATGAAGTTCAAGTCAAAACTTCTGGGAAACTCTTGTAAAGAAAGAATGTGTTTCTTTGCAAAGGACATATACAGAAAGGACATCATCTGGAATTTTCAGGGGACATTACATGGAGAAGGCCTGACCTGGAGTAAAGTCAACCCAAAGCAAAGCAACACTGAAAGACAAAGGGTCTGACCCTGGAAGATTTACTTCTCTTGAGCTCTGGCCCACCTGTGCCTGAAGTTCTGTTGCTACGTTTATGTTGATGAGCCCAGACTTCCGTTTTCTTACTTAAACCACTTTGAGTTGAGTTTCTGTTTTTTATAACCAAAGCAGGATGTTCCCTCTGCCATTTTCTTCGTGCTAACGGTGTTGTTCCCAGCAACTCTGCAGGAGTAGAGGCCAGATGACCCGCACCCCCCTTCCCATGGTAGCAGCCTCTGGAACCCTAATCATAAAAGACCAAATGGCAAAAGTTACTCACATGCTCATGGCAGCAATTTTAATGATGTCCTGTGTGGGGCTGACCCTAGGAAGGGATTCTAAAAAGGGCTTTGCTTATGTAATTTAAATTCTTAAAATAACTGTAGATTGAATCTGAGAATCCCGCAGGGCTGCTGACTGCCTAACCTGGGATGGAGAGGTCAGAGAATCTCAGTGAATGAAAAATAGGCTGACAGCAAAATAGGCTAAGAGCAAAATCATCTCTTATCCTCGGCAGAGCATAAGAGTGGGTCAGGACTCCAAGTGGCAAATTAGTGACTTTGCATTTATTTAACGACTTCTCAAAAATACTGTCAGCAGCACAGGAGGAGAGCTGACCCATTTCTGAGTCTGGAATCGATAGACTAATAAAAGTAATCCTTAAAAATAGCTTTTCCTTCTTAAAATACACTTCCCATTGAGCAGCACCCAGAAGAAAATTTTTATCTGGGCCCTGACTCATTTTTCTATGGTTGAAACAGAGTAAGACAGAAGCTTTAGTATACTGGGAGGTTATTTGCCTGGATACTGTGCACAGGGGTTCCGTTCCTGAGTGGAGGCTCCAGCCCGGGTTTCCTGGTTCTCCTTAGTGAGCCAGCTCCTCCTCCTCCCTCAGGTTGGGAAGGGGGCAAGGCCACAGAGGCTCCCAGACTCACTTCGCCAAGAGCCCAAGAGCGATGTATCTGGTGTTCACATCCTGTTCCCATCAAACTGAAACCTGGAACCTGGAGAGTAAGAAGTGGCCTGGAGTGCCAAGAATGACAACTTGGAACAGGGAAGGGAAGTCCTCTGGCTGCTTAGATTATCCTGGGGCTTGAGTGGTGAGGAAAGAGAGAAGAAACCAATCTTCAGAAGAAGGCAAACCCTTCAGGACTGGTTGTGATCTGTGGACAATGTAATTTTCTTGGGTTTGGGTATCTCCTTTAACTTGCTAGCATGACACTGACATTGAGACCCCCTTGTGGTTGTTTTTTCCCCCCAAGGAATTTCTTTCCTACATACGCAGAAGAAAATGTCTTTCTTCCATGTTCTATACAGCGTTTCCTGTACAAGCAATAGTTTGGGATCTATATCCCATCTCCTCTATCCATATGTCATGGTAATGAAAATCCCCTAAGCGGTGTTTCTCAAAGGGAAGACGTAGACTATTGGCAGCAATTCTTCCTAGGGCATCTGACAAAAATGCATATTGCAAAAACCCACCACAGACCTAATACATCAAAAACTAGGGGGACAAGGCCCAGAAATTTCCATCTTTGAGATTATTTCCAGGCATCCTTTATGCGCACTCAAATTTGAACCCCACGACCCAATGGTAAGAACAGGTGTTTTGAGTTGCCATGAGCAGATGCAGAGTAGAGGCCTCTAACGCCCTCTGATGTTCATGGGAAGTCCCACGTGAAGGTGTGATGTTCGAATTTGAGGGGGGGGCAGTAAGAAACTAAGGACAGAAGTCCTATAATTCTGTATTTTTCTTCCCACCTCATTATCAGAGCAGTTAGGTCCTGTTTTTCCCTAGTTCATGGGGAGAGGTTTACCTAAGCAATTCCAGAAGCTGCAAGTTTCTTTCCAAATTCAACTCAAAGTCACTTTCATGAAATTTGTGGTTAATACTATTTGTGGACTTTAAAGGTTTGGCTGCCTCTTGTGCCACCAGCGATGGCAGTGTGCTATGAGAAATATCTTATTACAGACCATACTCTGCATTTTTGGTAATGGGGACAGAGGTGATTTTACAGCCATACCTTTTGAGCTCTGAGGCTAAATGAGGCCCATGGGAGGGACAAAGGAAAACTGAAAATCTGTTTCAAGATTTCTTAACTGGAATTTGGAAAGTTTGGGAAATAGGTACTAGAAATAATTAAAGGGATATGGAGTACAAAATGATTAACAGATGTGAACTGAACCGAAGGGTCTTTCTAAGAAACAGACAGGATAAGGCAAGAGTTGTCCATAATGGTATTTTGATGGTGTCTCGGGGCACCTGGGTGGCTCAGTGAGTTAAGCAACCGACTCTTGATTTCAGCTCAGGTCATGATCTCAGGATTGTGGGATCGAGCCCTGCATCAGGCTCTGTGCTGAGCCTGCTTCAGATTCTCTCTCTCCCTCTCTCTCTCTCTCTCTCTCTTTGCCCCCCTCCCCCACTCATGCTCTCTCTCTCTCAAATGAAGTTTAAAATAATTTGAACGGTGTCTCATGGAAGCAGTCAGTATAAAAGTGGTAAAATGCCTGACCCCACAATATCAAATACCTTTACTAAGAAGCCCTCCCCTAAAGTGAAGAAATTGAAAAAGAAAAAAAAAAAAAAAGCAAAAGGAGCGTCCTGAGCTGTGCTCTTGTTGGTAGTTGCTGAATTTACCAGGAGTATGGAGAAAAAAAAGTATGTGATGATTATGATGAGATCCAGTACATCCATTTCCTGACCCTTACTTTTTAATCCTTAGAATGATGCTATGAAGTAAATACCGTAACAAAGGAAACTTGGGACCTGAAACATTGAGTAACTTGCTGAAGACACAGGCATTTATCATGTATTGTGGCCAGGATCTGAATCCAGGTTACTGTGCTAATGGTAGCCTTTATGATGAGTGGAATCCAAACTGCAAGCAAGGAGCAATCCTTGAAGCTCATCTGCCCTACAGTGTACTGAGATGTCTAATAGCACAAATTCAAATCAAGACCACAAGGCACTTGTTAGCAAAAAAGTGAGAGACAACACATAAAGCCCTTAGTGTCTGCACAGATTAAGCAAGCACCCCATAATAGTAACGTTCGTCATCATTATTATCATCCACATTTATCATTATGATCATTACTATTATTCCCAAAAGGGGCCAAATTTTAAGGTTGCTTAACCTTAGAATTCTCTAGAGCTAACAATGAAAGTCTAGATTAAAACTAGAAAAACAAAGCAGGTGGTGAGTAGATTCAACTGCTGTAGGAAATTTCTGCATGGCTCAGTATTCGCTAGAGGCTCAGTATTAGCTAGAGAGTGACAGAGGAGGGTTTTGAGCCCAGGCCTGATTCCAGTATCTGAGCAGATCCTTCCATATCCAGTTCTGGTCTTTGCCCTTGAGCCTCTGCTCACATATTTCTCCTTGCCCAGAAATCCCCACGTTCCCCTTCTTTTAGAAAGATATTGCCTTAAACTCTTTCTGGAACTATCATAGAGACATATTTCAAAGTAGAGAGTCTCCCCAGATCACCATCTTTGGTACATTTTCTATCTTTCCGACATACGGGACTAGAGCCTGTTGTCTGTTGTCAGCTCTGCTTTTCTAGTTCGTCATAGACCACTTAAGGTCTAGTTCTTATAGACCACTCAAGGTCTATAGCTCTATCCTTGAACCTTCCAGAGGACATTATCATTTTTTCCTTTATTGGCTTTATTCCCAAATAGACTGTGAGTCCTTTGGGAGCAAAACACTTGGCTCAAGATCTAACACAGAAGCTGGTATATAATAGGGGCCCGATGCATCTTTAATAAATTGATGAAAAAAATCATTGAACTCTAACGTCAAGAGTTACTTAACAAGTTATTAGAAGTCCCCATATACCTGCCATGAATGATAAGGATTACCGGAGCCTCAGCTCACAACATCTAACTTAAATGACAAGTAATGCTGGTCCCAGTGGTTAAAAACACATCCACGTTTTAATGAAAGGAATTGAAATGCCTTTGAGGTTCTGGAACATACTTTCAGGGTGCATCCACCAGAACTCTTGGCTTATTTAAGATTTCACATATAATTCTTGTCACTTAGCATCCCCAGGCTTGAAAATTGGCTCATGCTGAAAGGAATCTCTGGGGTAAGAGAAAATCCTGATTCCCTGATATGCTCCAACAGGGACAGAAGGGTGGCAGTCTCATTTCCTGCCAACTTTTTAAATTATGAATATTTTGGTATGATGATAAGTAAGTGAGACAAACCTACCAGGGAATCAAATAACCCAGGAACATGAAAACATAGATTATTGTTTTCCTTCCCTTTTTCTCTCAAGTTGATTTGTTTTGCCTTTGTAAAAGAAAATAAGGTCAGGTGGCAAAAAAATTGCTTTGGGAAATTTAAGTCTACAAAATCATAGTAAAAGGAAATTTATTCTCTCTTACTCAGTCACACTATCCAAATGCATAACTCTGCTCTGGTTTCCTTAGAATTATGGGCAAATTATTTGAGTAGTTTAAGATCTCTTTTATACTATGAAAAAAAAAAAGTCACCCTGCTTGATACCCGCCCTCCCCACCCCCCAAATACCTTTCCAGATTAAGGTAAACTCTTTAGGAAACACCTCTTTGAAATATTCATGGTAAAATATAGACTGTAAAAAAAAATCCTAATTCAGAACAATAATGGAGGTGAGAACAGACTTCCTTTTAAGTTTCTGGAGTGAAATAAAAAAGCTTGGATTTTATGGCATCTTTTTGTAGTAATCTAAAACACGGTTTTTGTTATGTTAATGAAACACACACTACGATTTGAGGACTCACTATATTTTCCTTTCATACAAAAGCACTCTCAGAATCCAGACAGATTAGGTTAGGGCAAAGACTACCTTTCCCATCACCATTTTATAAGCAAATCTTCCAACATCTAGCATATGTTAGTTGAATTAATGAGAGCAATAAACAAAGAAACCAAGATTAGCAGTGAATGCACTCAATGGAAAACTTCATCTTACTCTAAAATCTTCTCTCCTTTTTTTGTCATTTGAATGTTATTGCTAAATATAAGATAAGAATGCTTTCTTGTATACTTCCCTTTATGTTCCACAGACTTTATGTTCACAGACTTTCTGACTCACCCCTATTCATGATCAAACACAAATTTCACAAAAGGTTTAATTGCATCTAGACTTTAATAAATATTCCATTTGGGATCTGCAAATAAGACTATAGGAAGGTGGGGGAATCTTTTTATTATGCAAATATAAGCTAGGGGAAGCTCTTTCTGAAAGCGATTTTGCTGAGCCCTCAAAAAGCAATGTTTGAATGGCCTTTTCTTTCTTTTTTTCTTCCAGGAATGTCAACCTCATTACAAGTCTGGTTATAACATCCTTATTTCATGGTCCTTTGGCAAATAAGTTCTTCTGGAGATGAATTTTGACAGAATATAAAACGATAACTTCATGTATTTGTATACACTGTCTCAAATGAAGCACTTTATTCAGGTTGGAAGGTAATGTTTTTTTTTATTATTTTTTTTTAATGTTTATTTATTTATTTATTTATTTTAATTTTTTTTTTAATTTTTTTTTCAACGTTTATTTATGTTTTTTGGGACAGAGAGAGACAGAGCATGAACGGGGGAGGGGCAGAGAGAGAGGGAGACACAGAATCGGAAACAGGCTCCAGGCTCTGAGCCATCAGCCCGGAGCCCGACGCGGGGCTCGAACTCACGGACCGTGAGATCGTGACCTGGCTGAAGTCGGACGCTTAACCGACTGCGCCACCCAGGCGCCCCAATGTTTATTTATTTTTGAGACAGAGAGAGACAGAGCATGAATGGGGGAGGGTCAGAGAGAGGGAGACACAGAATCTGAAACGGGCTCCAGGCTCTGAGCTGTCAGCATAGAGCCCGACGCGGGGCTCGAACTCACGGACCGCGAGATCATGACCTGAGCCGAAGTTGGCCGCTTAACCGACTGAGCCACCCAGGCGCCCCGGAAGGTAATGTTCTTGATAACAAAGTGGAATTTTTGTAGAAACTTTTCCAATAGGACCTGTCCTCTGAGGAAGGCAAATGCTGGACATATCTCTTTTAGTCTGCCCATTCAGTGGACAGAAATTCATATATAATGATAATTGCTTTCATTTCCTGAACATGTGCCACATATTGTGCTAAGCATTTTAGATGATAAACTTGATTAACTTTCACAAAAATCCTTTGCATTATTGGCACTTTCGTTGCCACTTTAAAGGTTGAAGAACTGAGGGGCACCTGGGTGGCTCAGTTGGTTAAGCACCCAACTTTGGCTCAGGTCATGACCTCACTGTTAGTGAGTTCAAGCCCCACCCCAGGCTCTGTGCTGACAGCTCAGAGTTGGAACCTGCTTCAGATTGTGTGTCTCCCTCTCTCTCTGCCCCTCCCCTGCTTGCTCTCTGTCTCTTTCTCAAAAATAAATAAACATTAAAAAAATTTTTAAGAAAAATAAAATGATAAAGGTTGAAGAACTGAGGATCAAAGAAGCAACTGTCTTTTTACCAGGTCACATAGCTGGTAGAACCAGGATTTGAACCCAAGTTCAAATGCAAAATTTGGTGTTTTAGATTCTTTTGCGTATCTTTAGATTCTGTTTGCGTATCTTCTTTCTTTGGAGAAACAACTCAGTTAATAAAACAGGAGGTACCTAGGCATATTTTACTCGGTGAGTCATTTCTTTAAGAATTTGGAGAAACAATAAACCATGGCAATAACAAAGGTATTTATGCACCCCAAAAGACCAAATGTTTGACTCTGGGACTATATCAGTACTTACGGAATATAAAGTTGATATGCAGATGTTAGCAGTTTGCCTTTATCACCTAGATAGATGCCAGTTAATTTGGGAAAACTTAGGGAAAAAACCAAACCCTTAGCAGGCTACAATCGTACCTATTTTTTAACTAGTTCCTCCTTTGGCAGATTAATTTTAAAGTCATATATTTTGTATCATGAATGTGGGCACAGTTTGAACATTCACCCGTTTTCATCTGCCAGCTAGTAAGATGTCAGCCAGGAACTGAAGACTCAGTCGCCCTTGATAGCCCTGAAAAAATAATTGAGCCCCATGATGGGAAGTTACTCCATGATGAAGTCATTCCCGCTGTCTGTCAAGTCACTAGAGGTTATACTCATGCATGGGAGGGAAAAAAATGATTACTCCGTTTTATGTGATTACACGCCCTATTGCCTAAAGGCATCATCACACACGCATTGTTTTCCCTTTTCCGCACATTTTCTGAAGCAATCAAATGGGTTATGGCCACTGCAGGGTAAATGCGCTGTTTTAACGTCTTACTGGCAGACAGTACAGAAAAAGTACTGGTGACTCATAGGAGTCTCATTTTGTTGTGCCGTATAAATAATAATGCAAAGAAAGAGAAGGACTTATGATTTCGGTCTATTTGCAGTGTCTCCACTGTGAGTTGACTTTGAGTGCAGAACATTCTTTAAACATTTATTACATTTCCTGTGATGAGTTGATGAAATGCAGATTGATTTTCACTAATTTGGGGGGCGCCTGGGTGGCTCAGTCAGTTAAGAGTCTGACTTCAGCTCAGGTCACGATCTCGCGGTCTGTGAGTTCGAGCCCCGCGTCGGGCTCTGGGCTCATGGCTCGGAGCCTGGATCCTGCTTCCGATTCTGTGTCTCCCTCTCTCTCTGCCCCTCCCCCGTTCATGCTCTGTCTCTCTCTGTCTCAAAAATAAATAAACACTAAAAAAAAAAAGTTAAAAAAAAAAAGATTTTCACTAATTTGGGGGAAATCTGTACAGGGGTGGTTTTATGGCATGAAGTAATATTGCTCTGCAAAGAAGGGGAGAAAAGTATCTCTATGGTAGTTGATGTGCCTGCTCAAACACATTCCAAGGGCTCTCCTTAAAATCCTAGCCAACTCTTCAAGTTTTCCACTTTGCCCCATCTCTCACTTAACTCTTCTCTTACGCTGAGACACCTTCTAAAAATGTAGTAGAACAAAATATCAGAATGGGTGGAGCAGGGGTTGGGGGTGGGTATTAAATCTACATTGGAAGATCACAACATCCACTCCCTCCAAGACTTGTGTTGTCCCTCTTGTGTTGATTCTCATAGCCTACCACAGCTTTCCAGAGCTAACTTGCCTTTCTTTTGAGGGGCAAGAGGTTTTTCAAGGGCTTCAGTGAACCATGTCCCCTCCCCACCTTCCCAAAACAAACACAAACAAACAAATAAACAAACAAAAAACAAGGGCCTGGCCTTGTTATTCGGAATAAAATTTTGTAATGGTTATCGAGAGCATCACCATCTCCCCTGGCATTGATTGGAAGCTTACTATGAGCTAGACTTTGTTGTAAGCACATTCATGCATTAATTCATCATCTTCCTCAAAGACATTGCCAAGTAAAGTGCCAGAATTCCAAATAAATATACCTGGTAGAGACCCACTATTAAAAACCAAGTACAGAGGTTCATCCAGATTCTTGGTTGCAGGATAATCAGGGAGGGAGCTGAGAGCCTGAGCCCCTTGGTGAAAGGTGGTAGCTTGGACTGTGATCTTGCAGGGAGAAAGGCAAGTTTCTGGCTCTCTGCCAGGGTGTTTTCCTACTTCCTATCTCCTCAAGAAGAGGGCATATTAATCAGATTTATTAGATGATACACGCCAGTTGAGGCATATTTATGAGTGGGCAGGTCACTGTGCATTAAAGAGCTATGGCACCCATATATATCTCTTCTGTTTTCTTTTTCCATGTGCTGGAGTGAGTGGATTCAAGGCCTGCAATCTTGGGGCATGCCTATCTCTCTTTTTTTTCAGGCATGCCTAATGGTATGAATTGTTATTTCAGTTTCCTGTGTCTTGAAACTGGCCAGAAAGTAGTAAAACATCAAAATGTGAATTCTGCACTATGAAGGTAGAGGTTCTGCTTAAAGTATAAAATATGCATTTCACTTGAGCATTATCAGAGTTCTGTGCAGGGGGCCCAGTAATCATCATAGTGGCATTGTGATATTCATTGGCGTTTCTCCTTGCATGTCTCTCCCAAGAGCTATACAGGACAAAGGATGGTGAAAGAACAGGATTTGTACACTCATAAGTATGTGGTTGGAGTATCCCAAACGCTGTCACAATGGAACCTGAGGTTCTTATAGAAGTCCACTGCTCCTCATGACAAGTCATTAGGTACAACTTGTAAGTGAAAAATAACAGCATGTCATTATCTCCCTAAATATTCTTTTGGAAACACACCGGGCAGGAAGTCCCTTCTGATGAAAGAAACAAGAGCAGAATAATGGCACTTTTACCGACAAGGGGCTGGAATAATGGACTCTACTATGGAAGCGGAATCGGTGTCACTCTGTGAAGAAGAGAAAGAGGAAGAAGGACACTCTTATGAGCAAAACCCAGGCCTTAATCTATGAAATTTCCCTTTACTAGCTTGGTTTGGCATGTAGGTGAGTAGATCTAATTTAGAGCATTTTCCCCCAATATGTGCATCTTCATAGACGCCTGGCCTAGATGATAGTATCAGGACCCCCTTCATTAGAACCCATGCTTACATTTTAATTTACTTTCTCTTCATTCACCAAGCCTCTCTCAATCTTTTTCCTATTCCTTTCTTCCTCTAAAAGATGAGGTATTTAAAAGAGCTGTTTGGGGGCGCCTGGGTGGCGCAGTCGGTTAAGCGTCCGACTTCAGCCAGGTCATGATCTCGCGGTCTGGGAGTTCGAGCCCCGCGTCAGGCTCTGGGCTGATGGCTCAGAGCCTGGAGCCTGTTTCCAATTCTGTGTCTCCCTCTCTCTCTGCCCCTCCCCTGCTCGTGCTCTGTCTCTCTCTGTCCCAAAAATAAATAAACGTTGAAAAAAAAATTTTTTTTAATAAATAAATAAATAAATAAATAAATAAAATAAAAGAGCTGTATGTTTCAGGGTAGCCCAAACTGAAGGAATTTGCTATTTTCAATTATTTAAAACTGAAATCAAATGTGTTAATATAAAAACACCCTGATTTCAGTTATTCCTATGTACGATCCCCAGAAAACTTCCCAGTCTAAAGCTAATTAGAAACAATTAAATATAACTCAGATCATCAACTCAGAAAATCTTGTTGAGAAGGTGAAGACATAAGGATAGCAGCATTTATCAAAGTAAGCCAAATTGGAGAATTTGGCAAATCCAGTAAATTATCTACTTAATATCTTATATGGCAACAGATATGAGGGTCCTTTTTTTCTCTTTGATATGCTGGCCTATCGCCATATCCATGTCAATGCAAAAGACTCAATTCTCCACACAGGGCCCTGTCAACACTAGAATATATTGCATTTCACTCTACACCATAGCCCCCCACTTCAATTAAAAGATACTGTGTATGTAAGAAATGTGATTACCCTTGTGAATAGTTGGCTTTCAGAATTCAAGTCAAATATTTATTGTAAAATATGTTTTTCCATTTTTCATTATCTTAACTAATAAGGTGGTTTTCCAAAAGCAATTCCTGTAAGTAGTATTATTTTATCATTCTAAAACATGCCTTATTGCCTGGAGTGAAAGACAATGGTTTTGTGTGGCTTGATTTTATTATTTTTAATTCTATGATTATCCTTTCACTCCATCATAACTCCCTTCATGTAACTTTAGTAAGATTGATCAAATGATAAAGAGTAATGATGAAGGGTAGGTTTCTCACAGAAAATAACCATTTGTCTAAGTCCCTGAAAATACTATCCAAAACAAGACAGAGATCAATTAAATAAATAGGCAAATATTATTTAAGGATTACTTTTTAATCATTTTATTTAAGGATTAAATTAATATTATTTAAGGATCTATTCCTGGATTTTTTGGTGTGTTTAATGTTGTTTTTCCTTTTGATTATCCGTGCCCAAGTTCTGGTCATCTCATTTATTACAAGTCCTTCTCTCAGCAGTTGAAAAAAAATGTTCAAACCTAAAATCTGTTGAAAATTTTAATTCCAGTATAATTAATATACACTGTTGTATTAGTTTCAGGTGTGCAATATAGTGAGTCAACAATGCTACACATTACTCAGTGCTTGTCATGATGAGTGTATTCTTTTTTTTTTTTTAATATTTATTTATTTTTGAAAGAGAGAGAGAGAAAGAGAGCAGGAACAGGGGAGGAACAGACAGGGAGGGAGACAGAGAATCCGAAGCAGGCTCTGGGCTCTGAGCTGTCAGCACACAACCTGATGTGGGACTTGAACTCACGAACCATGAGATCATGACCTGAGCTAAAGTCAGACGCTTAACTGACTGAGCCATCCAGGCACCCCATGATGAGTGTATTCTTAATCCCCATGATCTATTCCACCCATTTCCCTACCCACCTCCCCTCTGGTAACCATCACTGGTTCTCGGTAGTTAAGAGTCTTTTTTTTTTTTTTTTTTGCCTCTTTTTCTCCCCTTGTTTGTTTCTTAAATTCCACATATGAATAAAATCCTATAGTATTTGTCTTTCTCTGACTTATTTCACTTAGCATTATACTCTCTAGCTCTATCCATGTCATTGCAAATGGCAAGATGGCATTTTTTTTTAATGGCTAAATGATATTCTATTGTATATGTATACCACATATTTTTTATCCATTCATCGCTTGATGGATACTTGAGATGTTTCCATAATTTGGCTGTTGTAGATAATGTTGCAACTAAACATAGGAGTACATAGAACTTTTCAAATTAATGTTTTCATATTCTTTGGGTAAATACCAGTAGTGGAATTAATGGATCATATGGTAATTCTATTTTTAATTTGTTGACAAATACTTTTAATATAACATTTAATTTAATTTTCTTGTCATTCCAAGGAAAGTGAATACAACTGACACCAAAGCGTCTATCAGTTGCCAATAACTCTGATATCTCCTCATACTTGTAGCCTTTTACATGATCACAGAAAACCCTTCGGAAAACAATGGAGAAACTCTAGGTCGAAATAAGAAAAACTCGGGTTAGTGTTTCAGTCATTTCCATCCTCTAGACTTTTGCTTTCAGTAGGGGAGACTTCAAAATCAATATTATAACTTCTGCTTTCATGATATGGTTTCCAGATGCCTGACTAAAATTTATTCCATCACCTTGAGGTTATTCAAATTTCCTACAAAGCAGAACTGGATGTGGGGGGCAAACATGTAAACATCTATAATAACTTATTTGTGGGCACCTGGGTGGTACAGTTTAGTGTTTGACTCTTGATTTTGGCTCAAGTCATGATCTCACAGTCATGAGTCATGAGATCTGTGCTGACAGTGTGGAGCCTGCTTGGGATTCTCTCCCTCTCTCTCTTCCCCTCCCCTGTTCACATGCTATCTCTCTCTCAAAATAAATAAACATTTAAGAGAAAAATAAATAAAATAACTTATTTGAGGATATAGATACTTGTCTGTATCAGAATCTATGGTAGAATTATATTTTGAAAAATAAAAACATGGATATTAACAAAAGGTAGACAGATATTAAGAGCCTTTGGATGTGTTCTGGGGTTATTTTTGTTCTTGTTCATCAAAATTTGTATCTAGGAAAGCCACGACTCTTGGTTTAAGTGTCTAAGGAGCTCTGGTTGGCATATCTTATCATTAGCAGTAGCAAAGAGCTATAATATCCCCAAGGACTTTGAGTTAACTTTTAGCTAAGGTAAAAGATATCTTTGAAAGGATGTACATTTTAAAAGACTCTTGTCTTGAAAGAGGAAGGGGAAGGGGTAGAGAGAGAGGGAGATACAGAATTGGAAGCAAGCTCTAGGCTCTGAGCTGTCAACACAGACTCTGACATGGGGCTTGAACCCACGAACCGTGAGATCATGACCTGAGCCACAGTTGGATGCTTAACCAGCTGAGCCACCCAGTATCCCCCTTTTGTTTTAATTTTTTTTAAGTATTATAAAATTTCTGTAAGCCTCTCTGATTGAAAACCCATGAGATTGAGAAGATCATTAGATTTTATCTAAACAATGTCACCTTTAATATCCAAATCATAGGTTTATATGATTAACAAAACATAGACACTGAATTTTTGTTTTAATGAGTATAATTGGGGAAAATACCCCATAAATGGCAAAAGAATTTGTAAAAATACTACGGTAAACAAAACTTTATTATAGCAATTGAGAAATTCCAAAAGGTTCTGAAGACAGAATCATGGTCACTCTTCTCCAATGTCTAATGTGGTAATACTTAAATACCTCAGCTTGCTTAAAGAAGAAATTTAAACGGTAAATGGCCTTTGTTTGGCCTTGAAGAGCACTCCCTCCTCAAATCACCATATTCTCCCTGGGTAACTTAGTTCATTTTTGTGTCCTAAACATAATCCCTCCCCTTGGCTAAATGCATTATTATCTCAGCTCTTCTTATTTTCGTCACACCCCCCCTTACCTACCCATACCCCGTCTCCATAGCACTCTGTATCTTACTTGGTCCCTTGTCTTATCAGTATGGGTTTGCAATTGTTCCACTTGTAATGTCTTCTCTCTTTGCCATTCATTCATACGGTTCCTTCCTTTGAAATTTAACTCTTTTCTTTAAGAAACACTGGATTTTTTTCCATTCCTGGCTGTCTCATTCATGCAAGCTTTTAGCAGTTTACTAACTTGGATTTGTTGATATGTTGCCTTGAAAAAGTGCTGTCAATCTTTTTCACATGTTTATGTTGTATCTCCCAAAGGAGATTATAGACTGTTTAGGAGAATGTCTTTTAAAAATTCCATCTACCCCAAGCAACTAGAACAATGTTCACTCCATGAAAACGTGCTGAATACAGGTTGTTGATTGATCGGCCTACTATATTTTCTTTTCCAGGGAAAGCAGTCCCCCATGATTTGAGTATCTTTCACTTCTTTAGAATGATTAAAAAGTGAGGACTGCAAAATTGTAGTAACTTCCACATTGCTGGATTATTTATTTTAAATTGATACAGAATGTGTGATGGCTATAGCAGTTACGTCCTCACGATGAGAATGGTCGTGAAGTCAAATATAAGCTATACGTATATTACTTATTTCAAAACCTCAAACAGAATTGTTGGAGTTAATGTGGAGCTAAATGGTGTTTTGCGTCCCTTCTTAGCTCTCAAATTAGCTAGAAAGCTTCACTTGAATGTCAAAGCCTACTGTAAAACTCATGGTAAATTTGAAAATACATCAAGACAGAATGTGATGTAAACTTTAAATTCACGCTGCACTTTTACAATAAACTCCCACGAGTATCTAGGAATAATCAGAGCATTAGAAAAATGCATAAATATAGGAGATGGGGGCGGGAGGAGGTGGAGAAAGGTCTCTGGATCGCCTAAGATCCGAGGGTGGCTGGCGCTGGTTTGTTTTCAATCCATCTGCGGGTCGCTGATTAGATTCAGCACGCTGGCCAGCTCCCTTGTCCGCTGGGTTTATTGGCCTAAGTGAAAGGAGCAGGAAGGCACCATCTGCTGCTTTGAATTAATAGATAACCGAGAAGCAGTGATGAAGACAGTAGGACAGAGTCAACATATCGGATGTTGACGCCGCTGAGTTCTTGGGGTGTCTTTGTCTGATCGCTGGGCCCCCACTCCTCCACCCAAATCCTCCCGCAGCCAGAAAAGAGAAAGGGCTGAGCAACCAGAAACCCTTCCATTTCTCTGGTATGCTTACCTCAGCAGAAAGTGTTCCCAGTTCTTGGAATTGAAGAATATTCATCATAGCTTTCGCGGGGTGGGCAAGGGCGGGGCTTCTACTTAAACAGTTGAGCTGCATGGTCCCTACACCAATCAACTCAAAATTTGATTCACTTTTATTTTAATGAACGGGTGTATGTAAATTGGTGGAATCAAAGTTTACACAGGTGGGACCAACATGCTGCTAAGCCCCACTGCCTCCACGCCCCAGGTGTGAAGAAGCCTGGGGGAAAGGAGGTAGACTCTTTCTCATAAGGCATCTCACCGACTTCCTCTTAGCCAGACCTCTGGAATAAGCGTCTCCAAATAGACCGCCCACTCTTCGCTAACAAGAAGTCTTCACTGGCTTGTCTATTTCTTCCTCCCCCAAGAACTTTTTGTCCGTGGGAGGGTGAGACAGGTCGAGGCAATGACAACTGGTTATCAAGAAAGAAATTATCCACCAAGGGGAGAGAGTGAGGAGTGTGGGAAAGTGTTAGGGTCGGTACTGAAGCTCTGAGACTAGCGGGCCGCTCCACGCTCTCCAGGCTCTAGCCTTCTGCAGCCACCCTTTACGCAGCGGACACGGGAGAGTTAAGCCAATAAACACGTAAGCGCCGCTCCCTCCCCAATCGGCAAGATGCCTCTTAGGCTCTTGGCTGCATCGACAGCTTGCAACACTCGGCATCTTTTCTGGAGGCGCCTCCTTCAGCGGCTGCAGATGGTATCCGGCTGCGAGCTCGGGGCTCGCAATTGATTCTCCCCCTTGCCCACCTCGGGTCCACGGACGCACTTCTCCCTTCCCCTCCTCCCCTCGCGCTCCTGGGTCTGAGCCCAGCTCGGGATCGCCGGGCAGAGGAAGCAGTCGCGGCGGCGGCGGCGGCTGAGCAGCAGTGCCCGCTCCCTGATTTGGGGAGAAGCGCCCATCCCGGAGAGCCGACCCCCAGCTGCCTCCAGCGCCTCCCATCTTTTGCACCCCTAGCCCGGGGCTCCAAGGACCACCCCCCTCCCCGGGCGCCACCATGCTGGACCCTTCGTCCAGCGAAGAGGAATCGGATGAGATCGTGGAGGAGGAGAGCGGCAAGGAGGTGCTCGGCTCGGCCGCGTCCGGCGCGCGCCTGTCTCCCAGCCGCACCAGCGAGGGCTCGGGCGGCGGCAGCGGCGCCGGGCTTGGGGGCGGCGGCGGTGCCGGCGCCGGAGCCGGGGTGGGCGCCGGCGGCGGTGGGGGCAGCGGCGCGAGCAGCGGCGGCGGGGCCGGGGGGCTGCAGCCCAGCACCCGCGCCGGTGGCGGCCGGCCCTCCAGCCCCAGCCCGTCGGTGGTGAGCGAGAAGGAGAAGGAGGAGTTGGAGCGGCTGCAGAAGGAGGAGGAGGAGAGGAAGAAGAGGCTGCAGCTCTATGTGTTCGTGATGCGCTGCATCGCCTACCCCTTCAACGCCAAGCAGCCCACCGACATGGCTCGCCGGCAGCAGAAGGTAGGTGCGCCTGGGAGGCCCCGGGAGCGGCGCCGGGACGTCGCCAGACGGGCGGGGCGAACAATGGGAGCTGGCGGCGCAGCTGGCGAGGAGGAGCAGAAGCAGGAGACCGCGCCCTGGGGAAGGGGCTACGAGGCCCTCTCTCCGCGGCCGGGCCGGGCCCAGCTCCGAGCGCGCCTGGAGCTGCCCAGGACCGGCGAGGAGCCCGGACCTCAGCGCCGCGTGTCCCCACCCGGGCGAGCGGGGGAGCTAGGCGGGCAGGTCCCGCTCTATGGCCCAGGAGGCTCGGGGAGTGACTTGCAGCCCGCGGCGCGCTGAGAGGCCTTGCTCGTTTGCCGGGCTCCCGGCACTCTCCAGCGGCGGGCGGCTGCGCTCAGCTCCGGGCCCGCCTTCCTGGGCGTGCGCTCGGCGGGCGGGGGCACCCGGCAGGTGGGGGCGCCGGTGTGGAGCGAGAAGAGCGCCTGGCAGCAGCGCTCGGCTCGCCGGGCCGAGAGAGCCGCAGGGGCAGGCGGGAGAAAGCCAGCCCGGAAGGCGAAGCTTCCAGTCGCTCCGCGAAGGGCACCCTCCTCCCCTCACTGGGGTCAGCTGATCCCGACGAGGGTCGCCGAAGGGACCCCCGGCACCGCTTCCCTGTGGCTCCTGTTCCACCCCGCCCTCCTCCCCCTTCCTCCGTGACCCCAGAGCCGGGGCAAGCCCTCCGGTCCCTCTGCCAGGGTCAGCTCCTCCACCTTCCTCCCTTTGACCCTCTTCTCCTCTTCCCAAGGTGACTTCGCCGCCACCTTCTGGCTCTTCAAGGCCCTCCAAGCCCAGCCGCTTTTGGCTTGATAAAGTGCAGCTGCAAAAAGCTTCGCAATTAGAAGCATCAAAAGCTTTTTGTGTCTGAGGCTGGGGCACGGCTGAGGCGGCTCCGGACTGCCTTTGATGTGAAAAAGTGCCCATTTCCATCAGCTGTTCTCTAGCCAGAGAAAGGAGGTGGGGGGGGGGGGGAGGTTACTGCAGGATAAGAAGCAGTGGCGGGACCAGAAGAGAAGAGGTCAGGTCCCCAGTTGGAGTGAGTTAGTGAAGAAAGTCGGCATTCCGTTGTCTCTTTTAAGTGAATTTGCCAATTTCATTTTGAGATAATAGCCGGTGAAGCCCCCACAGGGACGGGGTCTTAAAATAGTGAATTTCTTGGTTGCTGCCATTTAAGACTGAATTACATGTTGCGGTAGTAGAGTGTTAGGTTTTCCTACATTTATCCACCCTTATCTTGAGTGAGCACAGATTTCTGTTTGTTTTGCTTCTATATGTACACACCCCAGCTAGCGCTGATGATTTATTTCTGCCACCAGAATGGTGGGTTGGGTTATCACTTTTATTAAAAATCCGACTCATTTCCTGGTTGGGGAATAGCAGGTGGGCTTCCCTCCACTCTTCGCCTCATTAGGGGCCCCTTGCTTCTTCAGCCTCTATTTTGGACTATCATAGACGAGAATATCCTCCGAACAATAAAAGTGTTTGGATTTCCTCTCAAGGTTGGGTGTTGGATCCACATACAGGGCCTGATATTTCAAGCTTTAGCTTGTGATTTTTATGGTAATTGTGGGGTAGCAGGGGAAATGCCATCTTTAAAATCTATCCCATTCATGACAGCACCAACCAAAGATGTCCTATTCCTTTGGTAATGAAAACTGTTGTGATTTAAAGAGAAAAATATAAAACAAACTTTGCTTTATCAGTCAAAAGGCTCTAGAGCTCTGTCCTTTGAATAGAGGCTTACATTTGGTACTGGAATGGGGAGAGAAATCCATTCTCACAGTGGCCCATTTCTTCTAAACAGAAACTCCAGCCACCTGAAAAGGTCATCGTGAGGTTAAGTTTTTCTGGTCTGATTGCATGTTTTACCTGAATCCGTTCAAAGCTGTGTTTTTGAGGGGCAGGTGGGTTCTGTTTTTACACATGACCTTACCATCGAAGAGACTACAGGATGGATAGATAACACTGGCTTTTGGTCCAACTATTTTTAGTTATTGCAGCAAACTAGTGCTAAATGCATATTCCTGCAAAGCTGCCTCAGGGCTGTTTGGCTCTACTGGGAAGCTGAATATTTATCTCCTTATTACAAAAGAAAACAAGCTTTTCCATTTCTGTATCTTCACGTTTTTAGTGTCTTAGAAAGGATGTTTTGCTGTTTTTCTCCAAGCAGAAAGCTTGGAACTTTGATGTATTCTTTTAAATGAAAGTAACTGAAATGTTTGCATAAGCTCTGTGATAAAATTTAAGGCCTGTTAACAAACAAGATTGATAAACTTAAATGAGTCTCAGAGAAATAGAAACCGGTTGTAAACTATACATAGAAACGGATGAGTTAGAGCTAGAGGAAAAATGATGCAAAAAAGAGAATAGAGTGACATGGAGGGAGCCAGAGAAAACTGCCTATGAAAAAGTTGCCAGATTGGGGAGAAGAAGAGATTGTATTGTCAAATCATCACGCTGTGCACCTTAAACTTAGACAATCTTATATGTCTGTTATATCCCAATATAGGTGAAGAAAAATATCATGCGGAGTGTAATATACACTTTCTGAAACCAAATACTCTATGTCATACATTGGCTGCAATTTTTCAAGTGCCTACTATGTGCAAGGCACTTCACTTAGATCATTTTTTAAAAATAGGCTTTTTTAGAAGAGTTTGAGATTTACTGAAAAATTGAGAAAATAGTTCCCATATGCCCCAGCCCCAGTTTTCCCCTATTAATATCTTACAATAGTATGTTACATCTGTTCCAGTTAAAGAACCAATATTGATGCATAATTAACACAAATAGGTAATCTATTGAAATTCTCTTAGTTTTTGTTTTTTTTTTTTTTGTTGTTCTTTGATCATTTAAAATTCTCCTAACTCTAACAGTGTAGGAATTACCATCTTTGTTTCTAGAAGAGAACACTGAGACTCAGAATGTTTTATAATTTGCCTGAAGCACTATGTGGATAGGAGGAAGAGTGGGAACTGAGGCATGGGGTATTCTGATTTCAAATCCTGTCTTTTTAATATGTAACACGGGCCAGAAATATTCTAGAGTGAAAAATAGAATCTTAGCATCCTGACAACATGTCAGGTGTACTTTTTCTTTTACCCACAGTTATTTCTATTTGAGTTTAGAGAGATCTGCTCCTCTCCCTTTGGGTACCTATCAAATCATCAACATAGACAAAATGGACATTTAGGTATTAACCTCATAAAGAATATGAAGGAGAGAGATGGGCCGTTATTGGCTGGTAAATTGGAACACCAGACTATTGTCAGGCTTTCTATGTGGTTTGAGCTGAAGACCAACAAAAACAAGCAAACAAACAACAAAACAAAACAAAAAAAACCAAAAAACAAGCAAAAAACCAAAAAAGGTATTTTAGTTCAGAAAAACAGTTGGAAAAGAGCAGAGGGAGGGAAGGTACCATTCCTGGATCATTTTGTTAATTACTTTGATTTTGCTTTTCCTGGGGAAGAGTGCCTGGTCATTCCAATAATCTCCCTAGTTAAAAGAAGGGACTTTAAATAGACCATGTGTAATCATATTTTAATATTTATAGGTCTACTTTTCTTGTACTACAGTGAAACTAAATATAACAGGCTAGTAGGTAATTAATGACAAAAACAAAAATCTAGTCTTCAGACTTTCACAATGTTTTAGCAGCTCATAAATGACAATGTGAAAAACTGTTCTGTGCTTTTTATTTTCCCTCTTTTGTCATAATGGGAAAGTGAATACCCAGTGGTTCACATGGTAAAGCTGCACCATATGTTTCTAAATTGTGTAGTAACGGTGATGAGTGGCTACCTCATGTGAACTAGCTACTTCTAGAAGTAACTGAGGGAATGTAAAAGCGGGCACTGTAAACAGTTCTAATGTTTAGATTGGCATGGCCAATTTTTTAATATACTAGTAGGGATTATGTCTGGTTTATAAACGTCCAAAATGAATATTGGGTGCATATATACATTTGTGTACATGTATATCTGTGTGTGTGTGTGTGTGTGTGTGTGTGTGTGTGCATGCGTGCGTGTGTGTATGATGAGGGACAGGGCAATCCTAAAATCATGTTTATTTTATATGAACTCCTATTTCATTCAAGAGGACTTAATGACTAGATCAAATGTGTTGTAAGTTCAAGCTCCCCATTTCTATGTGATTCATCTTATATCTTGCCATGAAATTATGGCTAATGTCGAGTCATTGTTAGCCACAGAAATTCTGTCTTTATTCGTTTACTTATTTGGCTTTGTTAATTGGTCGTGACTCAAGAGCCCATGCCTTTCCTAAAAGTTAAGACCTAGTCCTAGTTAACTATGTATGTGCATCAGTATATGTATATACTTCAAATCCATAATAGTGATTCGTCCATTCAGATATGCTTTGGGGCATTTGGGTTAGCTCTACTATTCAGAATTCTTAAGAGTTGCTTTGTCAATGCAACATATGATTTGGATTTTAAAAAAATAAATCTTCTAACCTTTTGAGAGAATGAAATGGCTATTAAGCCAGGATTCCTTGAAACAGAATTGTTTTCTCTCTTTATCAGGAGAAGAACTGAAGTCTTTATATATGCTTTCTGGCATTTTCCTCCCAATCTCCTTGGTGCAATGGGCAGGAACTGTTTCGCACTGGTACTAGCAGAGAAATTCTGAAGATGAAGAACACCAAAAAAATAATCAGAGAGGGCTCTTGCTTCATTACATTCTTGGAATAGCCTTATGCTTCCCTAAAACTGGACTGAAGAACAAAGGAAATTAAATCCTTCATTCTTGAAGAATTGTACTGTGTAAAGTGGGGAAGTCAAATGATTCATAGATCTTCTCCCTACAAAAGCAAATTTAATATATAGTCCTAGGCTATTGCATTAAAATATAATCAGTGTTTGTGACTTGGGGCCAGATGTCTATACAGCTATGATTAAGAGGGTTCTACTAACTTAGAAATAAGTTCTAAATAGATGACTAGTTACTCCTTGCACCAAGCACTCTCCCAGGCTTGGTTACGGAACCAGAAGATACCTGTGAGATAGGTACTTGATTTGGGGAGCTTATGTTCTAGTCTGGAAGATAACATCTATACATGTCAGATAAGTTGAGAATAAGCGAGTGTTTAATTGTAAGATGCTGATTACAAATACTAAAGTATAAGGGAAGAGAATGTGTGCGCATGTGTTCACAAGGGATTGGTTTTAAGAATAGGGAAAATCTTCATGGAGGAAATGGGTTAGGGTTAGGTCTAAAAGAGTTTGTGTGATTTGTGTAAGCATAAGGAAGGACAGGTATCCCACTCTGGAGAAGAGCATGAGGTAGCAGGAATGTGGAAAGGAGCCATTGTTTGTGGACACTATTAGTCAAATTATTTTGGTTCTAAGTTACAAAAACCCAACTCAAGTGGCTAAATCAAAAGGAACACAAAGGGGAAGGGACAGATTTATTGGTGTATGTAATAGGAAAACATCCAGTGCAGGGATCTACAGGCCTGGCTGGACCTGACTTCTTTGACAGAATGAAGAAACCTGGATAATGAAGAGAAAAGACACTGTGTCTGAGCTCAGTCTGTACCACGAATAAACCTCTGATTGTAGGCAAGTCAACTTCTGTCTCTGGGTAATTTCTTTATCTTTCCTATGAAGAGGTGGATGGGGAAGCTACAGATAATCTCCAAGGTGCCATTTCTGTGTAGTAGTTGATAGTCCTTGCTGAGCAATGCAGTTACTCATGATCAAGACTTCTAATTTCCTTCAAACTTCTCTTTGCTATGTTTTTACATTACACGGTAAGGCAGTATCTTCAAAGAGTCTGAAATGAAGATGAATTTAGAGCTCACTTTGTCCAACTAAATTTTCAGATGAGGAGGTGAGATCTTAAAATGATTATAGGACTGCAGGGACACCCGGGTGACTCAGGTTGAGTGCCAGACTCTTGATTTCGGCTTGGGTCATGATCTTTCGGTCATGGGATTGAGCCCACCATGGGCTCCCTGCTGAGTGTGGGGACTGCTTGGTATTCTCTCGCTCCCTCTCCCTTTCCCCCTCCTCCGTTCTCTCTATCTCTCAAAAATAAATAAATAAACTTTTAAAAAATGTTATAAGACTATAAACTAAGGAGGGCTTGTAAACTGGGACCTGTGGGCCAAAAGGGAACCACAGGTAGATTTTGTTTTTTCTACATTGCCTTTTTCAGTTTTTTGAACTAGTTATCCGCATATAAAACCATGAGCTTCCTTCGCCAAAAAATTTGTATTTCTGGCTTCTCTGAAAACTGGAGGATGAAGGTGGGTTTGAGTTTGTATGAGTTTGCAAAAAGCAATAGAAATGAGACTCCCAAGCCATCACCTAAATAATGAAGTGTTGATCATTTTTAACTAAAATTCTGCTCGCTCCAAGATAGATACTACATGCATCTGGATGGGAAGACACCAGCTCTCTGGTTCTTTCCAACACCATCTCTTTTTGCTATTGTTGCACAGATATTGATGGTCTGACCCTGGCCCCTGGAACACATCCAAGAAAACGATCTGGAATTTGGAGCTCTATGTTCTCGGTCTCTGGCAACAGTTTCCTTGTTAGGATCAGATTTATAGTTTCTGCAGAATTGAAGAGCTGATGATTCGTATTACCTTGCTTTTTTTTTTTTTCATTTTTCCATCCAAGTATATGATAGAGTTCTCTGTTAATAGCAGGTAAAGAAAGAGGGATGAAGTCGGCCAGTGTTTTTAAGTCTGTTCATTGCACTTGACTTAGGATGGACAGTAAAGAAAGGTAGTTAAGGACATAGATTCAGAAACTCGAATGCCTGGATTTGTTCCCTTGGCTGTACCCCAAACTGCCTCTGATTTGGGGCAACCTATTTAATCTCTGTGTGACTCAGTTTACTCGTCAATCAGAGTACCTTCATTATTGGATTCTTATAAAAATGAAGTGAGATCATACACTAGATAATACATTTTAGAACAATGTCGGGCATGTAGTAAGTGCTGCATAAGTGTTCTTATGATTTCAAGTTGATGTGTGCCATGTTGTGTTATTTTTATCTGTAAAAGGACTGAGAAAGTTAATATATGTAAAGTACTGACCATAGCACGCCTTATATTCACTATTGCTCTTATCATTGTGATCATTATTGACATGATTAAGTAGACCTAGAAGGCAGTGGTTATCTATCACTGTGGCATCGTCTTACAGAATGGATGGAGTTGAGGGTCCAATACATCCCTATTTTCTTTGTACTGAAACATTTCACTAACTCTCGGGGTGGGGGCGCGGGGGGGTGAGAGGGAGGGGAGGGTGGGTGATGGGTATTGAGGAGGGCACCTGTTGGCATGAGCACTGGGTGTTGTATGGAAACCAATTTGACAATAAATTTCATATTTAAAAAAAACAACAAAAAAACAAATCCCTAGTACTATCGTGACCTGCTGGCTCTATGACCTTGGGAACACTATCTAATCTCTTTCAAGTCTTAGTTTCCTCATCTGGAAAGCAGGGGAGTAATATTGAGGATTACAAGAAAAAAGCATGTTAATTGCTTAACAATTCCTTAATATGGAGTAAATATTGAGCAAATGCTATCAGTAACAATAATAGTAGTATTCCTGCATTTTTGTCCACCAGATGCCCCATACTGTTTTGTAGTACAGTGCCCTTGCTCACGCTGTTCCTTATTTTAGAACATCTTTCTCACCTTTTTCGTTTTTTAATTTTTTTGAATGTTTATTATTTTTGAGAGAGACAGCACACACATGAGTGGGGGGAGGAACAGAGAGAGAGAAGGAGACACAGAATCCAAAGCAGGCTCCAGGCTCTGAGCTGTCAGCACAGAGGCCGATGTGGGGCTCGAAATCTCCAACCATGAGATCATGCCCTGAGCCAAAGTCAGATACTTTAATCGACTGAGCCACCCAGGCGCCCCTTTCTCACGTTTCTTTGCCTCATTTGTTCTTGTTTGTATTTTAATTAACTCAAGTGTTCTCTCTTTCAGGAAACCTTACCCAAATCTAAGTGCTTTCTCAACTCCCTACTCTATTTCTACTTTACTTCCTGTACATTACATTTAAATTACCTTATGTGTGTAGCCTCTCTCCCACTAGACCCTAAGAACCCCAAAGACAGGGACCACATTTACTGCTCTTTGATTACCCATTTCCCAAAACAGTGCTTGGCACAAAGCAGGTACTTGTAAACATTATATTTGAAATTCCACACTTGAAATTCCTAGGGAGCTTCTAAGGAGAGTAAGTGAAAGAGTCTTAAATACGGTCTGCTTCTATTATGGATACGCAGCATATTTATTTTTATAAAAACTTCTCGATGGAAAACATGAAGAGTTGACCAATTACCAAATGGTTTCAAAATAATTTATGTAGCAGAAACATACCATCAGTTACTTCCCAGCTTCGCTTGTTTATACCAACAATGGACACATTTCGAGATATTCTAGAGGTGTCTTCTTTTAAAGACTAGAAGCAATTGTGAAGTTCTTGATACGGTTGAATCCCTGCCGAACTTGAATCACCATAGGGCATGTTTAAATGGCCAAACATGAAGTCTCAAAGAACCAAAGTCAGAGCTGAATCTCCATATTGGGCATATGTTCTTTAGTAAGTTTTATTTGATTTAGCTCTTTCTGAAGGAAAAAAAAAAATGGTTAGTCAACAGCATTTTAGTGAAAGACTATTTAAAATATTAGCGTCATTGTTGCCAAGGTTTTAGAGAAGAATCTCTAAGTTCTACGTGTTTAGACATAAATATACTTGGGGGCGCCTGGGTGGCTCAGTTTGCCCGGCTCCGACTCATCATTTTGGCGGGGTCATGATCTCCCCTTTTGTGGGATCGAGCTCTGCTCTGGGCTCTGTGCTCACGGCCTGGAGCCTGCTTGGGATTCTCTCTTTCCTTCTCTCTCTGCCGTCCCCTGCTTAGGCGCACTCGTTCTCTCTTTCAAGATAAATAAACATTAAAAACATTAATAAAGATGATTTTGTCTGCTTTTATTCTGTTAGGGGACTTGGGGACTGTTGTCTCTCCTATTGTAAGCTGTCTAAAGTCTTTTCTGAGTATAGTTAGGATATAAATAAATAATAACTATCCCGCTAGTGCTATTGTATACTGGATGTGGTAATAAGAATAGGATGGGTGCCTATAAAACAGTAAAACTGCTGAGGTATCGATTTTTCTGATGCCTTTCACTAGTCAAGGGGAAAATTATCTTTGCTAACCCACTCTTTGCATTTTAACAAACAGGGGAAACCTTGAGAGTTTTGAAAAAAAAAAAAAAGAATTATCAAGCCCCCTAGTGTTCCCAGCTTCTGACTACTTTTCTAGAATTGAGAGAAATGGAATAACCTGATAACATATATATGTCCTCTCAGCAGCCTGTGGGAGGAACGTATCAACCTGTCATGTGGTGTTTCTCTGGATCACTTCGGTGCACTAGGAAAGTTGTGAGATGCTTGGAGGTTAACTTTAAAAGAAAAAATCCCTAAGTGTTCCAGGAGCGCATGCTAAGTTACATACCCACCAGGGGCTGTATTGCTTTCAAAAAGACAATGGGATTTTGGCAAACATGCAGAGTGGTACAGGGAATCTACTGTATCGCTTAAGAAAACAAAGAAAACACATTGAAAATTTTCACAAATAATTGTGCCTTCTGTTGCCCATGCAGAAAAACAGCCTTTTGGTGTGGATGGTAGGCATAGAGTTGTTTAAGCAAATGAGTTAAAATATATTTTGAACATCGACTTTGGTGATTTTTCTGACAAGTGCAGCAACTGTTGTCTATAAGGCGGCGTGTCATAACATACTGTGTTCAAAACATTTCTTGAGGACTCTTCCATATTCAATTTTTGTTTGTTATACATCATCAAACAACATTGTTTTGAGCCACTTCTACATACAAGAAACTCCCTAAATCCTGGAGACAAAATATGCAAAGACGTTTTAGGCAGCCTTCCTGATCTTTAAGAACCTACCAATCTGGTTGAGAAGTCGAGATCCACCAATAGAGAATGTAACTTATAAGGCAGGATGTGGTGTCTGAATCGTAAATATTGGTGTTTTTTCGGTCTCCATCCTTGGCCCTTGTTATGGGTTGATTGTGTCCCCCTTCCCATCCCGCTCCCTCCCCCGCCTGCCCCATTCATGTCGAAGTCCTAATCCTCAGTACCTCAGGATGTGACCTATTTGGAAATAAGGTCTTTGCAGATGTTATTAGTTATGATGAGGTCCGTCACGTGGACGCTAATCCCTTACGACTGGTGTCCTTATTGAAAGGGGGAAATTTCAACACAGAGACACAGGGAGAACACTATGTGAAGAGGAAGGCAGAGATTTAAGTCATGCTTCTTCAAGCAAGGAACGGCAAAGATTAGCAGAAGCTAGGGGAGAGGCACGGAATATATTCTTACAGCCTCAGAAGGAGCCAGCTCTGCAGACACCTTGATCTTAAATTTCTAGCCTCCAGAGCTGTGAGAGGATAAATTTCTGCTTAAGCCACCTAGTTTGTGGTGCTTCGTATGGCAGCCATACTGGGCTAACACAGCCCCCTTCTCTATATCATCTCTCCGGGCCATTTCACCACTAATGATGGTGTTAGCTACTGACATCCCTACACCTCCCATGCCCAGATCTTTGGCTCTAGCGTGAGTCTCTCACCAGGTTTCCAGACCCATTCATCAGGCTGCCAAAGGTGTGGTCTGAGACTGGTTCAAGTCAGTGAGCACTTCATCATGGGTCTACAATGAGATAAGGAACTGCACTGGAATGTAAGTTAACTTACTACTTTCTTCAAGAGAGTCTTGCCACACACACACACACACAAATGTCAGCTGGATTGACCCGCTTAATGAAGTTGATGTAATTTCTCATACTAGTATTTTATCTTGGTAAGGACCAATAACCAGCAGTTCATGGATGATGACACAGGTCTGCAGACTACACTTGGAAGAACATTGACCTTCATGACATGTCCCATGGGATGTCTTCAGTCCACCCAACAATAGAATTTCTCACCAAGTCTCTTTCTCCTCTATTTTCTGATTCACTGACTGTCCCAGTGGTGCTACTATATAACTAAGCTGTTCAATACGGTAGGACACAACTCAACTTCGAATCTTTACTGTTGGTCGTCCTAGCCACCAAAGGCCACATACATCGTGTCGATGTTCCTCTTGTGCAAATTTTCATCTTTCTCCTTCTCTTCATCTTCATTACTGGTGCCCTGCTTTGGGTGCTCACGATTGCTTGCGTGGGCTTTTGCAACAATATCTTTTTAACTGTTCTCTCTGCTTCCTTTCCTGCCCACATTCCTCCAGATACCAACGTGATCATTCTGCAGCACAGACCCAATCAGGACTTTTCTCTGCTCAGACTTCTTGGGTGGCTTTCTGTTTCTTGCACAGGATACACTCTAAACTCATTTGCATGGCCTAAATGGATCCTCTCTCCCCAGCCAGGCTCTACTCCTGCACTTCTGCACACACCCTCTACTTCAGCCTATTAAACCACTTAGCATCCCTGCGTTGCCTTCTATCACTTGCCTTCTATCACTCTCTAGGTGGATGATGGCACCCAGTCATTATAAAGAACAGGAATAAATAATGACTATTTATGGGATGTTTATTCTGTGGAGTCAGTGCTGCATAAATTTATAAGCCTTATCTCATTTAATCTTTACCGTGGCTCTGTAAGGTAACTATTAATCATCTCAACCCTACCAAGAAAACCAAGAGACAAAGCAGTTAAGAAACTTCTCTTAGGTCACACATTTAGTTTAGAGAGAGGCGTTGGGGCCCAGGTGGTCTGACTCTGGCCTGCCCTCTGAGCCATATGCTCTAGTAACTATATTGAAGCATTTAGCACACCTAACTTCAAGGTACATCCGTTCTTTTTCTCCTGACTCTACAGAGATGATTTCATTTAGTATCCTCTGGTGTCTGATCAATATGTGTACAACTCAATAGATTGTTGATGCAGAACTCATGATTATTGAATTCATGATTATTTAGAGAACAGTAATAAATGTTCCTTACCGTTTATAGCATGTTCACTGAGATGATCTCATCTTTTCTTTTTATTTATTTATTTATTTATTTATTCATTCATTCATTCATTCATTTTTTTAACGTTTATTTATTTTTGAGACAGAGACAGAGCATGAACGGGGGAGGGTCAGAGAGAGAGGGAGACACAGAATCTGAAACAGGCTCCAGGCTCTCAGCTGTCAGCACAGAGCCCGACGCGGGGCTCGAACCCACAGACCGTTAGATCATGACCTGAGCCGAAGTCGGACGCTTAACCGACTGAGCCACCCAGGCGCCCCTCATCTTTTCTTTAAAACAACCTTTTTGAGTAGTGGGGCATCCATCTTACATCCCTGTTTTGTGGCAGGCAAAGTGAGGTATGGGGAAGTCCCACTGGCTGGGCAAAACTATAGAGCACCAGCCTTGGCCTCCTGAGTGCATCTAGGGCTCACTGCTATGCTGTCAGTCTTTGGTTCACACAAAGTATGCCTGAGGCCATTGCAGACCTTTGAAGGCCTACCCCATCTCCTAGTAAACTTACTAAAATATACCTCACATCCATTTATTTTTGTATTCTTAATAAAACTGAGGGGCGCCTGGGTGGCGCAGTCGGTTAAGCGTCCGACTTCAGCCAGGTCACAATCTCGCGGTCCGGGAGTTCGAGCCCCGCGTCAGGCTCTGGGCTGATGGCTCAGAGCCTGGAGCCTGTTACCGATTCTGTGTCTCCCTCTCTCTCTGCCCCTCCCCCGTTCATGCTCTGTCTCTCTCTGTCCCAAAAATAAATAAAAACGTTGAAAAAAAAAATTTTTTTTTAAATAAAACTGGAAGGGTTTTTTCAATCTTGCCTTAAAACTATTTGTCTATATAACTTGGTTAGTAAATGACTATGATTCCTTAGGAATTATGGTGCATTCACAGGAATCCTCACCAACTGTTTTCAATTCTAGTGATAGGAGTACTACACTGAACAATTAATGAAGTCGACAAACGTTTGGAAGTCATTTACCTGAACATTTTTAGGTTTGAGTTTTCATTTTTAGTTGTAGATACTGGAGACAATACATTTTATTTAAGGTCTCAGACCTTTCTTTAGGCTCATGGGAAATTTCAAGACTCTGGTCACCATGCTTTTGTTGATTACCAGATAAAATAGAGTTCCTCCAGACTTAGTGGAAGAAGTGGTATTTGAATTAAGCCTCCAGCTGACTGAGAAAATCAAAGGATAGTAACATGATGTATTTTGGAGGGAAGGATAGATATTTTCAAGTATTCAGAGATGATGTAATGCAAAGCAAGTTTGAGGACCTCTGAACAAATATGATTGAATAAGGTTCTAATATCAGAGATAAAAGAAATAAGAATAAAGGTTGGTCAGGACTGTGGATATCCTTCCATACCAGGGTACAGGTATCGGGAGGGGGGCTTCATTCATTCATTCATGTATTCATTCCCTATGCTGTACTTTTCATCCTCTGGACTTATTTTATGGCTGGAATGTTGTACCTTTTAATCCCCTCCACCTATTTTGCCCATCCCCATACCACTTTCCCTCTGGCAACCACCAGCTTTTTCTCTGTATTTATGAGTATGTTTCTGTTTTCTGTTTGTTTTGTTTTTTAGTTTCCACACTTAAGTGAAAGCATAGGGTATTTGTCTTTCTCTGCCTTGTTTCACTTAGCATACTGTCTTCTAGGTCTATCCATGGTCTTGCAAGTGGCAAAATCTCATTCTTTTTATGGGTGAGCAACATTCCATTGTGTCGATATGCCACATTTTCTTTAGCCGTTCATTTATGGCTAGCCCCTTAGGTTGCTTTCATGTTTTGACTGTTATAAATAATGATGACGTGATGAAAATAATGCTGCACGTGTCTTTTTAAATTAGTGTTGTCAGATTCTTTGGGTAAACACTCAGTAATGGACTCATTGGATTGTATGCTATTTCTATTTTTATTTTTTGAGGAGCCTCCATTCAGTTTTCCACAGTAGCTGCCTCATTAGACTTCTCTCTCCTCTACATCCTTGCCAACACTTGTTATTTCTTGTCTTTTTTATACCAGCCGTTCTGACTGCTGTGAAGTGATACCTCATTTGTGGTTTTGATTTGCATTTACCTGACGATGAGTGATGTTGAGCATCTTTCTGGGTGTCTGTTGGCCATCTGTGTGTCTTCTTTGGGAAAATGTCTATTCAGGTCTTCTGCCCATTTTTTAATAGGATTATTTGGTCTTTGGTTTTCAGTTGCATAAGTTCTTTATATATTTTAGATCTTACCCTTGTATCAGAAAGCTCATTTGCAAATAGCTTCTGCCTTTCAGTCAGTTGCCTTTTCGTCTGTTGATGGTTTCCTTTGCTGTGCATGGGGGTGATTTTATCTGGTAGGCGGTGAAGAACCGCTGAAGAATTCTGAGCAGAACTGAGACATGACCACTGTAATATTTTAAGAAGATTAATCTAAGCAAAGTGTGTGGAGAGCATGGAGAAAGGAGAAAGGAGGAGTGTAAATGTCTTCACACTGTAAGAAAAGGTCGCCAATTAGGCCTGAACATTTTATCCAGCACAGATCATCTTTACAGTGTTGTGGGGAAGTTTGTAGAAAATCTCAGAAAATGAATGCCTATATGTAGAAGTGTTTTGAATCACTAGTTCAAAAGCATTTTGCTAGAACAGTTGTTGACTACTGCGTTGATTTTATCAGAGTAATTTTTATGTATGTGTCATAAATGTGTGGGATATAAGTGTTCATTGCTGTTCTTACAAATCTTAAATATGTGAAACAAATTGCCTGCCCTTTGTATTTAATTTCAGTGACCAATATTCTAATACCTTCCCATGCAGGTACAAAAACACTTCTGCCTAACATTGTAAAAACCATAATGACTCTTGGACAAAGATCATAGTAAGCCCAGTGTCATTTCAGAAAATGTACACGTGATTCCATTTCAGGTTCCAGGCTGACCTTGAGGACTCATATGGAGCTTAATCTGGCCCCAAGAGGCCATGAGCCCCAGAGTAAGCCCAGGCTTATGTCAAGCCCACAGAAAGACAGGGGAGGGGGCCTGGCTGGTGGCTTTTCTGGGAAGAAAAACTTTTTAAAAGATGCCCAACAGACTAGGAGAGACTCTTAGATTTGTCCCTACCACTGTAGGATTCCACCCTAAAACCTGACCTAGGTTTGCACAGGCATCCAGGGAGTAAGGAACATTCATACTCTCTTTCCTTCCTTAATCCTCCTCGGTTGGGAAGATTGTGATCTTAGTGATAATGTTTAAGAAAAGTTATTGGACTCCATTTATTAGTGGTCAGAGTCTCTCACGTTGAAAGGGAAGCATATGGTTTCCGGTAGTCTCTCTTCTCGCACATTCTTGGGTACTATCATCTTTTATCTGTTAATAGAGATGATACAATTTGAATGTGGACATAGGGGTAGAGAAAGGTTCCATACTGTGGTCTACTCTTCCAAAGTTCTAATGATAAAGAGGGAATTTATTTTTCATTTGACACTGTTATCTGTGTGTATAGTTCTCCTGAGAAGACAGGTGACTTTGGTCTAAGATAAGATGCCTGTATTCCTGGGTCATCAGGTCATTACACCATCTCAAAAGCTTCAACAAACCACATTAATTGCCAGAGGGTCACAGCTGGTGTGGTGGAGAAGGCTGCACTGCAGCTAGGGAATAGATAGAATCTGAATGAACATGGGGAAGCAGGAAAACAGGTATTCTAGGGACCACATGAGCAAAGGCACAGAAGCCACACAAAGCCAGACCACAAAGCCCTCACAAGGAATAAGATTGGAAAGGCAGGTTGGGACCAGGGAGTGGTAAATATTGAATACTATTGAACTTTGTCTATTGTCCTTTATTTGGTAGACAGGAGCCTCTGAAAATGATTTGTACTCCTAGTAGCTCCAGTGGAAATAGCACCGAACTGAGGCAAAGGACCAATCAAAGATAATGCAGACACCTGGATGATTGCCAGATGGGGAGTGATTGGCCTTGACCTTGTCTTGAAGTGACGTGTTTTCCTATGAGGCATTTTGAGGCTTCAGAATTTCCAAAGAATATTGTCAACACGAGCAGAATGTCTCATTTGCAAAGGACATGATTTGCTATAGCATTTTTCCATGACCAAGTTAGAAACAACTTCCTATGAGCTTTGGCAATGGCTCCGCATCATTTGCCACCCTTCCTGTTTCCCTGGAGAGGGGAAAAAAAAAGATTTCTTTCTACTATCTACTTTTCACAGGCAGCCTATATATATATTGCTGTGTGTTATGATTCAGCATTATAGACCTTCCAAGCGAACACACATAGGTTAAGATTTGTAGTTGTTTTAATTAATCCGAAGCACATTCCCCACCCACCCTACCTCCCCAGAGCAGCATTTCTAAACAATTGTGGATCTGCTGTTTAGTTCAATGAGCTTTTCATATTTGTCCTTTAATTTCTCTGTGCTGAGAGCTCAAAGCTATCTTTTAGTCAATATTCAATTAGGATTTGAGTCGGAAGGCTGTGTTGAGCTCTTACAGAAGAGCATAAGGTAGTTATTTGCTTTCACCACTTTTCACTAAAGAAATACAGGTTTGCTGCAACATGAATTAAATATGCCAAATTAAGTGTATGTTTACTTCCTTATGAGCTGGCAATAAATGACACTGTTGGAAAGTCAACATTATACATATTGTATACACCAAAATTTCAGGAGATTTATGATCTACCACATTTCTTTCTTCTCTGCTCAGTTAGAACTCTGCATTTCTGTTGGGTACTCATCCAAATGTTTCCATGTAAGGCTTTCTCTAATCACTACCCTTTGGCGCACTCTTTTGTTTCTACACAACCTATTACTCAATATTATTTTTCTCAGTGAGCTACATTTTCAGAACAAAAATAATTCACTTTTAGGATTTAAAAAAAAGCCTAAGATTTTCTACAAATAAAATAGCAACACAGATATTTAGAGAATGCAGTATTTTTTTAAAATTTTATTTACACCAAATTTATTTGCCTACTTGAAATGCCTTTGGGATCTTAGGGAACAACAACAGTATGAGACATTTATGCTAAGTTGGATGAAAAATTTCACTTGTTCCATGACCCAAACTCATATAAGCAACACATATTACTAAAGTGATGTGTGTAATCTGTAGAATTAACCAGTGAATTTAATCAGTATGACCAGCCAATTGAGATGATTCAAATGAAACTTTCCATTGTACATTATAAATACTAAAAAGTCTACATATCCTTTGTAGTAGAAACTTGGTTATCTACCTGTTATTCACTCTCCAATTCCAAACAGTTTTTTTTCCACATAATTTCCCCCCAACCCCCAACTTCAGACATAGATGCAGATTAGTGTAAGCCCATCAAAAATGACATTGTACTGGAAATACCACTGGCTCCTGGTTGACCATGTGACCTAAAATGATCCAATCAGACTGAAGGGAAGAACTTGTATTTTATGTTTGGGAGAAGAGTTTTACTCCCCCTCTCCTGATGGACATACGACAGAAGCATAGCTGTCATGGCTACTGGCAGCCATCTTAGAACCATGAGGAGATCCAATTTAGGCTGAAGCCAGGCCTAAGGATAATGAAATAGTTGAGATACAGAAAGAACTTAAGTTTGTGATGGCAGTATTGGACCACAACATTCAGCTAGACCTGGAGCCCACCTATCATATTGACTTCTAATACTGTAGTAAATTCCTTCCTTGTGTAAGTCATTTTTAATGGGATTTTCCTTACTTTTGGCCCAAACTAGTTTACTTTACAAACTAGTTACAAACTAGTTTACTTCAAAACAGGAATTCTGGGAGGTGCCTGGGTAGCTCAGTTCCTTGAGCTCCTGACTTCAGCTCAGGTCATGATGTCATGGTTTGTGAGTTCGAGCCCCATTTTGGGCTCTGTGCTGACAGTGCAGAGCCTGCTTGGGATTCTCTCTCCCTCTCTTTCTCTCTCTCTGCCCTACCCCTGCTCTCTCTTTCTCTGTCTCTCAAAAATAAATAAACTTAAAAAAATAAAAACGGATTCTTGGACTTGAATTATCAAGCATTAAGTCTTTAATTTATTTAGCATATTTAGATTCAGACACAAGTAGAAATATAATTCTGTTTACCATGTAAGAAGCAAAATAAGAATTCTTTCCTTCCAACTCTGTATAATTTGGCCAAAAAAAAGTTTGTTGATTAGTATAAATCGTGTCTTAGCACAAGGTCAGCTTTTATTGTAACTAAAAAAATAAAGTGAGTTCAATGAAATAGTTGTTCTTAGTCTGACTTAAATTGAGTATTTTTACATATTTTTCTGTAAATAAAAATAAAACTTTCAGAAAAATAATACGGAAATATATGAAGTAAAATTTAAAGTAATCCCCTAATCCCACTACCCAAAGACATACAGTTTATACATAAAATATATTTATATTATCTACCTGGATATATACTTTTACATAAAAGTAATAATTCTGTAATAGTTTTGCAACCTGTTTTTTTGCACAGCAGTATACAAAGGAAATCTCTGCACATCAGTAAACATAAAAATGTCTCCTTCTAAATAGCTTGTAGCAATCGAATGTATGGATGCATCATAATTTATTCAACTAGTTGTATATTGATTTCTGCTTCTTACTACTGTCTGCATTCTACAGTGAACATCTTTGTGTACATGTATTTGTACAATTTCTCCAAATTTCTACATTCTCCAAATATGTACTTAATATGAAAAGTATATTCATTTAAGGTTTTGTTACCAGTTTCCACAGCATCGGTAAATATTTACATTCATTCCCACTAGTGGGACATAGTCTCTTTCTTCATGTTAAAAATGGGCATCTTTTTTTTTTTTTTCCGGCTTTGACAGCCTGATGGGTAATTTTTTTAATTCTGTAATTGTATTTTCTTTTGACATGTTTATTACCTCTTTATATTTCTTCTTTACAAATTCCCTGCCACATCCCATCCATTTTTCTATCTTTTGATTTTAAGAGCTCATTCTATTTTAGTGGTATTAATACTTTGTCACATGCATGAAATTTGTTTTGTCTTCTGTTGTTGGATCTTTTTTATGTTCTTTACATTGTTGGCCTATTTCTGTTTAACTGAACAGAACTTTTTGATGTAGTAAGATCTAACTACTTTCCTTCTTTATGGCTTCTGGGTTTCATGTAATGAAACCTTTTCTACCCAAAGATTATGAAACTGTTCATACGTATTTTTTTCTACCTTACGGCTTCATTTTTTGTCTTTACTTTTTTGACTCATGTGAAATTTATTATGGTGTAATGAATGAAGTATATGAAACCAACTTACTTTTCAAGCAACTGGCCAGTTGTCTCAATATTGTGGATTAAATAACCTATTTGCTCTCCAGTTATGTTAGGTGGCTCCTTATCAAATACACAAAATTCTTATTAATGTATAGGTTTGTTTGGTTCTTGGTGGAAAGCCATTAATCTAACTTTCCCTTTCTGTACTGTAACCACTAGGATTTCATTACTGTAGTTTTATGATGGATTTTAGGATATATTAATGTAAAAAAAGTTTTTTTTATTGCACTTCTTCAGAATATCCCTGACTCTTCTTGGAATTTTTATTCTTTGGGAAAATATTTTTTAATGATTCTGTCAGTTTGAAAATAAAAGATCATTTGGATTTTGATTGAAATTCCATTGCATCTATAGATTAATGTAGAGAAAGCTTTATGCTCTTGAATAATTCTGGCTAAAACTAAGAATATCTTGGCATTAATTTAAATATTTTTGATGTGTCTCAGTTTGTTTTTGTACTTTAAAGCATATGCCCTAAATATTTATTGTTAAATTTATTCCTAAGTAAACTATAACATTTATTAGTTGAGTACCCTTCCCTGATGCCCCGCATTAACCAAAACTCCATTCCTTCTGCAAAGCTTAGGTGTTCAGGACTAATGATTTACTCTCTAACATACCTGAGTATTTCTGTCCCACTCCCATCAGCTGAGATATATGCTCATCAAGGGTAATTGCTTCTGAAACCTGTTTAAGATAGTTTCTGTAGTTTTTCTAATTTCATAATTCAATTAAATATTGTATAACAATAGATATGATTGTGAAAACAAGGGATAGCCTTTGTTTATATTAACCAAATTGATTGCCTTGGGAAAATTCAATGACATTTCTAAAATGTCATTAAATTCTAGTTGGGCAAAGCTATAGTAACATTTTGGTTACTGGAAAAGTCATAAAAATCTAAAAGGTTTTGGTCAGATTGCTTCATAAGTTTTTAAATCTTTTTTACTCCTTTTTAAAGAAATAAAAACTGGAAATCGTAGACCACATATTAGCTGTTAATAAGGATGTGGAACTTTAATCAGGTAACCTATACCTCAAAGGCAAGGTTGTGTCCCTACACCAAAAGTCAGCAAACAAGTATTTATGAACTTTAAGTAAAATTAGATGTTTGTTGCCTTATGTGTTATGACTCTCTACTACAACTATCTTTTTAAAATTACTTCAACAAACACTATCTTGATTGCATTGGATAAGAAGAATTCTGCAGTATTTTATCTTTTTGTTGGCATGCACAAAGAATATTATATATACGCATTATATTCATTACTTGTCATTCTAAATAGTTTTAAGCCATTTTTGGTGTTTTTTGAGAATAAATTATCAAGTTAAAATAATAATTTTGCTTTATCCCCTCATATGTTTATCTTTTCTCCTAATTTCATTTGTTAACATTGACTTCTCTATGACTACTCTACATGACAAAATAACACAATGCTTACACTTTCAGGTACATCAACTTTGAAAAATTTTAAATCAGGACAATTAATTTTATTATAGTTTTCTTTGAAAATAATTGGAACTTACATCTAGTGAAATTAAGTATGCCCCAAGAGAGAGGAGTCCAATTTCCATGCTGAAATCTATGTTTATTTTGAAGAGGGCTCATTCTAAATAGCTTGGTTTAGATTAAAAGGTTTAAAATGGATTGAATAAATACTCCCATTTTTGAGTCTTTGAAATAAAAATGTATAAAATTTAAGAAGCTTTCAACTTGCAAAAAATCAAGAAATTAGCATTCTATGTCCATTTTCATTTCACTGTTATTTGTCTTTTTAATTAATTTGTCATGCACAAAGGGGAAATGTTTTCAGGCTCAGAATAGGAGCTTGTATAGGGAAGGAGGTAAGGAAAACAGAACACCATTTTAGCTAAGACTGCGCAATCCCAGCCAAGCAAAAGATACAGTGCAGTCTTTTCCAAGCTAGACTTTTCCTAACCTGGTGGTATTACTCACCCACATACATGTTGGAAAGTAACGTATCAAACCCCTAAGATAGCCAATAACACTTTTCTTACTCTTCATATTCCTTGACAGTTGAGAGCATCCAATCCTACAGGCATTTCCCAGATGTTAGTAATGTGTGTCCTCCCTCAGACATGTGTAATTTGAAGCTTAAAGTTATATTCTTTATATTAGTAACTCTGGAATAAAATTCACTGCACCAAAAAAGATGAATGTGCCTGCCACCAGATACATTGATTGCTGGCTATGACCTTCACAGGGTGAAACTATGAGAGGCATGTACAGAGAGAAACTTACTGTTTTGACGGGAATATTGATAATGTATTCTCTCCATTCCAACCACAAAGAGCCTATTTGTCAATTTGCGTCATTTAATAAGTGTGGAATTGTAGCTGGGAGTTGTTGAAAAGCAAATCACTTTAAAAACTTTATGAGCTGAGATTTCTGTATTTTAGTTCACTTCAAAAAGCCTTTCTAAAAAAATAACAAATGGCCTCGAATCTCCTGAAATGCATGCCAATGGAGCATCCACAATTCAAGCATAAGATGACGTCAAGAAGAAAGAATTCAGTCTTTCTTTTTACTTATTTTGTCCTATATATTTTAGATGATCTCTCACAGCATATCACTGTATTCTTGACTATAGGCCGTAAATACTGAAAACAGTGTGATTGAGTATGATGGAATCCATTTTGACTTGACCTGGTAGAGTTATATTTTATTTTTTGCAGGTTCCTTTTCTTTCTTTCTTTTATTTTTTTTTTATTCCGCCTACAGAACGAGGTAATAAAAGTGGCAGTGATCAGAGTAATGTTTCCCCCTGTTAGTTCTGCTGTTCATTTAGGAATTCAGTTCATTCCCTTTGTGCAAAATTAATATGTCAAGTGCAAGATAAAGCATTTGAACCACTGCTTAGGTAGGTTTCCTACGGCTTGCAGTGCATTTACATATCTCTGGAGAATTGGGAAAAAGATGCCAGAAGGTATTATCAGTCCAGTATTTTTTAAACATCATTTTAAATAAAAGAATATTTGAATATTGAAAAAATCAGCAATATAGCTCTGATCTGTGTTATTGTACATTTGTAGTTATTTACTCAATGCTATGTAGACATATGGATAAGATACGAAATACTGAGTGGAAAAATGCCAGAAAGAAGAGGCAAAAAAAGATGGTCCATGGCTTAGAAGGGGGTCTCAGAAGGGGGTAGTTTCTAACCTGAGTCCTGAAATATTACTGATCTTTCAAAAAGTAGGAATTTATGAATCAGCGTAAGCAAAGTTATGAGGGTAGAAGAGTATAGGGCATTTTTAAAGAATTGTGGTGATCCAGTTTGGCTCGACCAAAGGATATGCTATAGGAAAGTCAAAGTAAAAGGGGGCTAGCTGGGGCCAGGTCATGACAAACCTCAAAAATCAGGTCAGTGGATTTGGGATTATTTTATAGATAAGAGAGGACAGAGTTAGTAAAGATTCTTAAATAAGATAAAACCATGCCTATAAGAGGTTATTTGGGGGGCGCCTGGGTGGAGCAGTCGGTTAAGCGTCCGACTTCAGCCAGGTCACAATCTCGCGGTCCGGGAGTTCGAGCCCCGCGTCAGGCTCTGGGCTGATGGCTCAGAGCCTGGAGCCTGTTTCCGATTCTGTGTCTCCCTCTCTCTCTGCCCCTCCCCCGTTCATGCTTTGTCTCTCTCTGTTCCAAAAATAAATAAACGTTGAAAAAAAATTTTTTTTTAAAAAGAGGTTATTTGGGGGATAAGTTCCTTAGGTGTGGGTGAGGAAAGATTAGAGAAAGGATATCATACTAAAAAAAATGTTCACGGTCTCATGATGGAGCCAAGTCACCCATTATGAATTGAACTGGACTCCTGGCACAGGGGGAAAAAAAAAAAAAGACCATGCTGATGAAGTTTTGCCAGGGGACGGATATGCTGGGGCAGGAACATTTTGCATATCAAAAAGGAGCTGTCAATAAAGCTATTGAAGGCTAGTAGGTCATTTCGAAGAGGCCCAGGAACCTACTAGAAAAGGCTATGATTGGCCAAAGAGGGGCAAATTAAGCATTAGTAAGGATAGTAACTGAAATGGTTTGAAACTCATCAAATTTATTCAAATCTGTAAGTTTGCAAAAATAGTATGAAAAAACACTCCTTGGTAGCTTTTGGAGGATGTTAGAAAACCAATATATCTTGAAAACTGATAAAGGGAAAGACTTAAGCATTTTTCTTATAACTGTACTTTAGGTCAACCGGATAAGGGGAAGTTTTTCCCTGCAGAGCATTTCAAATAACTTCTGAAGAAGGAATGATAGAATTGCAACCCCTAATGAATTAATGGGTCTAGGCAGTGATCGTAAGTACTGACAGAATAGAGAAATAACTAGACTTATATATCTCCTGATAGAAACACAATACACTGCCTACAGAGTATTCTTGCTAGAAAATTGAACCAGAATCTGATCAGTCATCTATATCTCACTACAAAATTACAGGAAATACAAGTGAGAACGCAACATGCCCCATACCAGACAGGAATGAATTCAGAAAATTTCGGGCTGTCAGAAACTCTTCAGAATAAAAACACCGGTCTCTTCAACAAAAACAACAAAACAACAGAAAAATGAGAGAGAAAGAAAGGAAAGGGGGAGAAAGTAGGGAAAGAAGAAGTTGATAGATTAAAAGAAATGTAAGAGATCTTTCAACCAATTACATCAAATACTTAAGGGAAGCAGGGCTTAAATGGAATTTGGAATTTAAATTCTCAAAACCCACTCTTGATAATTGTGATGATAAGAATAACAGCCTTGAAAATCACTATCATATTATTATTGACGGAATCAAACATTTTTCCTGTCTTTCCTCACAACTGCATGTTAGGCCAATATAGTAAACATTCGCTATGGGCATTATCATTTATAATCTCATTTGATCTTCATAATGACCCTATAAGATATTTACTCATTATCTTTTTTTTCAGAGGTAACGGAACTCTGACTCAGAGTTAAAGAAACTCGCTCAAGGTCACACATCTGGTAAATTGCAGATTCTATGCAAAGGGCTATATTTTTGACTGCCCAACAACTGGACACTTCTATTTAAGGAAAAATGTAGAGATGTGAGTTTCGGGATATGGGGCTCAATCTTTTTTTTTTTTATAAGTTTATTTAGTTTGAGAGAGGAGAACGTAGGAGCGGCAGAGAGAGAGAGAGGGAGAGAGACAGGATCTCAAGCAGGCTCCACACTGTCAGCACAGTAGGACTCAATCTTCTGTGATAGAAGCTCAAGACGCTATCTGTCAGGGCCTGATCTGACCTAAGATTGGCCCGTAGGGTGGGCATTTCCTTCTGAAACAAGAAGTGAGAAAAAGTCAATCCAAAGGAATAGGAACCCTTTAGAATTGATACCATGAGCAATGATAGCATTCTTTGTCCAGTGGGAAGAGAGGAAAGGAAAGTTAAAAGCCCCTGTGATGGTCAATGTTCCATGACTGTCCAAGAATGAACTGGCTCTTTCTCAGCAGCCTGGCTTTGGTTCTTGCCTACTTTCCAAACCCATTCTGCCTTCCTGAAGACCCTGGGGCCTACCAAGTATTTTTACAATAGATTGTAAACTATTTTTACAATAGAATTGTAAGTTAAACCAGAAATCGTTTCTCTTGTTTGCAGTCGAAAACCTTGAATAGCCCAGCCAGGGTTGGCCAGGAGTTTGAAATAAGTTTGTCACTTAGCTACGTTATTAAATAACACCAGCAGTCAGAGGGTAGTCAGTCACCTTTTCCTCTAGTTTACATAGTACACTAAGAGTCCACTTTCTGATTTGCATTGTTGGTATGTTGAATATACCACATTCATCTTTTGATGGACATTTAGGTGGCTTCCATATCTTGGCTATTGTAAATAATGTTCCATATGGGGTGTATATGTCTTTTCTCACTAGTGTTTTTGTTTTCTTTGGATAAATACCTAGAGGTAGACTGCTGAATTATATGGTAGTTCTATTTTTTAATTTTTTGAGGAAACTCCATACAGTTTTCCACGGTGGCTCCCCTTATTTACTTTCCCACCAATAGTGTATGGGGGTTCCCTTTGTTCCATATCCTCACCAACACTTGTAATTATTTGTCTTCTTGATAATAGCCAATCTGACAGGTGTAAGGTAATATCTCATTTTTATTTTGATTTCCATTTCCCTGGTAATTGGTGATGTTGACCATCATTTCATGTGTCTGTTGGCCATCCATGTGTCTTCTTTGGAAAAATGTCTATTTAGGTTCTCTGTCCAATTTTAAATCATACTGTTTTTTTGAAACTGAGGGGTGCCTGGGTGGGTCAGTCGGTTAAGCATCCGCTTTCGCCTCAGGTCATGATCTCATGGTTCATGAGTTTGAGCCCCATGTCAGGCTCTGTGCTGACAGTTCAGAGTCTGGAGCCTGCTTCTGATTGTCTCCCTCTCTCTCTGCCCCTCCCCAGCTTGCATTCTGTATCTCTCTCTCTCAAAAGTAAATAAAACATCTAAAAAAAAAAAAGAAACTGAGTTTTATGGGCTCTTGATATATTTTGGATGTTAACCTCTTATCAGACATATATGTATATATATATCATTTGCAAATATCTTCTCCCATTTGGTAGGTTGCTTTTTCATTTTGTTGATGGTTCAAAAGCTTCAGTGTTTAAAAGCTGTTTCATTTGATCTAGTCCCATTTGTTTATTTTTGCTTTTGTTGTCCTTGCTTGAGAAGGCCAGTCCAAAAAAATATTGCTAAGACCAGTGTCAAAGAGCTGACTGCCTATGTTTTTCTTCTAGGAGTTTTATGGCCTCAGGTTTTATAGTTAAGTCGTGATTCCATTTTAAGATTATTTTTGTATTTGGTCTAAAAATGTGGTCTAGTTTTATTCTTTTGCATGTAGCTGTCCAGTTTTCCCAGCACCATTTATTGAAGAGACTATCTTTTCATGATTGTATATTCTTGCTTTCTTTGCTGTAGATTAATTGACCATATAAGTATGGGTTTATTTCTGGCCTCTCTATTCTGTTCCATTGATTTGTGTGTCAGTTTCTGTGCCAGTACCATACTGTTTGGGTTTTTATAGCTTTGTAGTATAATTTGAAATTCTAGAGTCTGATGCTTGCATCTTTGTTCTTTTTCAAGATTGCTCTGGATTTTGGGGTCTTTTGTGGTTCTATACCAACTTTAGGATTGTTTGTTCTAGTTCTGTGAAAAATGCCATTAGTATTTTGATAGGGATTGCACTGAAGCTTTAGGTAGCTTTGGATAGTATGGACATTTTAACAGTGTTAATTATTCCAATCCATAAGCATTGTATATCTTTCCATTTATTTGTGTCATCTTCATGTTCTTCCATCAGTGTCTTGTAGATTTCAGAATATAGGTTTCTATCTCTGTGGTTCAATATATTCCTTGTATTTCATTCTTTTCAGTGCAACTGTAAATGGGATTTTTTTCCTTTATTTCTCTTTCTGATTGTTTATTATTAGTGTATAGAAATGAAAGCGATTTCTGCATATTGATATTATATCTTGAAACTTTACTGTATTTATTCTGATAGTTTTGGGGTGGAGGCTTTAGGGTTTTCTGTATATAGTATTATGTCACCTGGGAATGGTGACAGTTTTACTTCTTTTCCAACCTGGATGACTTTTATTTTTCTTGTCTAATTGCTGTGGCAAGGACTTCCAATAATATGTTGAATGAAGTGGTGAGAGTGGGCATCTTTTTCTTGTTCTTGGTCTTAGGAAAACTTTCAACTTTTTACCATTGAATATGATGTTGGCTGTAAGTTTGTCATATATGGCCTTTATTATGTTGAGGTATGTTCCCTCTGTATAGTATGTTTTGTTGCATTTATTTTATTTTACTTCATAGATTAGATACCGTTTTGGTTTTGTTTTTTGTTTTTACGATTTGAAGGTTTGTGGTAATAGCAAGAGAATTAGAATTAGAAGTGGAGCCTGAAGATGTGACTGAATTGCTGCAATCTCATGATAAAAATTTAACAGATGAGGACTTAGTTGCTTCTTATGGGTGAGCAAAGAAAATAGTTTCTTGAAACGGAACCAACTCCTGGTGAAAATGCTGTGAGGATTGCTGTAATGTGAACGAAGGGTTTAGAATATTACAGCAACTTGGTTGATAAAGTAGAAGCAGGGATTAAGGAGAATGACTCCAATTTTGAGAAAAGTTGTATTGTGGGGAAAATGATATCAAACAGCATCATATGCCACAGAGAACTTGTTTCTGAAATTGATGCAGCAAGCTTTATTTTCTTATTTTAAGAAATGGCCACAGGTACTCCAGCCTTCCATAGTCACTGCCCTGGTCAGTCAGCAGCCATCAACATCAAGGCCAGATCCTCCACCTGCAAAAAGATTGCAACTTGCTGAAAGCTCAAATAATGGTTAGCATTTTTAGCAATATTTTTAAATTAAGGCATACAAGTTGGTTTTTTTAGGCATAGGCCATTGCCCACTTAATAAACTATAGTATAGTGTAAACATAACTTTAAAGGCATGGGAAACTTAAAAATTAGTTGGGCTTGCCTTATTGTGATATTCACTTTATTGTGGTAGTTTGGAACAGAACCTGCAATATCTCTGAGGTAATGCCTGTGGATGGTTCTTGGTGTTTGTTTTATCCATTTACCCATTCTTGTCTTTTGATTGGAGCATTTAGTCTATTTACATTTAAAGTAATTATTGATAGGTATGTATTTATTCCCATTTTGTTTATTGCTCTCTGGCTGTTTTTATAGTTCTTCTGTAATTTGATGTCTTTCTTTAATCTTATGTTTGGATTCATTTCTCTTTATTTTTTTGTTTTATGTGTTACGGGTTTTTGGCTGTGCTTACCATGAGTTTCCTATACAACAATCTACATATGTAGATCTAGTGTATTTAAAGTTGGTGGTTAAGTTCAAATGCATTCTGAAAACACCACCTTTTACTCTACCTTCCCTCATGTTTTGTGTTTTTGATGTCATATTTTACATCTTTACTTTGTGTATCCCTTAACTAATTATTGTAGAGTTAGTCGGTCTTACTACTTCTGTGTTTTAACCTTTATACTAGCTCTATAAGCAGTTGGTGTTCTATCTTTTCTGTATGTTTTGCCTTTATCAGTGAGTTATTTTTCTTTTGTGTATTTTCTTATTTCTGGTTATAGCCTTTTTTTTTTTTTTTTTTGCTTAAAGAAGTTCCTTTAATATTTTTTATAAAGTCAGTTTAGTAGTGATGAACTCCTTTAGTTTTTGCTTGTCTGGGAAATGCTTTATTTTCCCCTCAATTTTGAATGATAATTCAAAATACTTGCTGGCTATTCTTTGTTGTAAGTCCCTTTTTTAGCACTTTGAATATACTATGCCCCTCCCATCTGGCTTGCATAATTTTGGCTGTAAAATCAGCCGATAGCCTCATAGGGTTCCATTACACAAACAAATTGGTTTTCTCTTTTTAGATTTTTAGATTCTGCTTTTGAGATTCTCTCTTTATCTGTACTTTCTGACACTTTAATTGTATCTTCGTGTATATCTCTTTGGGTTTATCTTGTGTAGAATGCTCTCTGATTCATCAACCTGATGTCTGTTTCTTTCCCCAGGTTAGGGGAGTTTTCAGCCATTATTTCTTCCGGGAATGTTTTTGCCTATTTCTCTCTCTCATCTTCTTCTAGGACCCCTATAATGGGAATGTTAGTATGTTTGATGTTGTCACAGAGATCCCTTAAACCATCCTCACTTTTTAAAAATTCTTTTTTGCTCTTCAGTTTGGGTGATTTCTTTTAAAAAAATGTTTTTAATAAATTTTTTTAAATGTTTTATTCATTTTTGAGAGCAAGAAAGACAGAGCACGAGCAGGGGTGGGGCAGAGAGAGAGAGAGAGAGGGAGACACAGAATCCGATACAGGCTCCAGGCTCTGAGCTGTCAGCACAGAGCCCAATGCGGGGCTCGAACTCAAAGACTGCGAGATCATGACCTGAGCCGAAGTCAGACGCTCAACCTACTGAGCCACCCAGGCGCCCCAAGTTTGGGTGTTTCTACTACCCTGTGTCCTGGATTGCTGTCCTGGTATTTTCTTTTTTTTTTTTTTAATTTTTTTTTCAACGTTTATTTATTTTTGGGACAGAGAGAGACAGAGCATGAACGGGGGAGGGGCAGAGAGAGAGGGAGACACAGAATCGGAAACAGGCTCCAGGCTCTGAGCCGTCAGCCCAGAGCCTGATGTGGGGCTCGAACTCACGGACCGCGAGATCGTGACCTGGCTGAAGTCAGACGCTTAACCGACTGCGCCACCCAGGCGCCCCTGTCCTGGTATTTTCTTACCTGCTGTTTATTCCCTCTAGTGTATTTTTCATTTATTTTATTTTATTCTTCTGATTGGTACATTCTCATATTTTCTCTCTTGAAGTTCTTTTTGTGTTCATGTCTTCCTCTCAGTTTAGTAAACATCTTTATGACTTGAACTCTTTATCAGGTAGGTAGTTTACCTGCATTCATTTGTTTTCCTGCATGTGTTTCTTGTCCTTTGTTTGGAACATGTTTCTCCATCTCCTTGATTTGCCCAATCCTCTATGTTTGTTTGTATATATTAGGCATTTCACCTGTTTCTCCTGGTCTTGAAAGAGTGGCCTGGTGTAGGAGATGCCCTGTGAGGCCTAGAAGCACAATCCCCCTGGCTGCTAGAGCTAGGTGCTCCAGAGATGTCCCTTATGTGGGCTACATGTCTCCTCCTGTTGTGGAGCCATGACCCCTCCAGGTGGGCAGAGCTGGCCCCCTGGCCCAGATGGCTATGAGGCTGGGCTGTGAGTGCTGTGAGTATGTTGGTGTTCGCTCAGTGTTTTCAACCTAATGAACGGAAGTTTATGCTAATGGATGACATTTATGCTTGTTAACTTTGTAAGAAGAGGTCTAATCTTTTTTTTTTTTTTTTCTTCACATTTGTTCATTTATGAGAGACAGCGAGCATGAGCAGGGTGGGACAGAGAGAGAGGGAGACACAGAACTGAAGCAGGCTCCAGGCTCTGAGCTGTCAGCACAGAGCCCCACGGGGGCTTGAACTCATGAGCTGTGAGATCATGACCTGAGCCGAAGTCGGACGCCCAACCGACTGAGCCAGCCAGGTGCCCCAAGAAAAAGTCTAATCTTAACGTCGTGCTATGGCTCTATGCTTTTCCCCCTCCTTTCCTAGACAATAGTGGTAAAGATTGAATGAAAGACATTTTTAAAGAGCATGGCAGTAATTTTCACTCCTACATACAAAATGGCTACGTTTAGCTCTGGATTATGTGATGTGAATTAAGTTTTTAGATTTCATATGGTTTCCTAAGATCTACATTTTGGGGGAAAGAATACCAATAAAACCAAAAGGTAATGTCTCATTTTAAAGGAAAAGAGTATTGGTCTTTTTACGTTCTAGAGCTCTGGCAGAGACTTGCAATTTTTTTCTAACATTCATTCTCTCCTTCCTGATAGTAAGGACTTATTTTTTAAACAGCAGACAAAATAGAGACACTTCCCAACTCCACTCTTGTAGTTAGATATTGCCCTGGGACGAAGTTCTGGTCAATGAGAGGTAAGCACTGATGTCCAAGTGACTGCCAGGAAGTGTCATTTAGTGTCCTCTCTTTCTTCCTTCTTGCTGGCTAGAAAGCAGACCTAATGGTTGCAGCTTGAGCAGCCATCTTGGACCATAAGGCAGAAGTTTTGTTTTAAAAATGGCGGAGCGGGGCGCCTGGGTGGCGCAGTCGGTTGAGCGTCCGACTTCAGCCAGGTCACGATCTCGCGGTCCGTTAGTTGGAGCCCCGCGTCGGGCTCTGGGCTGACGGCTCAGAGCCTGGAGCCTGTTTCCGATTCTGTGTCTCCCTCTCTCTCTGCCCCTCCCCCGTTCATGCTCTGTCTCTCTCTGTCCCAAAAATAAATAAACGTTGAAAAAAAAAATTAAAAAAATAAAAATGGCGGAGCAACAAAATGGAAGTAACAGGTTTTTTTCCCAACCCAGGTGAGGTTGAGTCCGCCTCTGTACAGCTTTCCTTCAGCAGTAGTTTGCACGTGCATGTGTGCCAGTACACACACACACACACACACACACACCTCAACTGCTATCTTATTTACATCACTATTATTTGGGGATATTTTATAATTCATATGTATCTCTCTTCAAAATATAAACATGAGATGCTGTCTGTAACATAACTATCTCATATATTTCTCTTTCATGGCCATGTGTCTTCATAACTTATTAACTTCACTAATAATGGAAAATGCAGGTGGTTTTAGTCATAAACAGAGTAAGAAAATGATGTGGAATTATCTTCTGTTTAATAGTGATTACTAACAATCACTGAAATGATTAAGTATTTTCCTATGATACTCAGAAGATTAATTTGCTTTAACTTTACATCATTTGTTTCATGGGAAAGATCATTCTTGATAGAATTACCTGTTAATGTTTTTGCAGTTCAGAAAAAAAAAGGAAATTAATTATCTAATAAAACACAGATGAAAAAGGTTCATTATACCAGAGCCTGATAGTGACACTAAACTTGATGATTAATTGTCATTTTTATTTTAAGCACATTTGTCATGTGCTTTGTAAAATACCATGCCTTCCAGTGGCTAGGAAGAATCTCAACTGTTATTCAGGCTCATTGGGTGTAGCTCCAGGAACCTTCAAAGTGAACCGTGGCCAAGTAGTACCGATATATGTGCAATGTACACACGTGTCCAGCTAATCCTGAGCATCGTGAAGATGAGTGTGAAACTTGTAAATTATTGTAATTCTGAGCAAGGAGAGTGCGATAGAGCAATGTATCATTATTGGAACCCTTTGGGCACGGGGTCTAGATTTCTGTTTCTCCACCTCCTTGTTGTTGACTGTAGGAAAGGTATTGAACTTCTTTACGCATCAATTCCCTTACCTGTAAAATGAGGCTGGAATCTTTGTAAGAAATCAATTAAATGGGATATTCTAGGCAATGCACCTATTATAGTGCAAAGCACATCTTTGACATGTAATAAAAAGCACTTAGGAAAGGGGCGCCTGGCTGGCTCAGTCAGTTGTGTTTCTGACTTTGGCTCGGGGCATGATCTCACGGTCCATGAGTTCAAGCCCTGCATCCGGCTCTGTGCTGATAGCTCGGAGGCTGGAGTCTGCTTCGAATTCTTTCTCTCTCTCTCTCTCTCTCTCTCTCTCTCTCTCTCTCTCTCTCTCTTCCCCCCCTCCCCCACTTTTGCTCTGTCTCTTTCAAAAATAAACATAAAAAAAATTAAAAAGCACTTAATGATTATTGTTTTTGTTAACATGATATTGATGATGATGTTGATAATATGGATAATTTAGATGATCCTGCAGAAAATTAAACACACATTCTTGTTGTGGAATTAAAAACAGGATTTTCTTGGTTGATGATATGATGGACACATTTAATGAAGAAAATCCTCACTCCACAATGGTTGAGTACAAAGTTAGGACCCAGACTACCTGGGTTCTAATTCCATCCCTACCACTTACCAGCTGTGTGATCTTGGGCAAGTTACTTGACTTCACTGTGCCTCAGTCTCCTCATCTGAAAAATAGGGGTGATAGTATTTACCCCACTGGGTTCTTGGGAAAATTACATGAGATAATATTTACAAAGCCCTTAGAACAATGTCTTGGCACTGATAAGGGTTATATCAGTGTCAGGTCTTATTATTGCCAGATAGATATGTGAACACTGCTCTCTTGACCGATCATGAATGAGGTCTGTGCAGATTTCATCTTCTGTATAAACCATCCCAGATGTCTTGGTTTATTTCAAATAGAATTATCTGCTTCTTGGATGTGGTTTAAATAATTTCTTCATGTTTGGTTTTAATATGAGGATAGTGGTTGTTTACATCTACACTCATTGCTGAAGTCCACGAATAGGAGAACTGTTACAGAAACCTTATTAGTAAGTGAACAATGACCTTCCCTTAGAGGAAAGAAATAATTTTGCTTAATCCTCCTTCCAGGGGAGGAGAACTACAAAGCAGAGGGACATAATACTTTGACATATTTGGGAGAGAATATCATAGATGGCAGACATCATTTCAAAGTGTCTTCTTAGGGAAGTTCCAATATTACGAGGGGATGTCAGGTGACCATAGGATTTTCCATCTTATTCCCTTTTGGTGTGAATTATTTTACGTCTTATAGACTGAGGTGCCAACATGAGTACCTAGGACATAAGGGCTTCTCCCTCGCCAGGAAGGTTAATTGTGAAACAAGCTCATACGGTGTGCCACATGTCCTCTGAGCTACTGGCCTTCCTTTTGTTTGTTTTGTCCTGAAAGGCTTTCCTTCTCTTGCTCCTACTAGTCAATACATTTTCCTCTCAACATTTCGCATGCTGGTTGGTATCTAACAATGGATTTAGATGAGACTCAGAGGAGATATTTGCCAGTAATATGGGCTGTTAAAGAATAGAAAGTGTTACACAGAGAAATTTAGGAATCTCATTTAGTACCTTGAAATGGGGAATGGAATAAATGATGTCCTTTTGACTCAAAAGCGAATGGACTTTTAGATGAATAAATATAAAGGCTGTCTCATTCTCGGAAATACCAAGATTCTTGGGACTCCAACAGAGAATTTTGACCAACTGACTCTATCGTGGTTTCCTGACTTGGTCAGTGTATCGCAAAGGATTGGCAGTAATCCAGAAAATCAGATCTACAAACAGGAATATGCTTTATTTGGGAGCCAAATTTCTCCAACTGCCTGGGATAATTGCTGGTTCTTAATTTTTACTTTTAATCATTTCCTGTGAGCCAGTCCTGCTGATCAGGGTTTCAAGGGTTTATATTGAAATGTGAAAAGTTTGTATAAAAAGTATTGTTTCTCAGGTCTGATTTACCAACCAGCCTCAGAGATGCAGGCTGTTAATTATATTAATTTTTTTTTCCCCCGTAAATGTGAGGGGCAACATGCTTCCAGGCACACCCAAACACAAACCCTCTCCCCCAAAACATACACATACAAAAACATACACAATATTTTGTTTTCTAGGAGAGAATCCTCTAAAATAGACATCTGACTGGTAGGAAAACTAAATTACCACTTACATGATTAAAAATTTCATGACAGTGTAACTGTTGTGTTAAACCATGCATTTCACAGCTATAATTGTCTTTTTGCTTATTAAATATTGTGGAACTCGTTGTACACTGTCTCATCTCTTTGAATTTAATGCCATTTAATGTTATGTTGGATTTATCTGTCGTTCCCACAAAGAACACCATGTTTCGCAGACAATGTTATTTTATGCCCAAATATCTTGTGAGTTAGATAGATGTATATGATGGGCAGTTTTTATCCCCACTGAAGTGCATGAAAAATTTAAGAATGTGAGAGGTTAAATAAGAACTTGAGAGGCTGGTGCTGTAAGCTGATGGCAGTAATAATGAGGTAATTAGTTTTTGTAGTTCACGAAGCAATCCATGTGCATTATCTAATTTAATCTCTATTAGAGACCTGATCTGGATTCACTCAATATGTCCTACTCAATTTGCTCCAACTCAGTATGTCCTGGACTGAGCTTATCACCGCCTGCCCATTCCCCTAAACGTATGCTTGAGGTCCTCCTCACCCTCCTAATCCCAGATGTAGGAATCGCCACGCACACCTCTCACCCAAGCTAGAAGTCTCAGTGGTTAGACTTGAATGTGTCTCTCTTGCATCCCATATGTAATCAATCGATCAGTAAGTCGCCCATGTTTATCTTCTAAATGTACCCTATACCTCTGTTCCTTAGTAGCCGCAAACCCAATCAATGCTCTGGTCTTAGTTCTTGCCATCCTTATTTCTCTCTTTGTGTATTTTAAAACTTCTTATAATTGGTCTCCTTCCCTCTGTGTCTGGTTCTCTCCAGCCTGTCCTTCACACTTCTGCCAGATTCACCCATCTTTGTGAGCCCTTAATGTTCCCTACCAGGATGAATCTTAGCTCCTCACCCAGGCATCCAGGTCCTTCATGGTCTAGCACCACCTTGCTACTCCCTTCCCACCCCTTCTTATCCCACATTTTGGACTCTGGTGCCATGAATTCACATGGCTCTTCACACTTGGCAGTGGTGTTTCTTATCTCTTGGCCTTTACTAATACTGTCTGCTTGGACGACCTTGGCCATTACCTCCCCCTGAAGTTCGACCTCTTTAAGCAAAGCTGCCCTGGACAGGTGTTGAAACTCATGTCCACACAACTGAATTACCATCTCTCGTTGGTGACCCCATAATCCTCTGACGATATCGCCATTATTGGACTTGCTAGTTAATTATAATTACAGTTGCCCCTTGAACAACAGTGTGTTTGAACAGCACGGGTCCACTCATTTGCAGACTTCTTTCAATAAATGCAGTACAATACTATAAATGTATTTTCTCCTCCTTACGATTTTCTTAATAGCATTTTCTTTTCTCTAGCTTGCTTTATTGATAATACATATAAAAAACATGTGTTAATCAACTTTATCTTATTGGTAAGCCTTCTGGCCAATGGTAGGCTATTAGGAGTCAAGTAGGGTTTTTTTGTTTTTTGTTTGTTTATTTGATTTCCTTCTCTTTGTATTTAACTTAGTGACAATTCACATGTTCTTTACTCTGTGCTGCCACCTGGACCTGATGACGTCAAATACTTCCTGGTTTTCTCTGACTTCAAAAGAGTTACACAAACTTTATCTCTCTGGTCCACAGATGGGAGGATCTCATCAGGGAGATGTTCTTGGTGCATGTCTCCCTCCTGCTTCTGGATTTTACAGCCATTCATTATCTGATTGAATTCTTCATCAGTCATGTTATTAAAAGTATTCGGTCCCATTGTGAAGGTGTATTCCCCTTGGCTCTATTCCCAACTGTGCTATTCAGCCATTTTCAGGGTATTCTCCCACACTGTTCTCCTCCTTCCTTCTTCATCCATGCCATGTGGTTTCCTATCTGCTGCCTTCCACTGACTCCCTTGGGCATCTAAACTTAGATCAAGTTTTGGAGCAGCTGAGGCTACTCCCAAGCAAAGGTTATTCATGGAGAGTGAAGCATCCCTGTTTCAAAACCTGTGGCAGGTGCAGCGGAGCATATATTCATTAATTTTAGGGTAAGGATTGTCCAAGACCCAGAAATCAAGGGTCCAAGCAGTCCCTTCTACATCCAAGATGAGTATTACTATTATTAATGAACACGGACTATGTTCCAGGTACTTTTCTCGGTGTGTTATAAATATTAACTCATTTAATTATCACAGCAACAGTACGGGATAAGTTTTTATTATTATTCCCAGAGAAGTTACGTAATTTTCATAACAATCACAAAGCTATAAATGAGCAGAGTCAGGATTTGAACATAAAATCTGTACTCTTAACCCTTTTGAAAATCTGAAGAATATATATCTTGTGCCCCCAAAACACATGCACCCATCCACTGTTTCACATACAATTTTAAGAATTTCATAGATTCCCTAAGGGCCATAGAAGAATCCCACGCTTGGGAACTCCAGTTAAACAAGCTTAACATTGGGTTTTCCTGCCTCCAAAGTACCTCAGGACTCTGATCTTTTAAGTATTGCTTGGTTTATAATTCATTCCCTCCTGCCTCCTGGACTTGACTTTTTAATTTGCCTTCTACAAACCAACTGTTTTCTTTGCATAGCACTTTGTGTTGCCCACCTTTGTCAAACCAGGAAACCTACACATTCGGGAGGCCTCTCCAAGCCTCCTCATTGCATTACCCATCTGTTAGTGAGGACACTAATACACACAGTGAGTGAGAGCAGCCCCTTGGCTGGTCTCTGGAGTGCCCCACGAGTAGCCACATCTTTTCAAGTCTGCACAGATGCTGTGTGTTCAGCACTCACGGCTCAGCGACATACTTAAGGATCATGTGGATTTCTCACCCCTATCAGAAAGTGACATCCATTTTCCTAAAATCTAGTTCATGCATGTAAAGCCAATCCTCTCTGTCAGCTCTCCCATGGCCATTTTGGGAGCTGTTTCACTAATGCTTAATTAATCCATCTGTACTCACATCCGGAGGAGGACAAAATACATTTGTTGAGGGCTCACTGTGTGGCAGGACTTGAACCATCTTGCCTTATATCTGCTGGCCACCAGTCCTGTGCATTTTGCAGATGAGGAAACTGAGACATAGAGAAGATAAGTCTTTTACTCCAAATCCACTCAGTTATTAAGTGGTGAAGCAGAGATTTAAATCTGTATTTGCCAAAGTCCATACTCTTTGTTCCATGATAGCTTGCTTTGTAGTCTTCTTATGTCAATAAATATCTATTATTTTGCTATCTCCTCATATCCTGGCACTGAGTCACTGGCTAATTCATTGTAAAACATGATGTAGGGCAGCTTGCAAGATCAAAAGGAAACAGCTGTATAAAGAGGTTGGAACATTGAGTAACCCAAGCTATGAATCAGGGGCTGTTCCACTTTGCTTCTGGAAAATCTATCCAGCACATTAAGCTACTCTGAAAATAAAAATACTCTGGTTGGTCCACAAGCCTGGACTCCAGTTAACATCCATGATGCTCTGTCAGCGTAACCGGAAGGAACTGGCTATGCTTTCTGCATCTTTCTTTTTGGACTGGTATTCCAAGCTGCTGTAGGCGCCCCAGCACATAGTTTATGCTGTAGTTCTCTGAACTTGTCCTCGGCTCAGGGTGGGGGCGGGGGGAGCAGAAGGTGTCCTCTCTGTGTGTTGGGGAAGTAAAATGTTTAAGATAAAAGAGCTCTGGGGTTCCTGGGTGACTCAGTCGGTTGAGTGTCCGACTTTGGCTCAGGTCAGGATCTCACAGTTTGTGAGTTTGAGCCCCACGTTGATCTTTCTTCTGTCAGCACAGAGCCCACTTTGGATCCTCTGTCCCCCTCACTCTCTGCCCCTCCCCTGCTCGTGCTCTCTCTCAGAAATAAACATTTTTAAAAAAAGATAAAAGAGCCCTAACCTTGGAGTCAGATGTGAGTTTGTATCCCAGCTTGGTCACATACAAGCTGTGTGATCTTAGGCAAGATACTTAAGTTCGCAGGCTCAGCAGCAAAGTGTCCACATAGGCATAAAGATGGGCCGAGAAATTGCTTACTGTAAACACCCTGGGATGAGCAAATGTGTCCCTGATTCCTTCTTTTAGCAAAAGAAGTTTCCAGGATTTACCTTAAAACCTAATCCTTACTAGTTTTAAGCTCTTCAGAAGCCCCTCCATAGCCTTCAGGATAAAGCCCCGCCTTCTGAGCACGGCAAATGATACTTCCTTAGAATCTGAATCTAACGTCTCCAGTCTTGCTTGTATCCGTTACTTCAGCCCCATTGATAAACTTCACGGCTCTAAAGATACACAGTGCTTTCTTCTGTTTATGCTTTTGCACATGCAGTTCCCTCGACTAGAATCCCCTTGCTTTTATATAGTCACATGTATGTATACACACACATATTGTGTATATATGTGGGCCATTTCCAGCACAAGCTGAAAGGTCCCATTTTACCTCCTTAAAAAGATGTCCTGGGGCGCCTGGGTGACTTAGCCTGTTAAGCGACTGACTCTTGATTTTGGCTCCGGTCATGATCTCATGGTTCATGGGTTTGAGCCCCGTGTCAGGCTATTTGCTGACAACTCGGATCTTGCTTGGGATTCTCTCTCTCCCTCTCTCTCTCCCTCTCTCTCTCTCTCTGCGCCTCCCCACCTCTTGCGCATGCTCATGTGCTCACTCTCTCAAAATTAAAAAACAAAAAGCCCCAAAAAGGTTGTTCCTTAGACCTACATCCTGGCTGGCCGGAGGACCTTCCTTTTGGGGTCCCTCTGATTCCAGTGCTTACCTTTCTCCTCATCTTATTTGTGTTGTCTGTGTCTCCCATCAGACTATACGCTCTTGGGGGACAGCACACAGTCTCTGTTGCCTTGGTGTCTGTCACACACCAGATATGTATTCAATATGTATTTGAAAAAAAAAAGGAAGAAGGAAAGAAGGACAAAGTGGTTTTAGGAATATCTTAGATTTGTTTTCTCATCTGGGTCTGAATTTGCAGGATAATCAGTAAGTTCCTAGGGAGGAGGGGAAATGCCTGACTTCTCTATAAATCCCATGTGTGTAGAGCAGTTATTCTCTGCCTTGGGTATCCACTGCATTCACCCAGGAACTCCGAAAGATCCAGAAGCCCAGCCATCAGTACATTTTTATAGTCTCCGCAGGTGATTTAGTGTGTATCCAGAAGTGAAGGAGCACTGGATTAGCCAGAAGGTGCTCAACAAATGTGTAGTGATTGAACCATTCAATCAATAAGTCTTCTCAAGGCAGGGTGTCTAAATAGATGCAGTTGTGGACAAAGGAGGGCAGGAGGAAGAGAAGAGAGAAGGACACCATTAGCTTTTGACTGAGCCAACCAAATGAGTTGGACGCCCCCAGGGATTCAAAAACGCTTTTCAAAAATAATTTAATGTAAACAGTTTCAGCTTCTTTCTCTTTCATTCCTAACTCCACTGGGCATTGTCAAGTCTAGGCCCAGGGTAGGGCAGCTGAGTTTCCCTGAAATGTTGTAAATGCATGTTGGTAAACAGGAGAACGTCTGACAGTTCCTCCTGTCAAGATTCTGAGGCTCGGTTTTGCCCCCTCTCTGACTTACTGTGTTTGCTTTGTGAGGTCCATGCAGCTGCACTCTCTCATAATAACACCGTCAATACTGGCCTGCATAATTCATGATTACAAGGTGTATAAGTGTAGTGGTGAAGGAAACTGATGTTTAATTTACACAGCCCCCTATTTCCTCATAAAGAGCCAAGCATAAACACATCACAGACTCAAAGATGAAAAGTAACAGGGCGAATGTGTTTGTGTATTATTGAACAGACGTGACGCAAGAACATTGAATTTGCTGATTGTCTGAATACCTGGATCAAAATAGGTTTTTTGAAAATTCAACGGAAGTATGGCATTTTACTTGGAATTGTCTGGATTTGACACACCAATCTCCTTACCATTTCCTGATTATTCTACTTTGCTGCAAGATAGCCTGCAATATCACTTCTTTCTGGTTTTATTTCAAGATAGCACTTAATGGGGGAAAGATAACTCTCCCATTTTGTACATCTTCATTATTCCCATGAAACTAAAAAAGAAATGTGCTCTAAGTTCCTTCTTCCAAGTCAAAAGCTTCCACTGTAGCATTGTTTCTTCTAACATGGATTCATGTTTTGCATAGGTTTAGAAACTTTCCGATTAAATTACATAGGGATCTGTGCTTCATCATACTTTTTATATTCCAGTGAATTTTGTTCCCCTAAATATTATCCTCTTTTCCAAGCAAATGGGAAATGGATGGTTGAAATTCCCTGCTTAAACTCTGATGACAGCCCAGATGATGAGACTACTCACCGTTACCCAGGTATATCTGTGTAAGAGAGTTATAACTGGGAGAATATTGCCATCTCTTGTATTCATTTTCCCAAATGCCAAGGAAGCTACTTGCCTATCCTAATGTGGCTGGACTTAAAACCAAATACAATTTTGATGCTTCCAGGAAAAGCAGAGAGACAGGATGAGCCAAGGAAATATGATAATAATACTTAACAGACTAAAAACCATTTGGTGAGCCCAGACTAGACCTGGCCCTATGTCAGCTGACATGCATGAGGTTGTTGAATCTAACCCTTGCTGGAAGCCTGCTCCTGTAATGCTATGGCCTTGATGTTTCAGATAAGGAAGATGAAGATAGGTAACTTGCCTATGATTGCAACTGGTAAGGGGTGGTGCCGAAGCCCTGACAGATTTGGTGCCCTTAACTACTCTGCTTTTGCCGCACTTTGTTATGGAAGAAGCACAACCTACACCCAGTTGATTCAGAAGAACTCAGAAGAACTAGGATTGAGTCCTGTATGGTGCCTCTCAGCGGTCGCTTCTCCTGTGTGCTTTCTCATCGATAAAATGAGGGCATCTGTCCAGGTGTGTTAGGCTGTGCTTTTAGTCCGAACTGCCTGCTACTGGATGTCCCATTTCCATCCAGTTGGAAATGGCCATCGTCATAGGGATGGAGGGTGGGGCCAATAGAAAGCCAACAGCTTGCCCCATTTGGTGTAGAAGTACCCCAAAGCAAATGCTTGCCCAGCAGCCGCTGGGCACTGTCCTCAACCACCACACCTAGAAGAGCACCTCTTAAGTTGTACTGAACTTCACAGTGCCAAGGAGTCCTCAAAGGTCTACATTAATTGAAAACATGACTTTTTCTTTTACCCACATTCATGCTTATGTTTCCTTTTAACAAAGACAGAACCCAGAAAATGCAAATAAGCAAATCAGTGAAACTATGACTCATTACTGATCACATCCGAAGAGATGACAGTTCAGTATGCATATTCCTTGTACCTTTTTCTATGCATATTGAATTTTGCACATTTCTTGAAAAATGAGATTATACCATCCACATGGTCAGTGATCTGATTATTTTCTCCAGTTAATTTTTTTTTTTTTAGTAACTGAAGTAGTTTTCTTAAAAACAGTCTTACACAGAACCCCAGTAGATAAACAGGTAAAAATGGAGATGCTCTTTTTTGGGGAGAAGGGGTGTGGAGGGAGAAGAGTGAGCCCACGCTCAAGTCTGGCTTTTCTCTGTCTCCTTACACCCCCATGGGGGATCCTGAAGCACTACAGTGCTCAGCAGACCCCACTTTGAAAATCTTTGTTCTTTTGATATTAATTAAGATCTCATTTTATATTATACCAGTGCAAGACTCCGAACTTAGATAATTCATATCTCCCCCAGGATAAAAATAGAATTCAAAGGTACTAGCAGCCATAATTGTTGCAACTATCATTTGTTAAAAATTGAAGAATACTAAGTCTGCGATCTTTTCCCAGCCTAGAAAAGTAGCCTCGACTCTTCCTAAGATCCGACTGTTGAAGGAGAACTGGGGACACAAAGGCTTTGTGGCTTTCCTCCTCTCTTCTGATTTTAGACATATGCACGTGTTTAAAACACTCCCTACCTAGAAGGAGCAGTTCCTCCAAAAATGAACAAGAAATTGTTGGTTGTTGTTGTTGTTTTAAAGAAGTGGAGGGGCTCTTCCCTCTATCCAAGCAGAAATGAATCCGTAGCCAGCAAGAAGCAGATGGCCCTTCTTCTCTGCCCTTTAGTTTTATGACTGTAAGTCTGGGAGATTTTTCAGCAGTTGCAATAGTTGGCTTCATCTGTCATGCCAGGCAGTGCCTCAGCTACAGCAGCGTGTCTTTTTACATTCAGGTTCCACGGATACGGACTAAGCAAAGCCTCATGTTTTCACATCACAAGCTGATGATGAACGATGTGAGGAGAGACAGCGTTAAACAGATTCTTCCCCACTCTCCGTTTCTTCGTCCTGCTGGTTAACAAGTGTGCGTCAAGCTAGAATTTACAATGCTCGGTGAAAACTCTGCTCCAATGGTGGAATTTATCCTCTCTAATGTCCCCTGGTGGAATGGAATCACCTTCCTGGTTACACTTTATGTTGTCTCACGTAGCAAAGCATCTTTATCTCAAAATGTTCTCGAAGATCCAGGAGCAGGGTTTCTGGATTCTGCTTTAACTTTGGCATGATATACAGTGTGGTCTTGCGCAAGTCATTAAGCTGTCTTTGCCTCTAAAACTGTAATGACACTTCACTTAGTCCTTCAAGCTTACCACAAAGCGCTTCTTGAAGAGATTGGCATGGACTGGTAGCTTTCAACTTGGTTGCACATTAGGATCACCTGGGGTTTGTTGGTTTGTTGGTTTGTTTGTTTCATTTAAACCACCAGTACCAAGGTCTGATGATTCTAAAGAAGATCCAAGATTTAGAAACACTAACCCTGACAAACCCATTCTGAATTATTGTCACCCTGTTGCTTGTTTTGTTTTGCTTTTTATAACTTTTAACCCAATAGGTCTCAAATTTTTCCTTCTGCCTGTGGCTCACCTCCGACAATGAGATCGAAGTTCCTTTAGAAAAGAAACAGATGCATAATTCACCTTTGTATTCCCAACGTAATTCGACCAGAAGGAACCTGGGCTCAAAAAATTACCTCTAAAACTTATTAACCATGTACTCTCGGGCAAGACACTTAACTCTTCTGCATGTTTCCTTATTTGTTCCTACGGATAAGAATATCCACCTACATGTAAGGTGGTCATGAGGCCTAATGAAATTATTTGTGTGAGGCTTGTAGTCGGTAGTCCGATCAGCTACACAATAGATGTTTGCTACATTTGATGCCTTTTTGGTAGCAGTGTTTCTATCGTTGCGTTATTCCTTCACTCAATGCTTCCTCCTGTGGTTCTAGGTTGTGGGCAAATGTGTTCATGACATTCACATTTTAGAAGATCGTATCTATGACCTTATTTAATTTTTACAGAAAAGTTGTATTTTCTAATGCTGGAAGCAAATAAAACCCTAATGGTTAAGAGGAATGAAGTGACTTATCTTTGGCTTCACAGTAATTTGATGATGAAGCCATGGTTGCAATCCAGGTTTTAAGACTTGTACCCAAAGCTCATTCCAAAGGACAAAACCACCAACTTTTTTTTTTTTTTAAACATTTATTTATTTTTGAGACACAAAGCACACGCAGGGGAGGAGCAGAGAAAGAGGGGAGACACAGAATCCGAAGCAGGCTTCAGGCCTGAGCTGTCAGCACAGAGCCTGATGCGGGGCTCGAACTCACAAACCGTGAGATCATGACCTGAGTCAAAGTTAGACGCTTAGCCAACTGAGCCACCCGGGCGCCCCCAAAACCACCATCTTGATTCTCTAACCACTTACTGTAGCAATGGGACTATTGTCACAGAAGCAGCCTCATGCAGGGGATAAGATTGTGGACTGCCCAGGTGTAATAAGTAACTCTGTTGTTTATTAGCTATGTGACTTTGGAAAAGTTATTTTAGTTATTTTACCTTTCTGTGTTTCAGTTTTCTTATCTGTAAAATGAAGATAATAATATTTACTTCAAAGAGCTTTTGTGAGGGTTAAGTATATGCCCAGTCCCTGCCATATAGCCCACAATAGATACTAATTATTATGATGCTTGTCATTATACCCCTGGTTAAAAGTGAGTAGTCTCTAAAATCTGCCCAGAACCCTAGGGAGGCTCCATGCCCTGCTGCACTTAAAATGGTGGGGGGGGGGGGGGGGTGTTACCAAGCAAATATCCTTGTTATATTCTTTAAAATGTACGTACTTGTCTACAATTGTATGTCTAGGAAACACAACAGTTCTGACATTTATGCATATGAAGGAATAAATCCTCCCTAGCAAATTGGAATTGATCCATGGCTAACAGTTGGTAAAATGCACAATTTGCATGAGGATAAGTGAGGATGTTATACATCTATTTATAAAAAGACTGACTGCATAATGGGAATATCCTATGGCATCTGTAGCCTAAGCTTGGACGAGATCATCTCTTGTATTTTCTTTCCCTTAATGTTAAGAATCTAATTGAATCTCCACAGAACATGTGTAGTCTTATCTTAGGAGAGAAATGTCCAGTTCAGCACACTCCATCACTCAGTGTAATAGCTTTAACATTATTGAAAAGGCTATGTATTGAAAGATTTCTTAAATCATGTGTATGCAGCTATAGAATGGATTTCCTGTAGGGAGATGTTGTTTATGACTGAGTAGTGTTGTGGAGTTTCTAATTAATTTAGCTCCCAGCACTAAGCACAGCCATTATCCTCTCTCCTTGTTTTTCCTGCATTTACTCTTCTAGGGAAAAATGAGGAGGGGGCTGCAAAGACATCAGCACAAGCATTTTCAGCATCTCCCCTACTTAGTGCATGTATTTGGCTGATAAGCGTGTCCAAGGGGAAAGAAAGGATGCCTGTCACATGATTGGGATTCAAATGGACGAGAAGAAATCTTGGAACTCAGATAGAAGTCAATGTTCTCTTTTATGTTGAAGATGACCTTGATTGGTAAAAATGTCAGAAGCAAGGGAGGCAACTCTGGTAACTTGCTGTGGGCTGAGAGAAAGAATGGTTTTCAAAGATCAGCACTGGTTGGATCTCTCAAAAGGTCTCAGAGATGAGAATTCACTAGGGGCCAGACCTCTACCCAAGGTGAGATTGTGTGAAGTTGCTTATGGTCTTCTGTAATGGAATGATTTCAGTATACTGTGATAGGTGCCTGAATAGAACAAATCACGGGATGTTTTAGGAACAAAGAGTGAGAAACCCACCTACTTTGTAGTGAAAGACGGGAAGGAGGAAAACACTTTTAATTGAGGAAATGCCCCAGTTTACTGACAGCAGGCAGGCTATTGGGCAGGGATAGCTTCTGAATGTTACAATCAAGTGGGTTGCTGAACTAGCATCTCCTCCAACTTCTTTTTCCATCTTGCATTTTTCTCAGTGCGAACTACTTTTTTGGTCCTCTCTCAAAGAGATGGCTATCAAAAATGAGTAGAGTACTCATTAACATTGCACAGAAAGCCTAAAGAGTTAAACTATCTCCATGAAGGTTTGATTTGTTCTTTACTCTTGGGTCAGAATCTACGAACTAGGAGAGTTTAGTAAATCATAGGCCTTGGTAAATAGTCTATGGATGGGTACATGTTGCACTTTAAGCTTTAACAAAATGTTTTCACGTGTAACCATTCATCATTCATTCAATCTTTGCGTGACATGGGTGAACTTATAATACCAGTCTTATTTTTTTATGTTGGGAAACCATGGTTTCAGAGGGTAAAAAGCCTACACACTTTTTTTAAACTTATTTATTTTTAGAGAGAGAGAGCATGTCAAGCAGGATAGGGGCAGAGAGAGAGAGCAAGAGAGAGAATTCTAAGCAGGTTTCACCCTGTCAGCTCAGAGCCCCAGATCGCATGAACCGTGAGATCATGACTTGAGCTGAAATCACGAGTCAGAAGCTCCAATGGATTGAGCCACCCAGGTGCCCCAGCCTGCACACTTTTAAACCATTAGCATCAGGCCCCTAAGACCTTGGTATGCCATAATTTTCACTAATCCTCAACTTTTCTTCTTGGATAATCAGCCCTAGACTGTGCACCTCTATGTGGCCATCAAATCCAATTGCTTACAGGGATGATACATATAAGAAAAAAAAATTAAACTAAATGGAACACAGTTGGGAGTGGTGGAGACTCTGATGAAATGGAGCATGTGTTGATCAATTAAAGGAAATGAGAATCAAATTCTTAATAAAAACACAGGTGGGCCAAAGCAAACATTCCCATTTAATGGGACTTGGTAGGATGGGGTTTATAAGCAGTCTATTTGGATCTTCTGCATGGAAATTGAAATATAAAATAGGTTCTAAGCAGAATAAGAAGTAGAAAAGTTAATTTATAAAGATCTGTTTGTATATATTTATGTGTTATTAAAAGCATACTTACATCAAGATCTAATTTGGCTCTCCGAATGTAAACATATCATTAAATTAAATGGAATATGAAAAGATTACTGATATGCAAGATAAATCTAGACCTGCCCCTTGTGTTATATAAGGCTCTTCTGTATCCATTTGCCCGTTGGTGCAAATTCCAGAAATTTATGTTAAAAACAAAAAACAAAAAACTTTTTGTCAAAGGTAGCATCATCTCGATGACCGATTGGTTATTTGCTCAATTCTTTGGTGATAATCTTATCTTTTTTACCCAGGTACTTTACAATACTCTCCCTGATGACTCACACAGTGGGAACTATTTCCTGGAGACCACCCTACCCTGGTTAGGCTCCTAGACATTTTATGGCTTAAAACAGCAATATGGTAGAAAGAATGCTGGAATTGCTATTTAGACACCAGATTTGAGCCTTCGCTCCATGATTTACAAAAGTGTGACCCTACCCTGACCCCAGCCATCTATCTGTGGCTCTCCATAAGGTGTGGGGGTGGCCAACTCCCCTAGAATACATTTGAAAATGTGGTTAGATTGTGGGTTGGTTGACAATGCCTAGTCAGATCTCTTGGCATTTCATAGGTGGGAGCCTAGGATTACTACCCATTCTGCATTGCACACAGGACAGCCCCATACAATGAAGCATCGTCCTGGATAGAACTCCAAGTCCCCCCTTTGAGAAGCAGTGCTCTAGGCAATGTATTTACCCTGGGTGAACCTCATTTTCCTCATTTATGAAATGTCCTACTGAGCTTACAGGGTTATTATGAAGATCAAATCAGATAATATATGTGAAATTGCTTTGTAAGCCCTAAAGCATCATATGCATGGGAGGTATTATAACCATTATGCTAAGTGGCAAAGAAAGGCAAAGCTCTTTACAGCGAATTGTGAACTGTACAGATCTATAATCTCTCTCATTTTTTTTTTTTTTAACACGGCTTAATCTGGATCATCTGGGCCGAGAGGGTTGTTTTGATCCATTAAGGTCTTTTGCTTCTTTCTACTCTTAGGAAAATCCCAAGATGTACTTATTGTTGAAAGTGTCGACTACAGTGGTCATTTACCAGTGTCTAATTTAATATCAAAGCTACCCTCCCCAAAATACTTTCCTGATTATTCGTAGAGTTTTAGGAAAATCGAGGATCAGAAAAGTCTAGGTAGCACACAGAGTGTGACCACCAAGCCTATGAATTTAGGGTCCAAAGGCACCCAGTTTGAGGCCTGACCCTACCACATCCACATTGGCTGTGGGATCTTGGGTAAATTAACTCGCTTTTCTAACGTTTAGTTACCTATAAAAGGGTTAAAACACCTCATCAATGTTGTGGGGGTTAAATGTTATCTCTTTGACATAATGAGTGTTTTCAATAGGAATATCCCTTTATCTTGTCCAGGCCCCAAGTTTTGCTTGAAAAGAGGCCAATCTACCCTGGTTTCACACCTCACTACTAAAGGGAACAGCCATCCTGTTTTCAGACTTCCTGGAAAGATGTGAGTAGGGACTATATTGTATTTCCAGTTATGAAGTGGAGAGATTCCTTCATAGGACTAGGGCAAAAATCAAGAAATAGACTCCACCTTGACCTGTACCATATTGTTAGATGCTGTCTGCAATCAAATTATCTACTGAAATGCCCGTATGTCCTATCAAGCTGCCATCAAAACTCTTAACAGGCAGTTGATGTGGCTCCCAACAACAGCTTAGGTGTATTTTTAAATATTCCGTCTGGCAGCTCATGAAAAAGAAAAGAAAAAAAAAACTGAATAGGCAGCAACCAACGGTTTTCTTTCCAACAAAGATCCTTCCCCACAACCTGTCCACCCCTTTTGAGGAAGGAATAGGTTGAGATATGCTGTACCAGAATAGCAGAGTGGCCATGTTACCTAGCAACCACTCCTAAGGATGGGTGCTAGACATGCCCCTAATTACCAGATCAAGGAGACTCTCCCCGAGTGTGTCTTTGAGAGAGCAAAAGCATCTGGGTTTCAGTGACTCCTGTGACCGGGTGAGATGATGTGAAACACTCCCTTTCCGTTGTTCGGGAGCTACAAGGACTCGAAGGCCGAGGAAGCCATGACATTTAAGGATCTGAAATCTTGTGGCCCCAGGTTACTTTCCCCAGACCACTTCTTACCTTGACACCATTTTTTCCCCATTTCTTGAGGTATGATTGACAAATAAAAATTGTATATGTTTAAGTTTTACACATAATTTTTAAAGGTGTATGTATATATATACACATATATACAGTGAAATATATATGTATTTATATTAGTGAAATATATATATATTTATATAGCAAATATATATATATTTATATAGCAAAATATATATATATTTATGTAGCAAATATATATATATATATTTTGCTAATATCACCTCAGTATAATATTTCACCAAATGATCACCTCAATCAAGTTAATTAACACACTCACTGTCTCACATAGCTACCTTTTGTGTGGTGAAAACACAATCTACTCTTCAAGCAAATTTCAAGGATACAATACAGTATTGTTAACTTTAGTCACCAAGCTGACTGTTACGTCCCCAGAACTTATTCATCTTATAACTGAACGTTTGTACCCTTTGACCTACATCTCTCAATTTATCCCACCCAGCCATGACACCAATATTTTCATTTTTTATTTTGTGATAGTTGTACATTCGCCTGCCTTTGTAAGAAATAATACAGAGAGGTTCCCTTTGGTGCAGATGGATATACCTGCACCCAGTTTTTTTCCATGATAACCTCTTACACAGCTCTAATGCAGTATCACAACCAGGAAATTAATATGGTCCATCACCCGTATTCATATCTCAGCCATTATGCATGCACTACGACACCAATTTTAAGGAAAATATAATCCTAGTGCAGCATACCCCTCTTTTGGAAAATCTTTTTTGATAACCCTGATCAATTGAAAACATGAACAAAATGGTCTTGGGAATGTCAATACTCCACAAGAACCTCTTTGACTTTCACTTCTACCGGTACTGTCTCTTCTGCCACCTGACTCAGAACGTTTGGGATGGAGCGAAGAGTTACGTCTCAGGGTCACATTAAGATATAAGATCAAGTACAGCAGCCCCGTTTCAGTTACTTGTAAGCCCATGGTCTGTATACAGTCAGGAGGCTAAAGTCTGAATTTTTTGAGGTCAAGAAATTTGAAGAGCTGGTTGTCACCCTGGGTCACACTCTTGCCACTTTAACTGTTGCTAAAACTTCTCAGCTCAAGCATGCGATTCTGTGTCTGTCAGAATGAGGGGTGAAGGTAAAAGCAGTGTTTTGACTGCAGGTGACACATAGGGAAGGACCATGGCATCACCATGCCTGGAAAGCTACTTCACTTCTGGGCAGGGCCAGGTGGAGTGGCTACTTTCTATAGCCGATGGCGACTATACTGGAGGTATAATGGAAATGGTTTAAGGTCAGAAGCCTGAACTACTGGAGTTTAAATCCCAGCCTCAAATCAACCAGCTCTGCAACAAATGACCTCACCTCCCCATCTCTAAGAAATTGGAGATGTTGAGGGTAACTGAGACCTCAGAAGGCAGTTAGAAGTTTTCAGTGGCATAAGAAAGTGGTTCCCAAACTTGAGCACGCACTGGAATCTCCTGGAGGGCTTATCCCACCAGATTGCTGGACCCCACCTCAGCGTTTCAGATTCCTCTCAGGTGAGGCCAAATAGCATGCATTTCTAAAAGGTTCCCTGGAGCTGCTGCTTGCCTGTTTAGGGGTCACGCTTTGGGAACCCCTCTGATCTCTTTGTAATCACACTTTGGGAACCCTTAATATAAGGGACATGAAGTGCCTACTAACATACTTGATTCATCCAGAGGAAGCTAGTTCCCCTCCAAGTGAATAGAGAATCAGGTACCCACCTTGCCCAAAAAACCTGAGTTCTCAGACTTTCTACGAACTCACCCCCTTATTAACATCTAAACAAGCCATGTAGGGGCAGCTGGGTGGCTCAGTCAGTTAAGTATCCGACTTTGGCACAGGTCATAATCTCATGGTCCATGGGTGCAAGCCCCACATCGGGCTCTCTGCTGTCAACCCAGAGCCTGCTACAGATCCTTTGTCCCCCTCTCTTTCTGTGCCTCCCCTGTTTGTTCTCCCTCCCTCTCTCCCCCTCTCTCTCTCAAAAAAAAATAAAAATAAAAATAAAAACTGAATGAGCCATGTAAAACAAAAGGCTGTGAAATTATTAAGCATATTGACAAGGGTACATAGCTAATATTGGTATTTCCTAGTTTAGAAGTGATTTTCCCCCTAGAAACAAATTTAGAGTTAGGGGTTTATGGTGGATGTATGTGCAAATGTATGGGCTTGCACATATGTAAGTTATACACACTTCTTGGCTCATTATCTGCCAGCTTCACCCCCAACACATAATATTTTCACCAGGCGGGTGTACCTTATGTGCTATTTTTCAGCATGTGTCTGTGGGAGAAAATGTGGAAAAAGGAAGCTTAGGAAAACAAGTGTTCTTAGAAGAACTTCAGAGAACCTCTCATTAGAGAGGCAAATTAAAATTTTCAGTCCCTGGCCTATTCTTTCTAAACATACCAAATTACATCAGCTTTTGATAGAATAAACTTCAGACTACAGAACTACCTTAAAAAAATAGTACGGATATATTTTGCTTGTGCTATAAGTGATATAAAGAAAATCACTTTAAATGGTATTTTATTGGCCCCCAGGGATTTTTTTTTTTTTTTTTGTAAGAGACAAAACCCCAGGTGTGAACCTGAGGGATTACCTTAATAATCTTCAATGTCCTGGATTTCCTAACATGGCATGCAACCCTTGATTTCTTTTTATTAGTTCCCTTTCCAGAGGCCTGACATGCTCTGACTTCCAACATTAGAGAGAACAGTCTCATGGCCTAGGATAAAGCTCTGATTTCCTGGTCCAGCCTCATATTTGACTTCCAGACTGAAGACTTTATTGAATCCACTGATGCAACTAATGGTGGAATTGACAGCATTTTAAACAGGTGATAACTGTTGAATATTGATGCATTCTCCAAACATCAGTAGCTTAAGCTTTCTGTCAAAAAGCTGGCTGGGCTTTGAAATGTATCTTTGAAGATATATATATATATTTTTTTTTAACTTTTTTTTTTTTAGGTTAGAGCAACAGGTACCAAAACACAAGCCAAAAAGTGTTTCAGAGTCGGAACACTTGACTAGCAATGACAATGTCAGGCTTGGATGTCAGTTTGGATTTGGTTCTTTGTCCGAGTCTTCCTAAACTGAGATTATTTCAGGCCACTTCCCCCCTTGTGCATTATGTAATGTCTGCAAAGAGAAGTCAGATGAAGAAAAACAGCAGGAGCCAGGGCAGAAAAACACGGGCAGTGTTACCTTAGGCCGTCATGCATCTTGTAAACCTACGGTCCCCTAAGGTCCAGCAAAGATGGAATTGACAGGACTTCTAAACCCCATCAGTTCATTCCTAGGAAAGGCAACCAGCAGGAACTGAAATAGTAATTGCTTTCCTTTATTCAAAGAAATCATGGATGAAACGATTAAACAGATTAAGGCTTACCTCCTTCAGTGCCCCGGAATAAATGCAGTCTGGTTTTCTGATAGAACTGTAACTGTCAGTCAAGGGATTAGGCCTTAAGGGGGTGGAGAGAGGAGGTGGCCTTAAAATGTATTCAAATTTGCAAACTACAGCTGTGTATTTTAATCCTGGAGTTACACATTGATCTTGCCCCCTCTTTGAAGTCTGCTGTTCTATTAGCTGCAGGCTTTCTGCCCTCAACCACTCTTCTTACATATTTTTTAAAAAGATATTTTAAAAACTCAATTAAAAATAGTACTGCATCAAATCACCCAAGGGGGAAATATAATTAAAGGTAACCGTTTGTATTACCCTCGGTGAGGATAGACTTCTGACATGTGATTAACTTTGAAATACACAAGCCCGATGATTTCTTCAGAAATTCAGCATTGTATATCTTAAAAAATTTCTTTTCTAACTCGTTTGGGATTTCGTACTTACAAGGAGACTGTTTATCCATTTAGTGATTCAGTGGAGGGCTGAATGTAGTAGGTTTTTAGTCTAAGCAACACAGTATGCCGGTTGGTTTAAGTCATATCAAGTGAGTGAGTACAGCTGCAAAATGCACACTGTTTTCTCATTAGCTGTCGTACAATTAATTGTCTACACCTATTAATTTTTTGAAAAGTTAATAGATATTTCTGGAGAAACCAAGAGAAAGTGGCAGAATAAATGCTAGGCCATTTCTCATGTGGTGACAGAACTTAAGTATTTGTAAGTTTCTGACTGTCATTAGTCAAGGTTCTGGGTCCATTATCGCAACCTTGACATCTAGGTTCTTAATCTGCAAATCCAATTTCTTTCCACCCTTTTCCTGCCTGAAAACAAAAGTCCCATCAGCCCAGACTGTGTTTGTTTATTTGTTTCTTTTTTTTAATGCTTTTTTTTTTTTTTTTTTTTTTGAGAGAGACACAGAGCATGAGTGGGGGAGGAGCAGAGAGAGAGGGAGACACAGAATCCAAAGCAGGCTCCAGGCTCTGAGCCATCAGCACAGAACCTGAGGTGGGGCTCCACTCATATGCTATGAGATCATGACCTGAGCCAAAGTCAGAGGCTCAACTGACTGAGCCACCCAGGCATTCCCATACTGTGTTTCTTAATGTTTCTATACACAGTAAACAAGCTGATGGGTCAGTTACTATGTTGAACCAGGAGAAATCCATCCATCTTTCCATCTGTATTTAACCATCCATCCTTCTATCTATCCATTCATTTGTTGGTTCATTCATTCAGTCTCTTGCTTGATGCTCAAAGTGTCAGCTGTAAACATTTATTCTCCACTCTCTTGGAGCTTACAGTCTAACATGGAAGATGAATTTCGAATAATAAGATATTTGAGGAAAGCTACAGAAGAGACTGGCAAGGAAGATGCGGTGGGCAGAATTATAAGAGTGACCTTCAGGAACTCTCATCTTTGTATCAATCATTCCCTCTGCTTTGGGTATGTGTGGAACCTGCGAATATAATACGCATATCACTCTTTTGATTATGTTAAATTATTTGACAAAAGGGAAATTAGGCCAGCGGGCCTAACCTAATTATATGAGCCCTTTAAAGGCAGACCATTTTTTCCAGCTGGTGGGGAGGAGTCAGGGCGATTCCAAGCCTAAGAAAGGTTTGATGCACTGTCACTGGCTTGAAGTTGGAGGTGGCCACGAGATAAAAAGTGCCAGTGGTCTCTAGAAGCTGAGAGCAGCCCCTGGCTAACAGCCAACATGGAAACAGAGACCTCAGTCCTCCATCTGCAAGGAAGTGAACTCTGCCAACGACCCGAGTTAACTTGAAAGTGAATTCTTCCCCACAGCTTCCAGGGAAGAGTTCAGCCCGCCTGACACCTTGCGTTCAGCCGAGTGAGATGGCTACGGGTTGAACTTTGTCCATCATAAAAAGATAAGTTGGCGCCCTAACCCTCAGTACCTGTGAATGGAACTTTATTTGGAAAAAGTGTCTTTGCAGATTCAGTCAGGTTGAGGTAAAGTCCTGAGGGTGGGCCTCCACCCAGGATGAGCGGTGTCCTTGCGAGAAGAGGGATATTTGGGCACAGGCACACCTGAAGAATGCCATGTGAAGACACACACAGACACAGCAGGAAATGGCCATGTGAAGACCAAAGTGGACATTGGAATAATGTCGAAGAACGCCTGGGGCTGCTATAGCTTGGGAGAGACAAAGAAGGCTCTCCAGTAGAGCCCTCCCCTGGAACATAGCCGTGACACCTTGAGTTTTCACTTTTGGCTTCCCGAACTGAATAAATTTCTGTTTTTTGTTTTTAAGCCACCCAATTTTTGCTACTCGGTTCCTTCAGCTTTAGGAAACGAAAACAGCAAGTCTAAAGCAGAGAACCCAGTGGAGCCTACCCAGACCTTTGATCCACAGAACCATAAGACATAAATGGGTGTTGTTTTAAGCTCCTACGTTTGAGGTAATTATGTAGCAATAGACAATGAATCCAGAAGAGTCTGGAAAGAGTGCCTAATCTACATAATCTGAGGGCGGTTGTGTGTGGAGGATGTGTAAGATGAGGAAAAAGGATAAGTAAGAACTAGCTAGCAGAAAGGAGAAAGGGAAGATTGTTCCGAACAGAAAGAACAGCACATGCCAAAGCCTCGAGACAGGCAAGAGCGAACTGTACTCAAGGAACTAACCTATTCAGGCTTTTTCTCTCTCAGATAGTGTTGCTGTCAATGGCAGGTCTAACCTAGGTGCCGGAGGTAAAGTATGGACCTCACAGACATCATTCTTATCTTTCTGAGCTCAGATTCGGTAAGGAAGGTGAACAACCTAGAATCCGACTACAGAATGATAATTAAAGTTTATAAGGTGGGTTGTGAAGGAATAACACACGGGACTGAGTCAGAAAGCTACAGAGTATTGGACGGAATTGATAAGGGAGAGTGTGATGTATGGAGTCTGGGGGAGGTAGGCAAGGCCAGATCAAGGAGGGTGTTTTTGGGGCGCCTGGGTGGCTCCGTCAGTTAAGTGTCTGACTTTGGCTCAGGTCATAATCTCATGGTTGATGGGTTTGAAACCCTGTGTTGGGCTCTGTGCTGACAGCTCAGAACCTGGAGCCTACTTCGGCTTCTGTGTTTCTCTCTGCCCCTCCCCCATGCACTCTCCGTCTGTCTCTCAAAAATAGATAAACATAAGAAAAAGAAGCGTGCTGTGATAGTATTTCAGGAAATCACTATCTCCCTTATTGTAGTGCTCAGTAGTATACTGTTGTAATAATCTGCTTAGCACCCTCTCTGTAGTAGCCACCTGCACCTTCTCAGATGGAGGCTAGCAGAGAAAATTCTAGACCATTCCCTTAACGGAACACAGATTGTATCTCTGCGGTGGTAACGTATAGTCAGTCCTGGAGCATTGGGCTTTTGTTTAAATATATAACCACAATATAAATAACCAAAACCCTCTTCTCCCCCTTGTACTGCAGACTTGCCTTATTTCTTGAATTTCAATTTGCTTGCTTCGTGCGGGAATGTGTGTGTCTGTGTGTCTGTCTGTCTCTCTCTCTCTCTGAGCCCCCCAAAATGACCCTCAGTTTCAGTGATTGACTGGAAGGACTCGCAGAAATCAGGAAAGCCGTTACATTTGTGGTTATAGTTATTATAGCAAAAGGATACGGATTAAAATCTGCAAAGGAAAAAGATGCATCGGGCAGAACCCAAGAGGGACTGAGTACCAGCTTCCAGGTGCACTCTCCTAGAAGAGTCATACGACAGTGTGTGACAGCACATGGAATACTGCCAGCCAGACTATCTCACTTGAGCCTCAACATCTGGGGTTTTTCTGGGGTGTCAGTCAGGTAGGCTTGGAACCTCTACATGGCTTATGTTAGTCACTCAGTCCCTATTCTCTCTAGAGGTCAAAGTGTTACAGCGCAGCCCAAGGCCCCACAATTAATCACATTGTTAGTATAAACTATCTGGCCTGGTACAAGGCCCAGGGTAAATAAGAACACTCTTACCAGGCAGGATGTTCCAAGGGTTTAGAGATTATCTCCCAGGAGCTGGTGAAGGGGGTGGGGGATGCATATCTTTCTTTGGAATGTGCAGGATTTGAAAATCTCAGACCTGCAGAATCAACACTTTACTATAACACATTCTCTCTCTCTCTCTGTCTCTCTCCACCTCTTTCCCTCTCCCTCTCTTCCCCTTCCTCTCTCTCTGTCCTTACTTAAATTCCAACCCTTGTTTCCACAAAATGTTGACAGCATTATCACCAAATTCTTAGCAAAACCTGAAAATCCTTTCACAGTGCTTTTCCTTTATATCTCTTGCTCTGGTGGTTTACAGACATAAATTCACGTTGTAAATATGTTCGGGAACCTTTTCTTTCCGTTTAATTTTGCTTCATTGAGAGTGACTGGGCATCCAGTCGGATGCACAGAAGATCACCCTGTCCTGACAAATGTGTGCACCTACGTAACCCACACTTTCATCAAAGTGTAGAACGTTTCCGTCACCCTAGAGAGTTCCCTTACGCCCCTCCACAGTCATTCTCTACCCACCTGCTCCTTTGCCTCCCCTCCCATCCCCTGGAGTGGCTTGCTGTTCTTATCTCTCCACAAAAATTTGCATTGTTTGTTTCAAACTCGATATAAATGGACACATATGATGTGTGGTCTTTTCCCATGTTTTTCCCCCACTCAGAATAATGCTCTTGAAGTTCAACTATGTTAGTGTGCAATAGTAATTTATTACTGTTAACTGCTGAATGGTTTTCTCTTAAATGGCCATAACACAATTTATATATCTGTTCCCCTCTTATGAGCATTTGGATTCTCTCTAGTTTTTACCTATGATGAATACAAGTCACTGTGTACATGCCCATACAAGTTTTTCTGTGGACATAAGTTTTCATTTCTTTTGGTTAAATAGCAAGGAGTACAGTTGCTGGCTTGTAAGGTAGGTACATGTGTATCTTATGTGCCAAATCATTATGCACAGTGGTTGTGTGGTTTTACACACCTGCCAGCACTGTGTGAGAGATATGGGTCCTTTACATCCCCTCCAACATTGGTTGGCTGTCCTTTTAACTTTAGCTCTTCATACAGGCTTATAGTGGTTTCATTGTAGTTTGATTGGCATCTTCCCGTTGATGATGTCAACTTGTTCATGTGCTTATTAGTCATTCACACATATTCATTTGTGAGGCATCTGTTCAAGTCTTTTGCTTATCTTTAAAGCTGGGCTGTTGGGGGCGCCTAGGTGGCTCAGTGGGTTAAGCATCCAACTTCAGCTGAGGTCACGATCTCACAGCTCGTGAGTTCGAGCCCCTCGTTGGGCTCTGTGCTGACAGTTCAGAGCCTGGAGACTGCTTCGGATTCTGTCTCTCTCTCTCTCTCTCTCTCTGCCCCTCCCCTGCTCATGCTCACGCTCGCTCTCTCTTTCTCTCCCCTTCTATAAAAAATAAATAAGCATTAAAATATAAAATGAAATAAAATAAAATAAAATAAAATAAAATAAAATAAAATAAAATAAAGCTGGGTTTTTGAACTTTTTGTTATTGGATTGTAGAAGTACTGTTCCTGGCTTAGTCTTTCTTGAGATTTTGATACAATAGCTCCTCTGTGGGTCCCTACATGATTCTGAAGTGCAGACAAGTTTGAGGGCCATGCATTAATGGGTAACACGTGAATCTGCTAAGACTTCAACTGTTCTGGGTAGCCATAACTTGATATTTTCCTATCCAGAGGCTGGCCTGGTGATTATTTTAGATTGTCAAGGAAAACATTTGAGAAATGACTCCCAATGTGTTGTTTTCTTCTCACTCTGGACTAAACACTGAATTTTAATGTGTAACTTGAGCTAGAAAATTCCCCAGTTGGATGTAGTCACTTAAACCACATGTGGGCTGCATAGAAGGTATCACTATAGCTATTAAAGGGAGCTTGAGTTCATTTGTAAGAGCATCTTAAACCACATTTTGTTTTTCCTCCCTCAAAGGAAAATGTGGTCATGTAGACACTAGAACTTGGAAGGCTATATGAAATTTGCATTTTTTTTCCTGAGTAAAATCATTTTGGAAACAATTTGAATCTTGCGTTAACTTTCATTTCACACCAATTTGTCTAGCAGACAACTTTCCTGACCCAAAATGTTCGGCTTCTACTCAATAATTCCTTGAAACTTCCTACTGATTAATAGAATATTTTGAACCAGCTATCTGTTAAGGACCCCTATCTACCCTCCAAAGAGAAGATTAAACAAATAATTCCACCCGATTATTTGATAAGCCTTAGACATTTTCTTTTTAAAGCGTTTTTGTAAGTTTGTTTTTTAATTTATTTTGAGAGAGAGAGAGTGAGTGGGAGAGGGGCAGAGAGAAAGGAGACAGAATATCCCAAGCAGGCCCCATGCTGTGAGCGCAGAGCCTGATGCAGGGCTCAATCTCACGAACCATGAGACCATGATTTGAGCCAAAACCAAGAGTCAGATGCTTAACTGACTAAGCCACCCAGGTGACCTAGACATTTTTTCTTTAAAGAAAAGTCCAGAATCATCAGTTCAGGGGGTTGAAGGATTAATCAATCAAAGTATTCAAGGAATCAAAGTTTGTACAAGCTTAGGCGTCTGAAAGTGTCCTGGTAGGTTATTTCTCTTTTCCAAGGAGCCCTGCTGCCTTAATAAGCTAATACAAAGATGGCAGGGTATACGCATCTCATTGCAAATGCAGATTGATGTGGATTCCTGGAGGGTCATGCAGAGGTCCTTCCTTCCCTGTTTCTTAGGAAAGTAGGATGCCCTTGATTTGTGATGCCCACCATTCATGAGCAAGAAAGTACCTGTTTCAATACTTTGTACTTGACCTTTCAAGATATGAAGTTCTAAAGTTAGCCAGAGAGCAAAAGCAAACAAATTATGCAGTGTCCATAAAATATTCTGTTATCCCAATGTTGAGAAAGGCTCATCAGTCAATTTTGCATTCTCCATGTATAAGTGAGAGGAGATATTTCAAAGCTGATGGAAGGAAGATGTTCAAATCCTGAGTCTCAAATGATCTTTGGTCCAGGATCCTAATCTGCCTTTGGTTTTATTTCCTGCTGTTTCTCACTAGGTCAGGGTTGAGAAAGAGCAAGAAAAGTTCAACCCAGATCTTTCACTTCATTTACAGCACTGGCTGAAACATTTGATAGAGAGAGGGTGGAGGAAAATCCAAGGCTCCAACCTGGGCAGCTTCTGGGTCGCTAGTAGATTTCCATTATCCTTGTCACTGCAGAGTGGAGATTTGAGAGCTGGGGCGTGTGTGTGTGTGTGTGTGTGTGTGTGTGTGTGTGTGTGTGTGTGTTTGCGCATGGCAGGGAGGATTTGCACAAGATGCTGAAATGTGAAAGAAATGATGACTATGTGTTAGTCCTGTTTGATTTGTTCCAGGGGAAACTGCGTTTTAAAAACTCTCCTGTGAAAAACGTGAGGCTTTCTGAATGCACAGCTTCATATTATTCTGCACTGAGGCAGCTTTCTGCAGATAGCAGGGTTGTCTTATCCAGTAGTGCCGGGAAGATTTCGTTTATCCACGCCTGATTTTTGTTTTATTTTATGTTTTTTAACTTGCCATCAAGGAGAAATTTCTTCCTTTTTCTTGCCCTGGAGTAGTGTTCTCAATGGCTCTCATAAACTGCAAACATATTTTTTTAAAGTTCTGTGCCATAGTTTCCATATGATGATTTGAAATAGGCAATTTTAGGGGTGCCTGGGTGGCTCAATTAGTTAAGTGTCCGACTTTGGTTCAGGTCATGATCTCACGGCTCGTGGGTTTGAGCCCTGCACCAGGCTCTTTGCTGACAGGTCAGAACGTGGAGCCTGCTTCGGATTCTGTCTCTGGCTCTTCCTGCCCCTCCCCCACTCACACTCTTTCTCTCTCTCAATTGTAAATAAATATTTATAAAATTAAAAGAAATAGGTAATTTTAATATAATTTACTTCAGTGGGAGGCAGAGACTAATACCCACCTCTGCAAACAAGTTTATTGGAGGATAGGTGGGAACAGAATGGGGACATCCTCTAAGCCTAAAATGTAGTCACTTCCTTGGGGACTGCATACAAACTGGCAGCTAGATTACCCTTTTCCTAAAGAGGCACTGGTCCAGGCACAGGTGAAATGGTAAAGGACTGTTTTCCCACTACATATATATAGGTTTTGGTGTATGTAACATATTTGTCCTTTTGTCCGTACCTATATGGTAAGCATTCATAGCAAGACAGAGTTGGAGTATCTATCACGCCGGTGTTAATTTACGGCTTTATAAAAATACATGCATCTTCCATGGCCATTCTCCATGGGAGCTAGTTGGGTGGAGAAAAATTGATCTCTTCTAGCTCAAATTGGAAAATCAAATGAGAAATTGCTGATAAAGATTCTAACTATTCACATCCCAGGCACCACCACGAAAAGATTAACTTGAAGTTTTCAGAGACAGTGCTAACTGTTCTAATTCAGTCAGGTAAGTTTCATGAATGGGCTCACCTCAAGAAGGGTATCCTCAGGAGAGAAGGAGAAAGAGACAGAACACAAAAGACACAGATATACACAGGGGAAAAAATGCCTTTTTCCTAAAAGTCGTATTAGTTGTTATATCTCAGCTAACTTAGAAATTCAAAAAGGCAGAAGCACGAGGCAGCATAAGGTGGCCAATCTTTAAAACAGAAACACACGGGGCGCCCAGGTGGTTCAGTCGGTTGAGTGTCAGACTCTTGATTTCTGCTCACGTCTCGATCTCATGGTTCATAGGAGTGAGCCCCACATCAGGCTGCATGCTGACAGGACGGAGCCTACTTGGGATTTTCTCTCCCTGTCTCTTGAGTCACCACTCTTCTGACTTCTCACAACACAGATTCACTTCACCTGTTGTTTAACTTCATAAAAATGGAATCATACAAGATGGTGTCCCTGGCATCTGGATCATTTCTCTTACTAAGGTGTTTGTGAGATTCGTTCTGTTGTGGTGTGTACCACCAGTTGGTTCATCCCATGGATATTCCATTGGTTATACTCCAGTTTTTCACCCATTCGCATGGTGATGTGGTGATGGATAGTTCCTGGGTTTTGTTTGTTTTTTTTTGTTTTTTGTAGTTTGGCGCTCTTACAGTTCTTACGTATTGCCGTGATCAACCTCGTACATATATTTGGTGAATGTTTACATACATATTTTGTCTCCACGTATCTGAAGAAGTGTAGTCTCACCGAAATCTGAGAAACAGAAATTGAACTATTTTTCAAAAACCGTGCATCTTCAAGGACAGAGCAATTTCAAACGTGTTGATGAGCTCTGCTAAGAGGAGGACCAAAAGAAGACAGAAGTAAAGCAAAATCTGTTGTGTGAGGTTTGTGTCTCTGCAGGGCACTCAGAATTGAGTTTGCTTTTAAAATGTTAAGATTTGTTTAGTGATTCATATCTTCAACTAATTGCTTTGATCTTTAAAGTAATGGAAACAGTTGAAAGAGGAAGAGAGTGGGTACTCCCTGTGCTTGACAATTAAGTTTTATGGAGATAATCCCTAATGACTGTAGAGCACACAGAACGTCCTCCGGACTCATTGGAAACATTTTCTCGCAGTAACAAACTCACGTTGGCATTTTCAGAATATGGCTTGTTTCACAGGAATTGTAAATTTGACAGTAACTGAAGTTTAGATTCTCCGGTAGTATAACTTCTTTCTGGGATTTAATTAAACTTTGGCAAGCTGTATACCTGTGCTGTACATGTAAAATAAACACAGAGTTAGAAGAATCATTAAAAATTACATCACAGGAGCAAGTTAAAAAAAATATCTACCTATTTATTTATTTATTTTGAGAGAGAGAGAGAGCTTGAGCAGGGAAGGGGTAGAAAGAGAGGGAGAGACAGAATCCCAAGCTTCGGGATTGGGACACGGGCCTCCATATCATGAGTATCAGGATATCAGGAGTTGATCAGGATATCAGCGAGATCAGGATATCAAGAGTTGATATCAAGAGTAGGGTCACTTCACCAACTGAGCCACCCAGGTACCCCTACAGGAGCAACTCTTGATACTGATTACATTTTCAAGGATAATATTATAGACACATTGGATTAAATAAAGTGTTAAAATTAATTTCATCTAATTCTTTTTACTTTATTAAGTCAGTTACCAGAAATTTTAAAATGACATAGGTGGCTCACATTAAATTTCTCTTGTGCTTTTCAACTTTGACATCACCTTCTCAAGACCGGTGGTGCAGCCCAGAAAACGATGAGTTTGACAGGATTAGAAAAAGAAGTTTTTCAAACGTGCTTATTTTCTGAGTACTTATTTTTCGCATCTACGCACAGATTCCGTGGCATATGTGGGCTCAATTTGGTTGCCGCTATCTTTTACCTAGTTACTTCATTGTTTTTATCATAACATTAATAGATATTTAGGAAGCACCAAGTGTATGTAGAGGTAACGAAAACATGTTATGTAGCCGTGCCCCCGGTTGAAGATAAGAGCCCCACATGTGTCATTCATTCATTCAGTAAGTATTTATTGAGCTTCTGTTGTGTGGTGACAACTAGGCAAAGCATGGGGGATAAATAAAAGAGCTTAGAGTCAAGTGGTAGGGAGCGACAAGAGAACAGAGTGAGTATATGGAAAGTAACTTCTGGGGAGGGAAGGGAGACATTATGGAGCATGGTCTACTTGAGACACTTTTGACCAGTGACCTTCTACTCCCATGCTTTGTGTCCCCAGAACAAAGCCCATGTAATTTCTACCAAGAAGTCAGAGGATCAGGAGGGTCACCAAGAATGTTCTGGGAAAGTCTTACATATACATCCAGAAATCACTTGCCTGCAGAACCGTGCCTTTGGGGCTGATGCTTTGGAACACCATCTCAAATGGAATGGTGGGGAATCCACGCAGTCTTTTAAAATTCAGAAAGGGTTCCAACATAGTTTTCCTAAAAGAGCATGGGTGTGTTCTCTCATATTATGGAAAGGGTGCATTTGGAGCTAGTTAATTGCTTGTTTTTTTCTGGGGCCTTTAAAATGAGATTGCATTAACATCTGAAGCCAAAAGACTTGTGTGATTCAGATTATAAAAGATGGCTTTTTAAACTCCTTTTCTAGCAGGAAGGAATTATTTCTGAAAAGAGTGACAGCGTCTGGGTTCAGACTTCAGCTATGTTACTCACTAGCTGATTAACCTTGGGCGTGTTAGCTAGATTGTCTGGGTAACATCACCTCACAGTTGAAGGTCAACTAATGTAGGAAGGTGAAAGGACTTTTTAAAGGTGATATTCGATTATAACACTAAAATTAGAATGTTTATTGTATCAAATGTACTCATGCAGAAAAGTATGTAAAAATAAGTTTAGGGTGCCTGGGTGGCTCAGTCAGTGGAGCATCTGACTTCGGCTCAGGTCAAGATCTCATAGTTTGTGAGTTCGAGCCCCACGTTGGGCTCCCTGCTGTCAGCTCAGAGCCCACTTTGGATCCTCTGTCTCCCCCTGCTCGTGCTCTCCCTCTCAAAAATAAACAAACATTCTAAATAAATAAATAAATAAATAAATAAATAAATAAATAAAATTTAAAAATCACCTGTGTATTCCCACCACCAGAGAAAAATACTTTCAGATTTTTGTACATTTCCATCCAACTATTTCTGGATGTTACTTTTTGATAGTGGAGCTTATACTACACTTATATGGTGCATCCTGCCTGTTTCATTTTGACATTGTTGTGTAAATATTTTGCAGAATGGAATTTTTGAATACATACTGTGTAAAAGCGTCTTCAGAAAGAAAAACATTTTAATGGCATTATTTCCATTTCGTATATTATTTGTTATAGGATGAACATAATATTCAGCCTTTTGGAGGGCATTTAGATAGGAGACATTTAAGTCATGGGAGGACAGTTAGGTAAACAAAAGCAATTTAAAATTTTAAAGCAGGGGCGCTTGGGTGGCTCAGTTGGTTGAGCGTCCGACTTCGGCTCAGGTCATGATCTCGTGCTCTGTGAGTTCCAGCCCCGCGTCGGGCTCTGTGCTGACAGCTCAGAGCCTGGAGCCTGCTTCAGATTCTGTGTCTCCCTCTCTCTCTGGCCCTCCCCTGTTCATGCTCTGTCCCTCTCTGTCTCAAAAATAAATAAACGTTAAAAAAAATTAAAATTTTAAAGCAGAATAAGTATAATATTTTTAAAGTTTAATTCAAACTTCAACATAATGTCGCTTCTGTTTTTCTAAAGTCAAAAAACAATGCAACTGAACAGATTGAACAATCTTACTGGCTTTTTTCAATCATGCATGAATCAGGCAGCATCCCACCTATTAGAAAGGTGCTCCCAGGAGCTGTAACAAAGTGGAAGACTTTTATTAACTGAAGGAGGCAGGGCAAGGAAGTTTTTCCAGCAAAGAGTGGATTCTTTCAGGCAAAGCTACCTTCCTTTGGGAGAAGGCAGGAATCTGTCAGGCAAATTACCTGACTAGTACTGACCAGGTAATTCTAGATTGACCGGTTAATGATTACACTCCTTTAGAGAGTCTGAAAGTGCGATTAGGCTAGGTATTAAGTTTTGGTATGCTGACTTGGGGCTTAGCACAAGTGAGTTCATTTTGAGCCTGTTTTCTCTCTTTTTAAAAAAAATTTTTTTAATTGATTTTTGAGAGACAGAGAGAGACAGGGCATGAGTGGGAGAGGGTTAGAGAGAGAGAGGGAGACACAGAATCTAAAGCAGGCTCCAGGCTCTGAGCTGTCAGCCCAGAGCCTGACGTGGGGCTGGAACTCACCAACTGCGAGATCATAACTTGAGCCGAAGTCAGACGCTTAACCGACTGAGTCACCCAGGTGCCCCGAGCCTGTTTTCTCTTTTTTAACAGCTGACAAGTTAATTTGCTTCAACTGCAACACTCAGAGATAATGGATGTCCTGGTTGTGGAGAGAAAGACTTGGTAATAAAATCAACTGATGAGTGTGTCATAAACACTAGCTCTTGTTCTGTATGAAAATAATTGTGAATTACCAGTTATGATCTGATGCAATTGTTCAGTTGCTTGGGCAAAAGTATTAGGTGGCATGCCTGTGAGAGAAGGAAGAGAGGTGGTCATGGGAAGGTATAATAGGTTTTCAAAGCTGGGTTTTGAAGGATGGGACACGATTGAAAGAAGTCTCTGTAATGGAGAGCTTTCGGCAATCCCTGGCATAGCCCATTCATGCACCGTTGAAAAAAGCCAGTCAGGTTGTTAAATCTATTCAGTTGCATCCTGTTTTTTATATTGTTTTTTGTGATTATTTTAATATACCAGATATAAATCCATACTGCCAAATGCATGCATTTTCTGGAAGCTTGCAATGGACACTGAGTACTTGTGAGGAAGGAAAGTGCCAAGCGGCTAAGACTAGTGGTAATTATGCATTGCACAGCACTGAAGGAATTCAGGAAAGGGTTGCTTTACAGATTTTTCATAAGATTGGCTGGTAGGAAGAGTGGGAGGAAACGAGAGGAGAGAGCAATTAGGTAAAAGTATTAGACCATTCTTTTTGTTAAATACTAGCGATGTTACTGAGAGTTTGACTTGACTCACTCAAGTGTGCTTTATGTCTAATTCTTTTTTTTTTTTTTAATGTTTATTTAGTTTTGAGAGACACAGAGCACAAGCAGGGGACGGGCAGGGAGAGAGGGAAACACAGAACCCAATACACGCTCCAGGCTCCGAGCTGTCAGCACAGAGCCTGACACGGGGCTCAAACTCACAGACTGCAAGATCATGACCTGAGCCAAAGTGGGACCCTTAACCGACTAAGCCACCCAGGGACCCTTATATCCAATTCTTTATTGCAATTTACATCTCTGACTCTAAGCTTTTGTGGGGTCATCGGCCTCCTTGAAAGTTTGATGAAAGCTAAAGCTTTGCTCCCTACCCCCACTCCCCCCTAAAAAAAAGAGAAAAGAAGTTGTATGCAGTCATATCTCAACATCCACCTTTTTAACTTACTATGTCATGGGTAAAGAAAGGCTGATTTATAAACAGAGTATGGTTACGTGAATACTATTCCCTAATTCTTTGGTTTCTTTCTAATTTCTTTGGTCTTTTGAACCTTGATCATTAGAAGTGGATCACTTGACTGCATTCTGCCCAGCACTAGGTTTGGCATCTAACACTTACTGGGGTCCTGAGTCCTCATGATAGCTCTGAGTGAGTTAAAGAGTAGGAGTGGAGCAGAGAATTATTTTTATTTAATTTAGAAATATTTGGATAGTTGGGGCGCCTGGGTGGCGCAGTCAGTTAAGCGTCCGACTTCAGCCAGGTCACGATCTCGCGGTCCGGGAGTTCGAGCCCCGCGTCAGGCTCTGGGCTGATGGCTCAGAGCCTGGAGCCTGTTTCCGATTCTGTGTCTCCCTCTCTCTCTGCCCCTCCCCCGTTCATGCTCTGTCTCTCTCTGTCCCAAAAATAAATAAACGTTGAAAAAAAAAATTAAAAAAAAGAAATATTTGGATAGAGAAAAACTGAGGATATCTAATGCTGCAAATAATAAAATTTGATATTGCCTTAAACATAATGGGAAATAACATCTTGCAGGCAAAATTTAGATTTTGCAAAAGTTAATCCAGAAAAATGATCCTCGATAGAGATAAGGGCCCTGAGAAAACGCAAAAAAAATTTTGAAGTTATTATGAATGAAATCTGATAGAAAAAGCAAATGTTTATTAAGGTTTGTAAAAAGACATGAATCGACCCCAATGAAAATAATTTTGAGAACATGAAAATGGAAAAATCGGAGATGGTTGGCTTCTGTTGGGTAACAACTTGATTAAGGAGTTAAATTGGCTTAGTGACATTTACCTGAGAAACCAGTGCCTTGATGAAGAGTCTCCAGTGCTGATTTAAATCTGATTAATGTTTGTAATCAAAACATTTGCTGCACTGAAACGGTGGGGTCAGATTCTGGGGTCAAAATGTCTTATTCCCTGATTGACCCATTTTATGCAAAAATACATCATGAACCCACTGTCTCTAAAGTGCAAGAATTAATTCATCTGGAAGTTAAAGGCCCATTTAAGTCATTCTTAATTTCAAAGCCCTTGATTTGAAAAAGTGATCGCTTTTGGACTGCCGCTTTTACTGTCTCGGTTAAGACTATAAATGTTAGAGAAGAAAGAATTATTCCGGTTTCTCATTCAGGAAGAGTTGCATATTCCTTGCCTGAGTAAGGACAATTTCTGAATTAGTGTCATCTGAATTAGTGCCTTTCAACTGGAAAGAGTTCTCTCTAAAATACTTGTTTCTTCTGAGGCTTGCTTTCTTAGGAAAAAAATTGTATTTGATTGATTGCAAATGAGGTTAATGTTAGTCAAATTTGACTCTCTTTTGATCTAACAGGGTCTGTTACTGGCTGTATGGCCTTAAACAAATTACTTAATCTCTCTAATCTTGTTTCCTCCACCATGAATGGGAGCAGTAACACTCACACCACAGGATTATTGCAAGGATTAAATGAGAGAAAGACTTCAAATACCCAGGCTTCAAGTAGACGATCAATAAATTGTGGTCTCTACTGAGATCACTATTATTAATATACCACTCATTTTCTGTGCTCGCAATGTAATTACTCTAGTTGTTTGGTTTGAATGGTTTGTGCCGTTAGGTTGCAAATTTTCCAAGACAAGTGTTAGGTTCTATTCCATTATTAGTTCCTTTCATCCCTCTGTATCAGTCATCTGAGCCCTAGCCGAAAACAGCTGGCTCACTCAGACTGGGTATCTGAGGTATGCAGAATGAAGGGGTTATTTGCAGAAAAGTGGGCACAGTAAGGGAGACCCACAGAGGGTGAAGAAGCACCCTGGGGCTAGTGACAGCAGGGAGGTTTAGCTCCATAGCTTAAGGACAGGGGAGGAGGGTCACCCAAGAAGAGCTGTGGCTTTAGGTAGAGAAGTACCAAACTACCACGGACAGGAAAGGAGCCAGGAGAATAAGTACTCCAACCTCTCTCTTATCCCACCCTCTGACCTCCTGTTGGTGCCTCTCATTGGATGGGCCCAAGAGGAAGCTAGAAGACAAGGAAGCTGATTGAGAAAGTCTGTAGAAATCAACATCCCTAAACCCAAAGGGAGAGGAGAGGGAAAAGAAAGGAGAGAAAGGGAGAAAGTGGATCTGAGAAGTAAACTGAGAGTGAGCAACACAGCCTCCCCTGGTGCAGTCAATTAGTATAGGGGCTTTACATGTAATAGATGCCCATAAATGTTTGTGCACGGAAAGGAATTGAAACCGACTAAACACAGTTCGTAACATGTTGAGAGTTCATCTTTAAATGTAGATTGAGAAAGATTCTTCCTAATAGCACAGTAGTTTGGAGGTAAGGTTTGTGATCAGACCTACCCCGGCTTGAATCGTGTTTTCATCCCTTCCTAACTCTGTGATCAAGGGCAGTTACTAAATGATGTGGCCTCGGTTTCTTCTTACAGAAAGAGATATGAGCTACTTTGAGGCTGCTTTTGAGTGAATGAGATGATGCAGATAGTATGCCCAGCACAGAAAGAAATACTGAAGAAATGTTAGCAAGTGAACTCGCAGGATCAGTGGATCTCAACTGGCGGCAATTTTGCCCCCCCCCCCCCGCCCCGCCCCGCCCCACTCCCCTGGGAACACTCAGCAACATCAAGAGACATTTTTGGCTGTAACAAACGAAGAGTGCTGTTGGCATCTCGTGAGTAGAAGCCAGGCATCCAACTAAACATTCTGCTATGCCCAAGACAGCCTCCATGACACAGAACTATCCGACCCAAAATGTCAGTAGTGCCAAGGTTGAGAACCCCTGGCCTAGAATGTTCTCATTCTCTGTTCTATGCATCCCCATCCTTGGGCCTGCATATTATTTGATACTGGTTCTTAAGATCCCTGATTATTGTTGCGTTCTTTACTCAGTAAGTTGGAGATTTCTGTCCTCCATCTTCCATAAAAAATGGGGTGAGATTATGTATATAAACACTTCAACACTCTGTGGCTTTGTCTTTCCACAAGGCTACCTGAATAAAAAAAAAATGAAAAAAAAAATAGAAAATCACTGTGATAGGTTGTAATCCGAACTACAAGTACTCAGTATTAAAGCACTTATGTCAAATACATGCTATAGATTTGTAAGGAAATGGCAATACAGAGCTATTTCTAGGGGGATTTCAGATCATCAGGGAGCAATGCATTCTTTCTGCAACTGCCACTTCTGGTGAGGCTTTTTCCTATAGGAAACAAGAGCCACAAACTCATGAAACTAATGTGAAACAGATCAGTGCAAGTAAACATTAAATTGAAGACTGCCCTAAATATAGTTTGATTGTGGTTTTTTTGTCTTTATCACTTTTCCCTGTCCTTTAACTCTTTTTTAAAATTTTATTTATTTTTAATTTACATCCAAGTTAGTTAGCATGTAGTGCAACAATGACTTCAGGAGTAGATTCCTTAATGCCCCTTACCCATTTAGCCCATCCCCCTCCCACAACCCCTCCAGTAACCCTCTGTTTGTTCTCCATATTTAAGAGTCTCTTCTGTTTTGTCCCCTTCCCTGTTTTTATATTCTTTTGCTTCCCTTCCTTTATGTTCATCTGTTTTGTCTCTTAAAGTCCTCAGATGAGTGAAGTCATATGATTTTTGTCTTTCTCTGACTTACTAATTTCACTTGGAATGATACTGTCTCGTCCCATCCACGTAGCTGTGAATGGCAAGATTTCATTCTTTTTTGATTGCCGAGTAATACTCCATTGTATGTATATACAACATCTGCTTTATCCATTCCTCCATTGATGGACACTTGGGCTCTTTCCATACTTTGGCTATTGTTGATAGTACTGCTATCAACATTGGGGTGCATGTGCCCCTTCAAAACAGCATTCCTGTCTGTATCCCTTGGGTAAATACCTAGTAGTGCACTTGCTGGGTCATAGGGCAGTTCTATTTTTAATTTTTTGAGGAACCTCCATACTGGTTTCCAGAGTGGCTGCACCAGTGGTTTGCATTCCCACCAGCAGTGCAAAAGAGATCCTCTCTCTCCACGTCCTCGCCAACATCTGTTGTTGCCTGAGTTGTTAATGTTAGCTATTCTGACAGGTGTGAGGTGGTATCTCATTGTGGTTTTGATTTGTATTTCCCTGATGATGAGTGATGTTGAGCATTTCTTCATGTGTCTGTTAGCCATATAGATGTCTTCTTTGGAGAAGTGTCTATTCATGTCTTCTGCCCATTTCTTCACTGGATTATTTGTCTTTCAGGTGTTGATTTTGGTAAGTTCTTTCTAGATTTTGAGTACTAACCCTTTACCTGATATGTCATTTGCAAATATCTTTTCCCATTCCATCAGTTGCCTTTTAGTTTTGCCGATTGTTTCCTTCGCTGTGCAGATGCTTTTTATTTTGATGAGGTCCCAACAGTTCATTTTTGCTTTTGTTTCCCTGGCCTCCGGTCCAGGCTCATTTTTCTGCATGTCGCTGTCAAGTTTTCCCAGCACCACTTGCTGAAGAGACTCTCTTTATTCATTGGATGTTCTTTACTGCTTTGTCAAAGATTAGCTGACAAAGATTTGTGGATCCATTTGTGGGTTCTCTATTCTGTTCCATTGATCTGAGTGGTTTTTTTTGTGCCATCTGTCCCTCAGCTGAGTTCCAGTCTACCCAGAGTTCATTGCCCCTGGCAACAGTAGACTTTCCTCTTCAGAAAGTTGAGGTTATTAAAACACAATGCCTCTCCACCTCAAGATGGCTCTGGGTCTTTTCTATTTCATTTCCTCCAACTGCAAAGGAAGGCTGATCCTCCCAGCTCTCTAATTCATTATTGAGTTTTTACTCCAGTCCTTGGCGAAGGCAGAACAAGCATAATGGTCCCTGTTCTCATGAAGCATACAGTCTCTGGGGGGATAGGGACATTCATCAAGTAAGCAAACAAATTACAAGTACTGATTGGGATCGGGGGTGTGAAAGTAGTAGGGACCATGATGGAAAACAAAACCTGAGTCCTTCTTAGGTAATCTGATCAAAGAAGGTCTCTTTGAGGAGGTGACAGTTAAGGTAAGGCAAGCAGGAGTGAAGGGGCTTTCCAGTCTCAAGGCAGGGGAAGGGTACTCTAGGAAAAGGACTAGCATGTGCACAGGCCCCCAGACAGGAAAGATTGGACATGTTCAGGGAATAAACATTGACAAGTGAGGCTTCACTGGCGAGAGTATGTGGGATAAGATGTCCTGGATAAGAGAATGGGCTCAATGGAGAACTTGAAGATATTCTAAAAGCAGTGGGAAAATGCATGTATTTTATACTGGGCAGCGACTTGATGTTTGTTCATATTTAATGTGCATTTTCTGTGAGATGGGAGCACTTTATAGATAGTAATTTATTTAATACTCACGCTCACCTTGTGAAATAAGAACTATTATTATACCCATGTTTACAGATGAGAAAACAGAGGCACAGCGAGCTTAAGAAACCCAAGGTCACCTAGCTATGTTAGCATTTCTCAACTTCACCGCCATTGACTGGGGTGGGGGTCGCGAGGAGAGGGGCCAGGGTGTTCACTGTGGGATGTTTGGCAGCCACCGTGCCCTCTACCCACCTGATGCTGGTAGCAGCCTCCTCTTTCCCACCTGTTGTGACAACCAAAAACACGTTCTGACAAACACCTGAGAGTCAGATGTCCCTTGTGGGGGAAAGGGGAGCAAAATCTTCCCTGGTTGAGAACTCCTGCTTTATAGGAACAGGAAAGAACTAAAACAGCTCAAATCCCATTACCCAGTAATGACTGCGCCGGTAACTTCCAGACTCTCTTCTGGGCTCTCTCTGCATTTTCTTCAAAACATGGGTCTGGCAAAGATCAACCACCTCAGAGTAATGGTTCCCTCCCTTCCCAGGTAGTGGGTACTTGAACTTCATGGCTCTACACACTCATAAATCACCCACCAAGAGCCGGGATGGGGAGTTGTGTGCTTCAGCTTTCCTGAGCATTAAAACAGGTCTTGTAGATGGAAGAGTAGAATTGTGGGAGTCGCGGCAGGTCATGGAGGAGACCAACATTCTCTGCCTCCTCGCCCTCTCCATCCATGAGAGTTCTTCTCACTCATCTCAGAAGCCCACTCAGCACTACCCAGTGACCCTGAGGTAGTGCTACCTCTGAGTCAGAACTAGGGCCTCTTAGGAGTGCGGGACTGTGGATGGTGATGACCTCGTTAGGGACACGGGGTTAGTGCATCCTTTTTCTGGGTCAGCACTGTGGACCACATGATGGTGGGAAAGGAAGGATGGCTGTGACTTACTTTTGGAAACAATGATATACCATAGTAAGCTGGCTTCAGATTCTTGATTTGAAAAGTGTGAGGGTACCTAACATGAGTGTCGTATAAGAAGTGACTAGAAATATTGGTATGTTTTATTTGATTCATTCAACATCTGGGTTGTCAGGCGGTATTTTGAGTGCTTTTCATTTCACCCAGGGTCTCTAACTGTACGACCTTCAAAGAATAGTAGCCAAGGTTATCCTGATTGATTCAATGAAAATGCATTGGGTGTTTGTCGTGGGCTAGGCTTTACCTTCTCTGTCCTCATGGAGTTTAAGGTGTTGGGAAGAGAGAGAAACCAATCAAGGAATCACATGAATAAATGTCAAGTGACAAATCTGACCATCACTTTGAAGGGGAAGGTGCTTGGTGCCTCTTAAGGGGGATTGGGGAAGTTTGACCTAGTCTTAGAGTGAGGAGAATAGAAAACTGCTCAGTGGATATGAGGGCTGCTCAGGGATATGAAGAGTGAATAGACATGAATTAGGTGAGACAAAGCACTCCAGGCAGAGAGAGACCATGACCCAAAGCCCAGCAGACAGGCTGACTTTATCTCAAGAAGCCTAGGGTTGTGTGTTGTAACAGGTGTCTATGTTTGTATGTGTGCACTTGCCTACACATGTGCTTTAATTTGTCATCACTGGCTGCTGCCTTTGCTGTGTAATACTACGTTATATTCACAATTCATGTGTCCTGTAGTTGAATCATGTTTAATTTCCACTGATATATATACATACACACACACACACTCACAAACACACACACACACACACACACACACACACACACACACATATCCACTATTTGCTTATACAGAATAGACTTTTGCTGTTGAAGCTCAGCTTTGGAGGGTAAATTTGCCAATTTGTATCTTTGTCTTCATGAAAGCCTCACTAGACAGAAAATCACATGTTAACACAAGCGAAGTGTAATGGGAGAGTGATGCCTACAGGATCAAATAACTATAAAGAGGGGAAAATCAGGACCCAGGACACTGTAGACAACCTAGATGATCAAAACTGGAAGTCATAGGACTTTGTGGAAAGAACTGTAATTGTGAGGTCAGAACCATCCAGATTCAAGTCTTAGCTTCACTTCCTTATAATGCTGAACAAATTGTTTCATTTGTCTAAGCCTGCTTTCTTGTCTGTAACATGGAGGAATGACCCCAGCTTCATAGGATCAATGTGAAGAGTCAAGGTGACTTATGAAAAACTCCTGGCATGTGACTGCAGCTCAATAAATGGTAGCTAGCATGATCATTGATAATATGATAAAGTTGGAACTCGTGGATTTTAAACATTAAGCCATAGATTTCATGTAGAGCTTCCTGGCATCCATGGCAAAACAGGCAGCTTATATGACTGGTAGTGTTAATGAAGTAAAAGCATAGACATTCCTTGAGCGAGACAAGATTATCTGGGCAGTTAGTTAGGCATGAATGAAATGTTTTACCTGACTCTTCATTGAAACCTCACTGAGCAATATAGAAGAAAATATCTTTAACCTCATCCCCATGGCAAGTAAATATAAATTCAATGCATTCAATTCTTCTTTAACCTTTCAGAGTAAGTAGAAGCCATAAGCTAAAAAGCAGGTGTTGGCAGGGATTATTTTTAATTCAGCTTTGCATCTGCCAAAAAATTCTTGCATCAGTAATGTATATTAAATGGATCATTTCTTCTTTCTTTTTCTTTTTTATTTTATAGGCCCCCCTTAAGTAGTGTTCATGTTCTCAGTTAAACCTCTAAGTAAGTCTTTGAGGTATGTGTTATAATGCCGATTTTATGGATGAGGTCATCGAGGTTCACAGTCCAAGGTCAGTAACAGAGATGGATTGAGGACATGAGCCAAGGGCCATTTAACTCATGGGATTCCATCCTTCTCCCCTAGCCTGCCATCTTAAATATAGCTAGGCCATGTGTTCCTCTGATGGGGAAAAAGAGGGCTTCATTGAAAAATAGAAGGGAAATTAAATTGGGGGCCCTAGGTCTAACATTGTTTTATTACTGAGACATCAAGGAAGAATGTTTCGTAAATGAGTTTTCTGGGAGCGATGTTTTAATCTTTTTATTGTTGTTCTGATTTATTCCAAATCATTTAACTAAAATGACATAGATAAAAAGATATTAAGAAACGCATTCAACAAGATCATGGCATATACATGATCCAAATATATCAAATTGCATGAATGACTTGGTGTTGAACTCTGTGCCTTCAAAACAAGCAGAGATAAATGGACCTGTTTATATTCATGAGGAAAACACAAATCTGCAATTTGTAACATTACTGCTGTATAATCAGTCAGGTTAACTCATGTCCAGTAAACACTCTCAAAGTTAACTGGCATTCAAAATGTCCTCCCACTCAGTCAGTTAAGCATCTGACTTAGGCCCAGGTCATGATCTCACGGCTGTGAGTCCGAGCCCTGCATTGGCTCTGTGCTGGCAGCTCAGAGCCTGGAGCCTCCTTTGGATTCTGTGTCTCCCTCTCTCTCTGCTCCTCCCCTGCTCATGCTCTGTCTCTCTGTCCTTCAAAAATAAATAAACATTTAAAAAAAATTTTTTTATATGTCTTCCCAGTTGGGGCACATAGGTGGCTCAGTTGGTTGGGCATCTGATTCTTAATCTCAGCTCAGGTCTTGATCTCACGGTCGTGAGTTCAGGTTCCGTGCTGGAAGTCCTAAAAGAGTCTTTTGTTATAAGTAACTTTCAGGAAACCTGTTATTTATTGATTGATTTTTTAATTAAAAAAATTTTTTTTTACATTTTATTTATTTTTGATAGAGCACAAGTGGGGGAGGGACAGAAGGAGACGGAGACACAGAATCCGAAGCAGGCTCCAGGCTCCGAGCTGTCAGCACAGAGCCCGACACGTGGCTCAAACTCACAAACCACAAGATCGTGACCTGAGCTGAAGTCGATTTTTAACCGACTGAGCCACCCGGGCGCCCCTCAGGAAACCTTTTAAATTGGCTTTACAGTATCTATCTTATATTCCAGACAGGAGGAAAGGGAAATGAGAGTTGATTGACTGATTCACTCGTTATTCAATGTTTTTCAAGCATCTCCTATGTGCAAAGTGCTGGGTGTTGATTGGTCATGTAGAAGCCGATTTGATCCCTATCCCTGAGAAAATCAAGCATAGCCATGGAGCACAGTTTGCAGGCACGTTGCATAAGAAAGAACAACCTGGAAAATTAGAAAGTATGCAGCTAAAAGGCCACTTCCTGGGACATTCCCTGCAGAACAGCTCCCTATCTCAAATTTTGATTTTGTGGGAGGAAATCTTTTGGGTTGGAGAATACAAATTAATTCTGTACATAATTAATTTCCCTGGACTGTTTTGCACCCTCACCTTCCTTTTCTTTTTCTCTTAGAACAAAGGAAAAGTTATGCAACTGGTGGAATTGTAAATATAAACACGCTTACAGTCTCAAGAGAAATGATGAGTTCAATTTAGAACTAGGCCAGGATTTATTTAATTGGTAGCCGATTACTAAATACTAAATGAATGGAAACTGGTGTTGTCACAGCAATGGTTTGTTTATTCAAAGAATTTCCATCACAGATCTTTTTGATTCCAACATTCCCTTCAGTTTTTCACATTTTATTTTTTTTTCTCTGCAGCACTGAAGCATACAAGTTTATTAAGTAGTCTAGCTTATTCTCAAAATATGCTGATCCTGAGTGGTTATAAAATATTTATGCAGGCCATTTAAGTTGAATCAGAAACGGTTTCCAATCAGACTGAAATCATCTTTTAGTTTAAGCAGATGATGCCAGTACCAAAGAAGTTGCAATCATGCCCATGCCCAGACTCTGTCTGCTACACGCCTGCTGCAGAACAGATTTTAATGGCTTTTGAACACAGCGTTTGTCTTCTTATGTAACTCCTTGTTGGACTTCATCACCCCTCTCAACTTGACCAAGTGCAAATTGCCCTTCCTCACGAGCTCAGGGAAAGGAAGCTCTACAGTTGCTTCCTAAAACCCAAAGAACTTAATACCTTCCCTCGAGATTTACTCTCCTGAATAAAACCTTTAGTAGCTCCCCCCCCCCGCTTACAGGATCAAGTTCAATTTCGTGACCATCCATGGTTGGGCCCATGCCATTCCTTCCTCACACTTAACCATCTAGTACTGAACCAGTTAGAGTTGCTCCACCATCACGATTTCTGTACCCTTGTTGCTGGTGTTGTCTACCTGGAATACTTGCCTTACATTTCTTTACTTAACTTTCTCCCACTTGCCTTGCAAAAATCAGCTTCTCTTTCATGTCCTGCAGGAAGTGGAACCCTCACCCCCATCTACTGCACAGGTTTGGCTAAGAATCCTGTGTACTCTTTAATACCAATGGTAGAGAGAATCTTCTGTTGAAATCATCTACCTCACCCAATAGTCTAAAACGTCCACAAAGGCCAAAATGTGTTTTATTTATCTTTGTGCCCCAGGTCTGGCAATTCTTGGGGACTCAACAAACATTTGTTGAATGAATGAATCAATACACGAGGGCCCATGAGGAAAAGCATGAAATGGGAAATTCGCAAGGCAGGAAAGACCTTAAAAATACAATTCTGGGGAGGCAACAACATGGGTCTGAGAGATACAGCTAATGCAAAGAGGGGCACATTTATGTATTTGTTGAATCATGGTTTATTGAGCCATCCATGTGCTGATATAGGAGGTGCAGTGATGAACAAGATAAATAAAGATGCTACTTCACAGAGCTTACTTCTAAGACATATACCTAGATTATATATATTAAAAAAAAAAAGGGTAAGTGCGATGAGGAAATCAAGTGAAGGTAATGAAAGGGTGGTAGGGAGAGAGGCTGAGATTGGATGGGGAGAGCGGACCTCTTCAAGACAATTTTGGAGATGGCACCCAAAGGATGAGAAGGGGTGCTAGCTCTGTCCTAACGGCTGGTGAGAGGGTGTTCTCATTCCACCCTGAGGTGGAACAAAGTCCAAGATTTTGAGGAAAAGAAGTTCTGTCATCGTATGTGAGTCAGGTTGGCGAATTGGAGGGCCTGAGTTCTGATGGAAAATGGTTTATAAAACTAAGGGTGGCTTGTCAGTAACGGAGACAGAAGACTCAGAAACTCCCAGAGAAAGGACCCCTTTCATCCCATGAGGATCTGGCAGGGAGACAAGAACTTGAAGGAGAGCCCCCCACAGGCTAATTAAGGACTGGCATCCACATTCCACAAACCGATGTGCAAAAGAGGAAGGGAGAAATTAGATTTTGGAAAATTCTTTACCGAAACCACAGAGACCAGAACATTCATTAGGAAGGGCTGTTGCATGCTTTGTAAACACAAACCACAGACTTTCTAGGCCACAAAAATATATCTGCAGGGACCTCTGTTCCCTAGGAAGTGGCAGGTAATGGCCGAAGGGGTATTAGCAATGGTTTCTTCTCAATTTTTTGTTACTGTCCAGTATAAATGCAGTAACAATAAAAACTAATAGCATCGATTACTTATGCCACTTACTGCGCCAAGCAACTCATAGCACAATGGTTAATGCATGGCCTCTGGAGTTAGACTCCGTGAGTTCAATTCCTGCCTCCTGCACCTACCAGCTTTGTGGCTTTTGGCAAGTTACCAAGTTTGTGTGACTTCCTCTCCTCATCTCCAACACGGGGAGGAGGAGGGGATAACGGTGCTCTCTGGTGGGCCGTTGTGAGGAGTAATTAGGCAATATAGGAAAAGTGCTTAGAACAGCTGTTCCACAGGTACTGATGTAAATGCAAGCTTCTATTGCCAACTTACTTATCACAGCTATCTATCAGGTGAGTACGATTGTTATCCCCGTTCTGAATATGAGAAAACTTTAGCAGCTGTATGTAACCTGCCGAGGTTTCATAGCTAGTCAGTGGCAGAGCTGGGATCTGAACCCAGAGTGATTTCAGAGCCTTTCTATTTAAATGAGCGTTCTCATCTGGGTTGCAAACTAACCCATTTATTCGTACGTTCATTTTGGCAGATCTTGACTGTGAGTACGGTTTGCGGGGCTTTAAGGAAAAGGGGGTGTAAGTGTATTGGACATCCAAGGGTCGTGGCTTACACTGAGACTTCGGCTCTCTGGGGTGGCCTACGGTGCTCACAGGCTCATTCAAAAGCGGGGTGTTCATTGGCACTCCCGCTTTTCAAAGGTTTTTCCAGCGTTAGGTACACTTTCTATTTCCTAATAGCGATTCTGAGAAACAAAATTATCACACATGCATGCACACACATTCACGTACATGCGTGTGCACACCCACATACACACACACGCCCTCGTGCTCAGGAGGGTTTTAGTTTTTTCTTTAATTTTCTCTGAACATCAGAAATCCGTGAACATATCTGTTAGAATTGTCTAAAAACAAGACTACCCTCAGAATACCACTACCCCTAATCAACGTGAGATGACCAAGTTTCCTGCAGCCAGGGTCAGGATGAGGAAAGGGAAAGGACCCCAGGAACAATAGTGCGTGTGTCTAAAGGTCTGTGTTCTGCGTTAACAGTAATGCTGGCAAAGGAGAAAGGATGCTTCATGGCATGGTCTGCTCCCTATATTAGCTCAAATGTGGAAGTTTTTCTCCAGTCTCTTCCAAAGTTTTTAATTCTGCTCATGGATAAATTTGGTCAGCAGCACCACTGAATTGATTCTGTGGGACGCCCACCTGGCTCATTCAGTGGAGCATGGGACTCTTGATCTCAGGGTCATGAGTTTGAGCCCCATGTTTATGTAGAGATTACTTTAATAAATAAATAAAAATAAACTTAAAAAAAACTGCCTCTGTATAATTCGGGTCTGTGTTAGATGCTTTCTGAGAAGACTCAGTTACAGAGAATCCAAAAGGAGCCTGTTCCATATAGACGTCTGTTTCACTTTGAACAGCCGCGTTGACCCCCAGAGAGACCATAGAGAAAAACTACCAGTGCCTAGTCAGCACCATGTTCAATTTGGTGTGTTATGTTTCACTAGCATTGTAAATGCTCGTTGTCACTGGCATTCACGAATTCTTGCAACATTTGATTTAACAACGGAGCAAAGTGGGGTCAGAACTCATTTGTAAAGAAAAAGATGTTCACACACTCCCTAGGCAGATAAGCTTTAGGCATTTTTTTTAAGTCACTTGGCTCCTGAGTTATTTTTTAAGGTAGATGTATGTTTTGTTTTATTCACCTCGAGTGTCTTTCTAGCTTATATTTACTGAGCTGCCAAGTACCTGACACTTGTGTATTTTAAATATATCATCTCATTTAATTTTTACACAGCCCTTTGAGGTTGTTGGGTTCCTCTTATTCCCCTTCTACAGATAACGAGACAAAGGAACCAGGAAAATTTGCCAGTAGGTGGTAGAGATGGTTTCTGATCCAGGTAGTTAGGTTCCAGAATCCGTGCTTTAAATCTCTGTACATATTGCCTCCCCAAATTAAGTTATCAGTAAATGGTTATCAAATAAACAGGTCACCACGTGAGCCTTAACTGGTCCTGTGGCACAGGGCATGGCCCTTAAAAAATGAACAGTACACTTATTATTCTCAATAGTTATGATATTTCATTTAACTAAAAATGTATGCATGCACAGAGGATCTATTTCTTTGTATTTGCTGAACTTGGGAAGAGTGATATTCCTTAAGAATGAAGCCACATGAGAAGCCATAGGGTCTTTTCAACATGGCCTATAGTTTACACTCTCATCTACTGTGAGGGTTCATCTAAATAACTGGTTGGAGAGTATGAATTTCCTGTAGCTGCATCTTAAGGTCCTTGATAACTAAGAACAAAAATGACCATTTATTGGGCACTTGCTCTGTGCCAGATATGTGCTAATAAGCACTGAATGTGCATTATATCGTTTAATCTTCACAAACTCTGTTTACAGGATGGAGAAACTTCTCAGAGAAGTACATTGAATTGCGCGTTTAGAAAGGGGTATTGCCAGAACAGTTCGAACCCAAGCTCATGCTCTTAACTGCCATGCTGTACTGCCTAGTGCCCTTTCTGTTCCCTTCTCTAGTTTCCCTAGCTGTGGACTAGCTGTGCCTAGTCCGGTGCCTGGGGCCATGGATGGATACTGGCACCTGCTGACTGTTAAATCAGTGGGTGCTTGATTGACCTCTGGAATGAAATGAAAATTTGAACAGCTGTCTCTCGCACTCCTTATAAGTTAGTTTGTTTATGAATCACCTGGGGGATCTTATTGAAATGCTGATTCTGGACCAGTAGGTTTCAGGTAGGGAATGAGGTTCTGCATTTCTAATAAGCTCCCAGGTAATGTTGATGATGCTGGTCTGTGGACCATACTGGGCATCATAACACACAGCCCTGAGCTGTCCAGTGTGCTAGCCATAAGCCGCATGTAGCTATTCATGAAAACAATTAAGATTAAACTCCAGTTTCTCAGTCACGTTCGTCACATTTCAAGTGCTGTTTCAAGTGCTAAAGAGCCACATGCGGCCATTGTCTACCATGTTAAACAGCATTTCCATCATCACAGAAAGTCCTGTTGGACCACATCGCTATAGAATATTCTATAGAATATTATAATACAGAAAATTAATATAAAGTTAATATAGAGAAATAATCCACTTTAAGAGTCCCAAATACATTCTTATTTCATTGGCCTGAAAAATGTCACTTTCCTCATTATTTCATAGATTATCCTATCCATATATCAGATACCTGAATCTTTGATGGGAAATGTCAATATTGCACAAAGAATACTGATAAATACATTATATTTTTTTACTTAGGATCCAACACCAGTGCTTGAGGGAAAAGGAAAAGGCACTTTTTGTTACTGGTTTTTAAAAAGACCACAGTTTTGGTCACAACTCCAAAAGCACCAGAACTTTATTGAAAATGTTCTAATGACACTTGGAAAACTTATGAGGATGTATCTACAAACCCAGCATTCTCTGGTCCCCCCCCCCTTTTTTTTTTTAACCACTGTCACTTTTCTCCACACATAGTTCTCTAAAGGACTGTACTTTCATGAATGCCTTGGGGTCTAGAGGCCATGGTCATTGCCAACAGAGTAAGGGAAATTATTTGATCGTTGACAATATCTTTAGAAATCATATTGTCCAATCCTCCCATTTTGCTGATGAGTAAACGAAGGCTCAAAGAGGAGATACAATTTGCAATAGATGTTAGAGCTGGTGTTAAGTACACAGTGATAGTTGCTGAATTGCGTGAATCTACTTTTCTTTTTCTTCGCTGGATTGTCTATAACTGGATGACACAGTGATCACTAAAATATAACACTTTTACTTACATTTCTTTGCACCCTGTCAAAGATACACACAGAGACATTAGATATCAGAAACAAATTGCCTGGAATGGAAACAAAAGACAGCAAGATTTATAAAGTAATTCTTTTTTTGTATCAGTGGTACCTATTCATTATAGAAACTTAGAAAATACCAATGAGAAAAAAGAATGAAATTTAGATCAGCTGTAGTGCAGTTACTCAGAGACATTACTATAAATTTGGTGATTATGTAGCCTTATTTTTCGGTGTGTGATGTATAAAAATACACATCAGAAAAAAATATATATCAGATACTCTTTTGCAATATCATGCACATTTTCCCAAATCATTATATAAGATTCTAAATCATCTCTAGTGGCTGAAGTAATATTCCATTGTGTGGTAATATCAAAATTTATTCATGTGAATCACAACTGATCAACAGTTACATGGTTATTTTCTTTTATTTATTATGAACAGCCGTGGGAAATAAACATAACTTTCTTTAGGATAAATTCCTAAGAGTGGAACTGCTTAGTCAAATGTTTTAAAAGATTTTAGGCTTTCTAATGCAAATTTTCACATTCCCCTCCAGAAGGCTTGTACTCTTATATGTAAGAGAAAACGTAAAAATAAACTCTCTGAGGATTTGGACTGTGGCTGCTTTATTCAAGATTGTATCTGCACAGCCTAGAAGCCCTTAAGAGTGTATTAATTAGCCCAGAGGCTGGCACATATTGATGCTTGATAAATGTGAATTATAATTAGTACTTTCTTTGACATTTTTTAAATCATTTTCATGGCACAGCAGTATTTTTGGAAGTTTATTTGGAATCCTGTCTAAGAATAAACATGAAACTCAACCTTATCCCTTTGTATCTCATGTAGAGTCCCTCCTTTGTTGAATCTCTGAAACACATTTATTGTGGAGCTGCTTTCTGCCTTTTTTTTTTTTTTTTACCAGCATATTTGTAAAACATTTTCCTTCCAGTCACTTGATGTCTGATTAGGCTCAAAGAATGCAACCCACTGGGGCAAATCAGTCTGGACAAAATAGCATTGACTTTACAGAAAACAAAGAAAATGATAATAGGTGTGACGTGTCCACTTTAAGTGCTTTTAAGTGTATCTGCTGGTTGGACTCACACACTCCTCCTCTTTGCAGAGAAATATAATGGGATTATTAAAAAGATTGGCTTTGGCTTGGAACTTGGCATCTGTTACCCTGGCTCTGTGACGTGGGGCATATTACTCAGTCTCCCCAAGTCTTGATTTCCTCACTCGGAAGAGCAGAACCCACTTACCAGGTTTGGCAAAAAGAGCCCCTGAGACGGTGCACATAAAGCTCTTAGCACCAAATCTAGCTTCAGAATGAACGCCCGGTAAACGGTGGCCACTGATGCCAGAACTTCATGACCACCAGTGATTGAGAACTGAATGTGTACGGTTTTATGTTCCCAGGGTTCTATTTTATGGACTTAACATTTCCTTCCACATTCTAAGAGATTAGTGCGTTAGATTTTGCTGAGCTTGCCACTTGGGGGAAGCTTTCAGCAGATTTTATTGAGCCATTTTCCTCTTGGAGAAAATAAAACCCAAAGTCGCATAGCAAATGCCTCTGGCATGTCAGAGATCCAGAAGAATGTTGGATCTTCAAAGCCTCAGACTACTTCATGATAATCATGTAAATAGTGTTGGTGATGATAATGATCATCCCGGTGCTGATAAAAGCTAGCTTAAAATGAGTGTTTATTTTTGGTCAGGAAGTATGCATTTATTCATACTATCTTATTTAATCTGCACCATAACTACAAAGGTAGGTGATATTATTCCCGGAAGCTGAGAGAGTTTATTAATTTGTCCAGGATAACATAGCTGAGAACTGTAAAGCTGTTCTAACTGGAGCCCAGATCTGCGCTTTAAACCACCACAATCTGCTCCATAAGACCAACCATTCAGAAGCAAGTCCTGTTCTCAGCAGAAGTCTTGAGAATGTACTTTCTCATCAGCTGAAATGACTGCCAAATCACAAGGGTTGAATATGTAGCCAGATCAATATTACAACCTAAACTTGTTTCCTATTTTGCATCCTATTTAAGATCAGTGAAAGATACCCAACGCCCCTAGCCTTTCACATTAGAAATTCAGTAGAATTTACTTTTGAAGTCTTCTTGGAAAAATATCTGAGTGAAATCCTGCTTTCCTTTGTAAGAGGAGATTTACTTTGCCTGTATTCATTAGCTCTCTGGTTGAGCACACAGAGAGAAGCAAGACAGCAGGTTATTCAAATAAACAAGTCCGCTGATTGAAAGCCCACTAATAACCTTGTTATGTAGAAGAGGCCCCTGCCTGCAGGAAAGTCTCTTTAGCAACAAGTCATGTCACTGAATCAGGAGTTGCAACAGGGACTACAGTCCACATTCAGTGGCTTGGCAGAATTTTAAAATGCAGCTCTGTGGGTCTTCCAGGTCATTCTGCTAGGTCTTTAAAATACATGGATTGGGGCGCCTGGGTGGCGCAGTTGTTTAAGCGTCCGACCTCGGCTCAGGTCATGATCTCGCAGTTCGTGGGTTCGAGCCCCATGTCGGGCTCTGTGCTGACAGCTTGGAGCCTGAACCCTGCTTTGGATTCTGTGTCTCCTCCTCTCTCTGCCCCTCCCATGCTCATGCTCTGTCTCTCTCTGTCTCTCAATAGTAAACATTAAAAAAAATAATAAAATACATGGATTGAAGGCATGAATCTTATTCAAGTGGACCTGGAGAAATGAGTAATTTTCTCTGAGTCACCAGCTTCCAAGGTATCCCCACCATAAAGTGCATACTTATCTCAACTTCCTCTTTGTTCAGTTTGTTGTCATCTAAGGAAACCTAGGGACACAGACACCGTGTGATGCAGCTGCTGAGAGGAAGCCGGGAAAAGAATATGTATGGTGAGACGGGCAGTGCCCTGTCTAATTTCTTCCGAGGGCCTCTTCTTTTTCATTTGTGCACTTTGCAAACAAATGAAGGGAGCTAACTAGTGAGGAAGGAGATCACATTCTCTGCCCTTCAGTTATTTCGGAGTTGACTGTGTGTCCTACACCCCATGTCATTCAAGGGAGCCTTGAGGGACACCTGACCTAGTTGAGCAGCCGTGCCTTTAATAAACCTGCCAAAATAAGTTATGGAATTTCTTATACAACTGTGAGATTCCCTCAAAGACACACTGAAGGTTGCTTGAGTTTTATGTAGAGCGTAACGCGGATGGTAGTGACCAGACAGCTTGGTTACTTTGCGGATGACCATGGTGATCATGATGTTGAGAGCACCTCACACTCGGGTGCACCTGCCATGTGCCAAGGAGACAACTATAACTTTGTACATTTTCTCATGTAGTATTTGCAACAATTCTGATGGAGAGACTATTCCTGTACCTATTGTATAGACAAGAAAACTGAGGCTTAGGGAAGCCAAGGCCACATATCTGGTGGGCAGCGGACCCAGAATTCAAACTCAAACTCTCTGATTCCAAAATGAAGACCCTTAATCACTGAATCCATGGTCCGCAAACATTTTTTTTTAACACGTACCCATCAGTAAAACATTTCCAGGACATTCCCTCCTTGTACTTATTTATTAATAACTAACTCTATACTAGTATACTATGTACATAATAAAATGTATATATAAGGAATAAATTAAGAAGGACGAACCAAAGATGAAATAATGTTTGATTTTGTTATGTTTATTAATGCATCAAGTATTTTGGATCCCGTGAAAAGGTTATTATAATTAATGGTTTTTTTTTAATTTTTAAAGTTTTTATTTATTTTGAGAGAGGGAGAGAATGAACGGGGGGGACCAAAAAGAGAGAGAGACAGAAGATCTGAAGCAGGCTGTGTGCAGACAGCAGAGAGCCCAATGCGGGGCTCGAACTCATGAACCATAAGATCATGAGCTGAAGTCAGATGCTAAACTGACTGAGCCACCCAGGAGCCCCATGCTTCAGTATTTCTGAAAATTTTTGTTCAGTGTGTTTGGCCTGGTAACTCAAAAGCCCAGCTCTGAGTTGTTTTCCTCTACTTGGTCATACCTGGCAAAGATTCTGCAGAAGGATCCTTAGATCTAAATGAGAAAATGGACATTACTGGCTGCACATTTGAAATCAAGGTATCCAAGTTTCAGTTCTGTCCACCAATTATGCAAAGATTTTTGTTGAAATCCAGTTAGCAAATTGCTGTCTTTCCCAATGCCAGTCTTTTGTTCTTCTACATAGGTTGTATCTTTGCATTTTTTAAAAAGTTTGTTGAAAACTTACAAAAACTCTTACTTCAAAACGTTTGAAAACTGATTAATCATGTTTATAAAATTGTTTCCAATATTTAAAGAGATTTTCATAGGTGCATCAAGTATATGGATGCATCCTGACATCACACAATAAAAGAATCATTTCTAAAGCAATTTCTGCTCTCAAATTGCTCTCTCCATAACATCAGCTTATTTTATTTATTTTTTTTTTTATTTTGAGAGTCTGTCTTTATGTTCTAGGTGCTTGGTTTTTATATGTCTAGCTAATTGTGATGGCTTCAAAGAATCATTAGCTGATGTCTCGAGACAGTATATATAGAGCATGGTTCAGTGTTGATAATGATTATGTATCAGATATTTTTCTTCTAATTTTACATTGGGGAGGGCTGATGTCTTGATCAATTTGAGGAGCTGATCTTTGTTTTTACCTTAGAATATGGCTGCTGAGGAATAGGAATGGCCACTTTTTCTGCCATTTTTCTACTCACTATGCTAATCGTGTCGTCATCAACTTAACCATCCCAGACAGGGACGGGATGGAAAGCTCCTGGGTCTTTAATGGCATCACACTGCATTCTTTCCATGGGTTCTGTCAGTTTGGGGATTGGCCGGAGATCTTACTCTTAAGAACTTAATGAACTGCAGGGGCGCCTGGGTGGTGCAGTCGGTTAAGCGTCCAACTTCAGCCAGGTCACGATCTCGCGGTCCGTGGGTTCGAGCCCCGCGTCAGGCTCTGGGCTGATGGCTCAGAGCCTGGAGCCTGTTTCCGATTCTGTGTCTCCCTCTCTCTCTGCCCCTCCCCTGTTCACGCTCTGTCTCTCTCTGTCCCAAAAATAAAGAAATGTTGAAAAAAAAAATTAAAAAAAAAAAAAGAACCTAATGAACTGCATTATGAGCTGTAGGTCTGTAAGAAAGCTGCTTTGCTGTCAACCAAAGAAATTGCTGGATGGCAAAAGCCAGGCTTAAGGTGTGGGACATTCAAAGTCCGGCTTTTTAAAAGTGTGCAAAGTAAAGTACAATAAAACGAAACTCATGGTGCGAGGAGGTTGAGAGTCAGCAGTATCACGGTGGACAACTTCAATTGTTACAAAGATCCCTGGTCACCGACACTCCCTGCCGTTGGCCCAACCACTACTGCCACCAGAGTTAGATCACACCATAACTTAAAAAAAAAAACAAAACAAAAACTGTTTCTAAACTATGGAAATAGCAAATATATATTAAGGTAGAGAGGGCAGTATAATGAAGCCTCATGTACTTATTACGCAGCTTATTAATTGTCACTTCGCGGTTTATCTGTATTCTTCCTGCCTCCCTACTGAATTATTTTGAGGCTAATCCCAGATACATAACATCATTCTATCTGTAAATATTTTAGTATGAATTTCCAAAATATAAGGACCTGGTATTGTGTTCGTTGTAGTCGATAAAAGATGCTGGTTAAGTTTGATTATTGACTATAAATAGTTCTTTTTGCTATTGTTTGTAAGATAACATCTCTCAGAAGAGACATTCTGATTTGAAAGAGTTGCACTGTTGGGGGAAAAATGAGTTCTGGAATTAACAAAATAGTGTAAATTACCTAGGAATTAATCCAACAGAAGATATATAAACTTTTTATGAAAAAATCCGTGAAACATTTCAGGACATAAAATATGAACTGAATAAGCAGAGACCTACCAAGTTCTAAGTGAAAAGGCTACATACTTTGGTTATTAATCTAGTGCATTGTATTGATTCATTTTCACGTGTTAAATCAACCTTCTATTCTTGGGAAAACCCGCTTGGTCATGACGTATTATTCTCCTATATACGTTATTTGAATTGATTTATTAAAATGCTCTAAAGGTTTTTGTGCCAGTAATGGTGAGGGATATTGGCCTTTTTCTTCTATCATTCTTGTCCCATATTTGTAGTAGGGTGATGGTGGCTTCATAAAATGAGTTGGGAAGTATTTCCTCTTCTTCTGTTTTCCAAGTTTGTTTACCACCTCTGTGTTTTCTTAAATGTTTGATAAAATTTACCGGTGAAGCCATCTGGGCCTGGAATTGTCTTTGCAGGAAATTTTTAAATTAGGAGCTAAATTTCTTTATTTGATATATGGCTATTTAGATAACCGAATTCTTTTTCACTGACCTTCAGCATTTTAGTTGTCTTTGAAGGAATTTATTCACTTAATATAAACTGCCAAATTTATTGACACATCCTCAGGTTTTTTCCTGCCTGCAGATTTGATGCTGTTAATGTTTGGCAGGGGTCAGCTCAGCTGAAAAGGGCTAGTGGGGTTGTCTGTTAGGAGCCCTCAGTGTGGTAAACATATCCCGGAGAGACTGAGAAGTCAGCCCTGAGATGTGCCTCCGGGTTATAAGTTTTGAGACGACAGTAACCTGTGTCCTGTCACCCGTAAGAAACACATCTCCTGAATCTCCTTTGCCTGTCTCCAGTGGGTCTCATTCACGTTAGCGGCCAGACTCCTATCTCACAAAGTACCCTGGACCCTGATGAGCATCAGCCCAATTTTTTCTTTTAATAATTTTTTAAAGTGTATTTAATTAGAGAGAGTGCGAGCGAGCATGAGTGGGGGAGGGGCAGAGAGAGAGAGGAAAGGAGAGAGGCTCCCAAGCAGGCTCCATGCTGTCGGTGCAGAGCCCAACGTGCAACTCACACCCGTGGACGGTGAGATCACGACCTGAGCCAACATCAAGAGTCGCACAGTTAACTGAGTGAGCCACGCAGGCACCCCCGCTCCCAACTTTTCTTTTTATGCATGTAGCTGAGTCCTGAAGATGAGGATTGGGACTGACACTTACTGTGTAGCCCTTAAATGCCAATTCTATGATAAGTCCTTATATATTGTCAAAGTATATTTTTCCAGAAGTTCAGGACATGACTCACATATAAATACATAATGAACATGAATCAAAGATTTAGTTAACTTATTACTGAAAGTACCAGCAAGATGGAAAAGCTGGCTCAAAGCGTATTAGAGGAATGGAGATTTATTTGGTCAGTCAGTAAAGAAGCGCTAAAATAAGTTTATGAAGTTACATGCACAACTGATTAGTGTCCTCTAGGTCAATAAAGCTGGGTAGCTTTGAAAGTTATCTTTTTCTTTTTTTTTTTTTTAACATTTATTTATTTTTGAGACAGAGAGAGACAGAGCATGAGCAGGGGAGGGTCAGAGAGAGAGGGAGACACAGAATCGGAAATAGGCTCCAGGCTCTGAGCTGTCAGCCTAGAGCCTGATGCGGGGCTCGAACTCACGGACCGTGAGATCATGACCTGAGCCAAAGTCAGACGCCAAACTGACTGAGCCACCCAGGCGCCCCAAAAGTTATCTTTTTCGACCAGACAGACATCGTTTTCAGCTTACCATATTCTACAAGGCAATCTCTAACTGCAGAGTCTGGGCCCTAATGAATGGAAACAAGTAAATCAAATGAACTTGGACTTGTTTCGTAAGGTGTGGGGACCTTTGGGTAGGTTTGTTAGTGCCCTACGTGACAAAAAAAAAAAAAAAAAAAGGTGATACAGTCATCTTCTTAATTCCAAATTTTAGAACAATTTCTTTTCTTTTTTCCTAGAGAGAGAGAGAATGCACGCGCACAATCCGGGGAAGGGGCGGGGGAGGTAGAGAATCCCAAGCAGACTCCAGGCTCCGCGTGGATTCCTCCACGTGACTTGATCTCATGACCCTGGGATCGTGACCTGAGCTGAAATCAAGAGGCAGACGCTCAACTCACTGACCCACCCAGGCACCTCAGATAATTGTTCTTAATAAATGATCAGTTTCTTGTCTGAGAGCCCAAGGTGTAAGAATCAGCATCCCCACTTGAAGAACAGCAAACACACACGGTGTTCTTGGTTTCCCACCCAGGCTTTAAAAAAAAATATCCAGCTGCATTTTAGGTTATGTTCACTTATCTAACAAATACTGAAAAAGTAGCTTCTATGTATCAGGCTAGTGCCGGAAGTTGAGTAGTGAACAGAACAAACTCCATTCTAGCCCTTATGGGCATATCGTAGTAGGGTAACTGCACTTCCGACAAATAAATGCAAGGGTGGTGAGAACTGCAATTTAAGGAGCCATCAGTGTATAGAGCTTCATCTGGATGTTCAGAGACAGCTTCTTGGAGGAGGTGACCATTTACCTGAGGTTAACATTAAAATTGGAGTGGGAGGGGCGCCTGGGTGGCTCGGTCGGTTAAGCGTCCGACTTCGGCTCAGGTCACGATCTCGTGGTCCGTGAGTTCGAGCCCCGCGTCGGGCTCTGTGCTGACAGCTCAGAGCCTGGAGCCTGCTTCCGATCCTGTGTCTCCCGCTCTCTCTGACCCTCCCCCGTTCATGCTCTGTCTCTCTCTGTCTCAAAAATAAATAAACGTTAAAAAAAAATTAAAAAAAAAAATTGGAGTGGGAGGTGAGACATAAAGCATTGCAGGTATATACTAACGCTCTGCGTTGAGACAGTTTGTCCCCGAGTGAGTATTTCCCAGTTGCTTGGTTCAAATAAAAATTCTAGATTTTAAAGAGTGAGATGAGTTTTCTTGGAGTTTCGACTTCAGATTCTTCCCAGTCATGAATTATTTAATGATAAAAGATGAAGGGGAGAAATGAGGGGAAACATAGGAGAGAAGGAGGGCAGCTTTTCTGTGGTGTGCGTGCACTGGTTCTCAAGACCAAATGTTACATTTCTGGGAATGTTTTGAGCCAGATGCTGTCACGTTGGTAGCCTGAGATCCATCATGGTGGGAATATTTGTATCATGGAAACCATCAAATGTTACAAATCAGGGGCACCGGGGTGGTTCAGTCGGTTAAGCGGCCGACTTCAGCTCAGGTCATGATCCCGCGGTCTGTGGGTTTGAGCCCCTCATCGGGCTCTTTGCTGGCAGTTCAGAGCCTGGAGCCTGCTTCCGATTCTGTGTCTCCCTCTCTTTCTGCCCCTCCCCTGCTTGCTCTCTGTCTGTCTGTCTGTCTCTCTCTCTCAAATAATAAACATTAAAAAAAATTTTTTTAAGTTACAAATCAGGATTCTTCTCCCCTCCCCAACACACACACAGAGATCTAGTTGTTTGACCTTTGCTAGCACATCACAGCAGCTTTCCCAGGAGGAAATTCAAAGCCATGGGTTTATTTATCATTAAAATTAACTGCTCCTCATCTCTGCTGATTATACATTTCTAAGATTGGAAAATGCCTCTGTAGAATAAAGAACCCTAAACCGTGTATGCAAGGGCCTGTTGTAGCCACATACTCCAAGTCTTAGTTCAATGATGAATCCTTCTAAGTAGCCAAATACTCTCAATGACAAGACACTATGTGTTAAAGGGCAACCTAATCCATTTCCCCAGAGTTCTAAATAATAGAAAGTCGGTCCTCATGTTGCCCCTAAATCAGCTTGCCTGTACTTTCTATCTGATGCCAGTTTATTCTTCTGGAACTGCATAGAAAAATCTAGTTTCTATTTCCCATCAAGTTGAGGACTATTCAATCCACGTGAAAGCGGCTAGGAAAATGCTTTTAATCCTATATAAAGATACACCATACTTCAGTTCATTCAGGAAGTAATATTTCTTTCAGTGGGTCTCAACTTTGGCTTGTAAGAGATGTTCATGAAGTTTCTAAACTTGTACATTCTGGGGTCTCTACTCCCAGACTTTCTGAGTGAGTGGGTCGGTGGGGCCACAGGCATCAATATTTTCTACAAGCTTCCTTGGCAATACTGATACAAAGGCTGAGCCCCCAAATTTATTGGGTCTCTTGGCTGCTAATAAGACCCAAAGTTCAGTGATTTAAAAAAAAGAAGGTTCCCCTCTTTAGCAGTCTTGTAGGAAGAACGGACATAAGAGTTCTTGATTTACATTAATATTTATAACAAATGTCAAGAGGCAGGGGATGAAGGAGTTCAGAGAAAGGGCGTCTAGCTCAGGGCCTGGGAGGAGCCATCAGAAGGAGTTGGCCTTACACAGCATCTTGATAGACAGGTAAGACTTAGCCAAGTGAAGAAAGTAAAGGAAAAAGAAAGTGACATTCATAGCCCCGAAAGTTCAAGGCATAAATGGAATTGTGAGGACTTGCAGAAAAATGAGAATCAAATTGTTGTTAACCAGCCATAGGGCAAATTCTAGACACAACATAAAAACATATTGTCGCTTGATTGCAGGCGAATATTACAGGGATTAAAAAAGGAAATTTCTTCAAAGATGTTTCAGTAATATTCCACGCAGTCTACCCACATGCTTACCAAGGCATGAAATAAACACTGCCTGTACCTTGATAGGACAAGTGATGTGACTCAGCTTGAGGGAAGTTCACGCTCTCGGCTGCCTCCCAAAGGAACCAAAAGTGTCTCTGTCAGATGCGGTAGGGGGAATCACTCATGCCTTTAAAGTACCAGTAACACAAAATCTCGTGGAGAGGAATTGAATCAATGATAAATTTCATTTTAATAAGCTAGCACTCGTTTGTGGGTGCAGAAAAGGTCCCTGAAACCTCTGCTCGACCCAGCTGGTTCATCTGGCTATGAGGTGCTGCAGCTCCAAAACACCGATGGCTTTTTATTCTTTTCTGCTTCTGGATTCTAGGACAACCGTCAGTTGGCGGGATTTTCTGTTCTCCGTCGTGCTGGCCTAGGTCTGTATTGTGTGTGCTGCTATATTTGGGTTCCTTTATAGAACATCTGTTTCCGTGTGTGTGTGCGTGTATGTGCTTAATTAATATACTTTATTTTTTTTGCAGAAAAATCTAGTGGAAAGTACAAGACCGTGTCCGCATACTCCATATCCCCTTTCCCCACCACACAGTCTCCCCTGTTTATCGTCTTGCATTCGCCTGGTGCATTTGTTATCACAATTGACGAGCCCGTAGTGGTACATTATTATTAACTCAAGTCCATCATTTATATTAGGGTTTATGCTTGTGTTTTGAGTATTTCCCAGCTGCAGAGCACCTTCTGACTTTGTCGCATTTTTTTTTCCCTCTGCAATTCTGTGTCACGAATGGAGATTGTCAGAACCAGTTAAGTAAGGTCTGCACATCCCTCCAAACATTCCAGCAGCCTGAAGAGTAGGGCGCTGGTTACTCGTACCTTCTCTCGCTGTCATGACTGACAAAGCAGGGTTCTTAACCTGAATCGGCTTTGGTGAAGGTCCCAGTTGCAGTTTGTGAGGTGTTACGTTAGAGAATCTTCCACAACCTATACATAGGACTGCGTTCAGACTTTTTCAGCTTCTTCTCTGGAAATCGTTCCTACAGATAAGTTCGCTATTAAACCTCATAAGATTCAGAATCATGTTTAGTGATTTCATGTGTCGCTGCGCTAGTCTTTTGAATCTGGGCTCCAGCCAAATGGAACTATCTGCTGTCTCATTTGCAATAGGTTGTTGTGACTCTATTTTTGGACAGCTCTGTTGTGCATGCTTGATGCTTATACTGAGAGCGGCCTCTAATCCTCTTTCTTCTTCTCCATCTTCTTTCTCTTCATCAGCAGAGTCTAAAGTATAAGTTGGCAGAAGAAACTCTGGCCGCCTCCCCTTGACTGGACCCCACACTTTCTCATCTTTCTTCATTCGTTGTGTACTCCCATCTGGAAGGCCCTTCTCATCCCTTCTCCCACTTGCCCTGCCTCTTCCTCTTCTCCCGGTGAGCCTGTCTCTGCCAGCTGAGATGCTAGACATTATTCAAAATCCTCCTCTCCTCCGATGCCACAGCCTGCGTGAAACATTATCCTGATTCTGCAGTGAACCTGAGAACTCATTACTGTTCCCTGATGCCGCACGCTTTCAAATCATGTCACTCCCTTGCCTAAAACACTTCCGTGGTTTCCCATCCTGCTTGGAATTAAACCCAGCCTCCGCACGTTGGCACACAGGGCCCTGCACCTACTTCTCCAGGATCAGACTGTACCACTCTCCTCCTGGCCAACTGCCTTGCAGCATTAATAGCTGTCAGGTTCATTGATTCACATTGGTTCCCGAAGTGTGGTCCGTAAACCCCTAGGATGA